>NC_133580.1:28459385-28762567 GCF_964106895.1 Numenius arquata | reverse complement strand
AGGTTTAGATTAGATCTTAGGAAGAATGACTTTACTGAGAGGGTGGTCAGGCACTGGAACAGCCTGCCCAGGGAGGTGGTGGAGTCGCCATCCCTGGAGGTATTTAAGGAACATGTAGACGTGGCACTTCAGGGCATGCTCTAGTGCCCGAGATTGTTGGGTTGTGTCTGTTTGTGGGTGTGGGGTGGGGTTGTGGGTGTTTTTTTTGTGTGGGTTTTGTTTTTTGTTTTGTTTTTGGTGTTTGTTTTGTGTTTTGTTTTTTGGTTTGGTGGGTTGTTTTTTTTTTTGTGTGTGATTGGACTCGATGATCTCAAAGGTCCCTTCCAACCAAGAAGATTCTGTGAGTCTGTGAAATTTTCTGGTCACGTCTGCCCGAATAGGGAGCGTTAAGCAGCTGTACCCTCCCGTCTTCAGTTACTTGATACCATCAAGTGGACAACCGGCAGCTTTGCAGCACGCTCACCCTATCTAAACACAATAAACTGGACCAAAAAAAACACCCACGGAAGACTCAGCTTTGCTGCTTTTAATGGCTTTCCGCAAGCGAAAGGGAGGCAGAGCGAATGCAGGACACGCGTATGTTCGGTGCCAGTGAGCCTGCTTCTTATTTAGCAGCCATGATGATGCCGGAGTCAAGAAGGCATCTACTTAGGATCATAGCTAAGATTGAAAACAGATTGCTGTAGCGCTTTTGAGAATGCTATCCATGCAATGAAAAAGCTGGTTTTCTTTTTTTTTTTCCCCCTCTCCCTTAAAAAAAAAAAAAAAAAGACACTATTTTTAACATTTTTTTTTTTATTGGTGAAGATTTATAGGTTTTGGATTAGAGCGAGTAACTTGGTCTGAGGAGCCAAACTCCTACTCCAGGAGTAAAACAGATGGCTGTTCACATGGGCAAACAGCAATTTAACTGCTTGCAGGCAGGAACTGTACCATCTCAGACGTTGCTGGTCACACTTCAGGTGACATACCACCCAAGTGCAGGTTACAAAACGCTTAAAACGCTTAAGAAGCCTGCTTTGTATCTGGTAGCTAGAATAAAGCAGCTCGAAATAAGAACTCTACCCCAGATAAATTGAGCTGGCCATTAACACACGCAGGTGGAGCATAAGAGATGGCAGATCTGCAGCGATCCAACTCAAACAGTAGCGAAAGAGGAGGAGAATTTTAAAGAAGGTCCGCTGAAGTGCTCATGCACGCAGACCCGAAGCAGCCACGCTTCCCACCAGGAGGGGAGTGCTCTCACTTTGAAGATCTGAATCTCTAAATGCCACGTTTTCAGCAGATCCCGTGCACGACCAGGCCAAAGGTATTGACACAAGATGCTACTGTTTGCATTTCATGGGTCTGTGTTTGAAGATGTGGATGGTGTTTGCAGATAACAATTTTCCACCAGACAGGACTAGTGTCTGGAGTTCTTTCCATATTTTTATGTGCTGTATTCTGGCTGACCAATCCACAATCCACTACTGGATTTCTTTACCAGATACAACATAAACTTGTGATTAGAATTACGCAAAAACAGATCAGTGAAAAATAAGTACTTATCTGCTGAAACGACAAGGCACATTCAGCTTGTGAAATATTTTCGCACACATGGTAAGGAAAGGCAGGAGGCAGAGAACAAATGCAAGTAGAAACCGGAGTCTTGGACTCTTGTTTTGGAACTGAGGTGACACGCACAAGGACAAAAGCTTGAATGGTTAACAGTGGTCCTGTGTGCTCCGAGACAGAGTTAAAACCTTCTATTCCAAATGTTCCTGCTTCCAAATGGATCTTACCTATTACTCGCTATATGTGGAGTTGAATTCTATCTGCACTCTACTGCTTCCTCCATTCCTCTCGCTTCTGCTCAGTTCAGCCTTTGAATTAGAGCGCATCTTGTACCCTAAACGAGATTTTACTTGACTTTTGTACACTTATGCGGATAAAATGCAAGGTAGAGCCAGAATCCAGCACTCCTGCGACTTGCCTCCCTCCTCAGCACTCTGGCAGGCTAGGTAGTATGGTATTTCTCATTGAGCTGCTCATAAGATCTGCCAAGGTAGCACAGAGTCACCAAAAAAAAAACCCAGAAAACAACTTACTTCACTGTTTGGGGAAAAAAAGCTGGAAAAGCCTTTCACTTTCAAATATCCAAATTGATTGCCTTCTGTCACTTTAAATCTCATATAAGTACATTAAAGTACAGTATACATGATGCAGTACATTAATATACTTAGCAGATGGATAACACTTGCTCGTGATTTAATACTTAGATATACTCATTTCACATCTACTGTACAAACACTTCATATATTTGAATCTTTAAGTCAGACTTATCTGCAGACTAGAGGCAATTGAGTCACATGAGCATAGGATTTAGTTTATTAGTTCCATAACCTTACTGGTATTTTGGCAAACCTGATAATAAAAAAAAATAAAAAAAATAAAAAAAAAATAAAAAAAAAACCTCCTTGCATCTGGATTTTAATATATTTCACAGGATTTCCTTTTTCAACATGATGAAACCAGCTCTCCTAGGCCTACAAACTGACTGATTCAGGACAAAATTCAGACCCTGCATGTTATTCTTTATACTGTTGCTTGTTATTCACAAGCATTTTTCATGTGAATGTTTTACAAAACACTTCATAACAGATAAACCCACTATCTTACGTTTGTCGTAGCTTCAAATAACTTGCTTTAAAATGCAGTCAACGCTTGAGAAGACCTGGCAAGAATTTTACTGAATGAAGAACCTTAATCAGAAATGGGACGAGGAGACCAGACTTCAGAACCCCAGACTGAAAAAAAGACATCCTTACACTGGCTCCAGGCCAATTAATATCCCTTGGTTCCCTGGTTTGTTTATTTGTATATGAATGAACACCGCTGGAATTCACGGGTCGCGGTGAAAGGGTGGGAGGACAAGGTTCGGACAAAGAGTTTCTGAGCCTGCAAAGCCCTATATTAACATGTAACTTCACTCATGTGAGTAGTCTGATCCATATCAATAGGATTAGTCATGGAAGTAAACTTTCATGTGTGCTGGAGTATTTGGAGGGTATAAAAATGCCAAGATGAGGGTCAAGATGTAGGATCCAGCACAAAAAGCTAAGTACACAGCAGGGAAATCTTCTATATCTTGTAAATTCCAAATTTCTGGTTGCTTTTTTCCTATCTTTTTCACACGAGGTCATTACTAAATAATTTGTGTATGCAGAAGCAGTTACTTTTAAGAAGTTATTTTATTTCTCGAGAAATTATTACAATGAAGAGCGTACTCCTGAGAGATCACAGTGGAAACCATCTCTGAAGAAGACAACAGTAACTCTGAGGACGTTTTTATGCCCTAACAGAAAGAATATGTTAACAGAAATGTAAAGGTAAAGAGCACAGGACAGTGGCAATCCTAGAATCCTAGAATCATTATAATGCAGATAAACTAACATTTCTATAAGCACTGTCAATGATTTCTATCCTTAAAACGGGCTGACCCTCCTGAAACCTACACATTGCGGGTCAAAGATGGAAAAGATTATTGTGGGACAAACAGTTAGGAATCAGATAAGGCAACAGACGGAAGGAAGATGATTTCATTACCAAATTAAAAGGAAGGAGCCAGGAAGCAAGCAGAAGAAAAATTGCTGTATGGATTTTAAGAGGGTGAGGGAGTTAGTTGCAGCAGGAATTCTTCCCTTGGTTCAGTGGATGGTGTCCTCCAACTGACTTAAAGACAGATAAAGTCTGGTGATTTTTTTTTTCCTTTCCCAGTTTGGAATGAGTATATTCCAAATAATTTATCTGGAATAAAATATCTTCTTAAAATCACTGCATATTTGAGTATCTGTGCTTCATTTTAAACCGGCCTCCACAATTCCGCTCAGGGCCATGTTCTTCTCTCTGTTTAACAAAATTATTACGATGATATCAAGTGAAAATCTTTATTACAGGATGTTCAGTACCCTCGATTATCTTCAGCTTCCCTTCTTGATGTTATTAGTGATTCCTCTTGAGGTTTCTATTTTATGTTACTAGGTCTGAAGAAGGCGGTGGTGGGCTCTGAATATTTGTCTTTTCCAATCAGTTGTTGAATCTCTCATTACCACAGCAAGGTCTGGGCACAGATGTCCACGGGCTCATTACTACCTCCCCAGTCAGTCACATCTCAGGAAAAAAGTGTCACATCATTCAGCAGATTGTGGAGAAGTCAGTAGTCCAAGCACGAGTGCTCCGTCATAACTCTCAAAGCTGTTGTATCTTGAAATAAAAATTTGAGAACTAATTTAATTTCAGATTTGGTTTCCAATGTTATAGAATTTAATGAGATGTTGATATAAATTAAATGTATCATTCTTTTAATAAAGGATGATTCATCATTTTGGGGTTCTAATTGACAAGCGGCTGAATATGAGCCGGCAGTGTGCCCAGGTGGCCAAGAAAGCCAACGGCATCCTGGCTTGTATTAGAAATAGCGTGGCCAGCAGAAGTAGGGAGGTGATTGTGCCCCTGGACTCAGCACTGGTGAGGCCACACCTGGAGTATTGTGTCCAGTTTTGGGCACCTCAATACAAGAGAGATATCGAGGTGCTGGAGCGAGTGCAGAGGAGGGCAACGAAGCTGGTGAAGGGCCTGGAGAATAAATCGTACGAAGAACAATTGAAGGAGCTGGGACTGTTTAGTATGAGGAAGAGGAGGCTGAGGGGAGACCTCATCACTCTCTACAACTACTTGAAAGGACACTGTAGAGAGGTTGGTGCTGGTCTCTTTGCACAGGCAATTAATGACAGAACGAGAGGGAATGGCTTCAAGCTCCAACAGGGTAGGTTTAGACTGAACATTAGGAAAGAATTTTTCACAGAAAGAGTGGTCGGGCATTGGAACAGGCTGCCCAGGGAGGTGGTTGAGTCACCATCCCTGGATGTGTTTAAGAGACGTTTAGATGTGGTGTTGGGGGATACGGTGTAGGGGAGAACTTTGTAGAGTAGGGTAGATGGTTGGACTTGATGATCCCAAGGGTCTCTTCCAACCTGGATGATTCTATGATTCTATGATTCTATGATTCTATGATCTCAGAGAAATTTATTCTACTCTTCTGAAGACAATCATATTTCAGCCACTGCTGAAGACAGATTCAGGATAAAATACAAAAATTTAAGCAGATCAAACCTGGAGTCAACAGAAATCCTGATTGTATTACTTCTTGTATTTTTTTTCTATGCTAGTCCCTAATTTGACTGCCTCTGTCAATGTTGGTTGGTCCCTTCCCCAGTTATGCAAGTACAGTTTCAAAATGGCGTGCCATTAGCAGCTGAAGATTTTAATCCACTTTTGAAGGACATCAACAAACTTTTCGGGGAAATTGTTGCTTGTTCATAGAAATTTCCCAAAGAAAAATCTGTCCTTCCCGATCATGGCCAGATCAGGTATCTATAGGAATTCCTTTACCGGGAAGATAAAAATGCCCAACTACATTACACCTCAGGTAGGGGGAGAAAAAAAAAAAAAAAAGGAAAAAAGAAAAGGTAACAAAAACAACCAACCAGAAAACTCTACTCTAAAAGGCTTATTTGCACCTGCAAAGTAACTGGTTACTTTCTCGGCATCAGAACAAAGTAAGTTTTAAGCTGCCTGTAAGTACATGACAAAACCTACCCTACAGGGTTACTATCGGGTGCAAAAAGAAGTGCAAAACTACGGATTTGACTTCTTTCTCAGATGTTTTGAGAAAATACCCTAGTTTTCTCAGACCTTTTATCCCTACCAAACTGCCAGCTGTCAGATCACTCACTGTGCTTCTCCTTGCAATGGCTTGGCTCTGGTACGTGTGCTGCAGGGCAGGAGTGTGTGAAGATGGCCAGCAGGCTTTCCAGAGCTCCTGCCTTTGTGACTCTCTAGGCTTCTCTTTCTCTCTCTACAAAGGGAAAGGAGGAAAAAAGCCCAATTCCTTGAAGGAAAAGCTTTGAAAGGGTCGTTTATAGGGCACAGGATGGTCAACCATTGAGGCCGATTCCAAAAATAAAAAAATCAATGTTCATAGAATCATCTAAGTTGGAAGGGACCTTTAAGATCATCGAGTCCAACCATCAACCTAACACTGCCAAAACCGCCACTAAACCGTCCTCAGCACCACATCTACCCATCTTTTAAATACCTCCAGGGATGGTGATTCCACCACTTCCCTGGGCAGCCCGTTCCAGTGTTTGATAACCCTTTCGGTGAAGAAATTTTTCCTAGTATCCAATCTAAAGGTCTCTTTCACATGTCTCTCCACCTCTGAAGAGCACTGTAACTTTTCCTGTGCGAAATTCTCAGGGAAGGAGAACAAGGTATGATACCTGTGATACCTGGGCAAAAATTAAGTTGTTATCATGAAAATTATGGAACTAAGGTGTCACTGAGCACAGCCTCTGGAGAGTCATGGATCTGAAAAAGTAAGCTGGCAGCCAGAAAAGCAACTGAAACCCGATCACAAACATTTAGGACATTTTTCCTTGCCACCAGTAACAAGATAAAGGACTCTAGTCAGGAGATATTATCATCTAAAGAATCCATAGATCTCCTGTAGATTTCACAAGTATTCACGTGAATAAGCATAATAAAATAGCCCGGCTGCTTGGGATTACAGGTCCCAGCCTTGTGTCTGCACCATCTCAACTCTGTCAGGCCTCCAGCTGCCAGAGACTTTACTGCATCTTTCAGGGGCACAAATTCTTCAAATTACTCTCATAGACTTCTTGTAGCTCTCATATTCTTTACGCTACTTGCATTATTTTTACACCAAAGATAAAGTCAAGCTGTTTTCTTTTCCCTATTTGCCGTGCCTGTAAGAAAATTGTTTGATGATAATGCTGGCTGTGGAGGTCTAACCCTGCGAGCACTGCCTTAAGGGAGAAAGGGACCACAAGGTAACCTCTTAATTTAGCATCCTTGGGATGAGTCGTGAGCTTTAGTCCTAGATCTCTCCTGCAGGGCTTCTATTTTCAGTAGCCCTGCTATGCTGCTTCTTCATCTATAGCCCTCCATGTGTACGCTTTCCAGAATATTGCCCTGCTGTGTTATAGATGGCTGCTTAGAAGTCAACACAAGCTTTTCTGTTCCTTTATCTTTCCGAGATTGCACTGTCAAAACCCAGCCAGCTGAAGGTTACGTGTGTTAAGTGCTCTCTCTGTCTGAGTCTCTCAGGGAGTTCGGAGAGACGTTGTCTTTCCAGGTGAGCAGAAATATATCGGCGAGCAGTCCTACAGGATAACAGCAAGCGTCAGGAATGGTGGGGGCCTGATAGAAGAGGAAGACATAGGGCAGAAGGGTAACCCTGTGCTAAAATTACCCACAGCAGTAACGTTTGGAGGGAAATATGAGGAAAGGGAATTCATTTTATAGTTGAGGGCAATGCTCCTAAAGGCTCTTTCCTGACGGAGCAGCGGTAGGACTGAGAGAAGGCAATGGACAGGCTTTGATGGTGGGGGATAATAGCGCTATGGATGAAAAAGCAGAAGGGCAGAAAAGATCCATCACGGTGACACAAACCACTTCATATTTATATGTAGGGGGAGTGGGGGGAGATACAGGAACTGTCAAGCCTGTGTTTTGCCAGCTAGCTGGGGGACAGGATGAAGCCATCTTATCTGGGCTCAACAGATCTCAAGATCAAGAAGGTGGCCTCTTGCATGTGGCGAGGCTGCTCTGTGCGTGGTGCTGGGAACGTCTTCTATCAAGAAAGTGTGCAATGGACTTATGGACTTAAGGAAGACTGTTTTCCAGCTGAGAGTTTTGTTCTGGGTTAGTTAAAACCTCAAAAATCGTGTCTTTCTGATGTTTCTGGTTAAGGACAGCTCGGGTCTAAAATTAAAACAGTCCCCGTGTTAGAGGGACAGAAACAGACCCCCGCAGGCTTTGGGAGCAGCATTCCCCCAGCGGGGCAGGAAAGGGAATATGTTTGATCGCTGCAGCTGAAGTATTTTCTGCTTGATGTGGAAGGCCAGGTGGGTCAGCAGAGATGCTGAGTTTGCTCTCCTGGACGAAAGCAAGAGAGGAAAAAAGGTTTGGGGAGAAGTCCTTTCCCATGGTACGTACTCATATGTCTGCTTTCTGACACATACCTACCCAACATCAGCGCTCCAGTGGTTTTTGTCTGACATCATATTTAGATAAACTACCCTCCTGAAACAGCAGGGTGATTTGTGTGTAGTTCCTCACTAGTACTGAATGTGGATTTCTACCTATTTAAGAAACCCTGTGCTCTTAATTTTCTGTTTCATCTTGCCCTGGAGCACGGTTTGGTTTTACTGTATTTTTCTGTACTTTTCTATCCTCTGCGATTGTAAGTGTTTGAGACTTATTAAAAATAAAAACTCTTTGATATCAGCTGGAGCACAGCTGAGGATTAAGCCTGGCCCTCAATGCTCTGCCTGCTGCTGTCGTGTGTAAATCCTACATAGGAATCGCTCCCTTCCACAGAAATCAGCCGTAGCCTGCATGAAACATCGCAGATGCTTCACAAAACAGATCCGCAAGGAAGCGAAGATACCTTTCCCAATGAACTTCGTGATGAATATAAAAACCGTCATCAGAGCAGCTCCCCTCAGGAAGCCAGCAAATAGGCACCTATAACTCACTTGGCTATAAAATGCCTCCTGGAATCTTTAATGGGTGTGAGCAAGCACCTGTCAGCGTTCTGCCACAGGGGGAAAAGACGGTAAGGTCAGCTCACTCAGAAACCGTGCTGCCAGGCTGGTGTGCTGCGCTGCTCGGGAGGGGGCTCATCGCAGCCACCCGGGAAATGCCCCATCTGGGCACCGAGCTGGGCTGACCCCGGCTCAACCAAAGAAAGCTGACAGCGTCGCAGTCCTAGCTGTTACGACTGCAGGCAACAATACATCAATCTTGAGAACGTAAGGAATACTTAAAAGTTACCAAGACCGAAGGAAACTGGTAGTATTGGTCATCAAAAGGGTAATGAAATTTGGCCATAAGGTGGGAATCTCCTTTTTTCTGGCAATGCTCAAATATTTTGCTGCCAAGGTTTCATCAGCTGTACTTTACGTTTTAGTTATTTGAGTCTCCATTAACATGTCTGTTCTGGAACTAATTTTTAGGTGGTTTACCCACAGGAACACCAGCCCATATGCTTAAAATAAAATGGGGGAGACAGATATATATATACACACACGTAGAGAGATGGAATATAATATTATTGGGGTTTTTTTGCCAGTGATAGCATGCCTGTATCTGATTACAAGGCGTAAAAAATACTCCAAAGCCTTCTCCTCGATCCGTGTTTATAGGAAAAGTCCTATACACTTATAAAAGAGTGAAGAGTTCTGAAACCAATACCATAAATCAGCTGTAAAATTTCATGAGCTACAACCGTGATGTAAAGCTTCCTGGACCGATGTGAGGGTCTTTGCAGCCTCTTGGTTAGGTAGCTGTGCTGCAGGCTAGTCGCTCCTCAGCACTGCTCTGTTTCTTACGGGAGCTGGACGTTGCTTTAGTGATTTCATCCGGTGGCTGGTTTGCTCGGGCTGTGATTTTTTCGCTAGATGCTGATTTGAAAAGATCCATTGACAAAGAAATGCAGATAAGCCGTGGGCAGGTTTACTGCTGTAGCCCTCCCGCTGCTGCCATTCATACCCTCGCGAATCAGCGCGCACGCTGGAGCAATCAGCTTTTCAGAGGTGTCTGCCAGAACATCGCTTCTTCCAGATTTGAGGCTAACATGTATTGATTTATTGCAGCCAAGAGATGGGACCCATCAAAATTAATCACCCTCTGTGTTTACGTCCCACCTTTGTTGTTTCTTCCTGTGGCTCCTGCGATGCCCCCAGTCAAAGGCCGGTCTCGTCTTCCCCTTGGTTCAGAGACAGCATCCTTCTCTCCAGCAGAGTTTGTCCCCTTTCCGACCGCAGCTGCACTGCCGCCCCATCCGAGCTCTGTAGGTTTCTTCAGAGCTCTACTGCCAAACACCCATTGAAGGCTGACCTGCTGCATCTTCCTATCATAGCTCAGTACAAATGTTTGCAATGCTGTCTCTTGAGTTTTTTGGGGGTTTTTTTGTGGCCGTATGAAAAATCATGGAAGGAGGTGTATTTCATCATGGGATTTATCACATGGCATAGCAAAAAGAGGAAGGAACGCTCTTTACAGTAATGCGCTGCTGAAAATGAACGTGTATTTGCAGTTATCTGATGGCTGAAGTCAGCAGGAGATCTTTATTATGGACTACATATCTAATGCCATTACTACAGGTCAATGAGATCTACTAGAGGCAAGGAAGCCTCCTGAGTTTAGGATATGGCTCTCGCATCAACTATCTTTTTATTTCCTCTGTTTTATTGGTCTCATTTTGTTTTCCCAATGGCTCGTTCTGTGCATCTCTACTCTGCATTTTTTTAGAACTTAAGAAACTTGCTTTGGCTGCCACTTGTGCTGCCCTGAATTTTGTAGGATCCTATTTAAGCCCACAAAGGTCACTGTTCTTTCCCCATGAGCTGTGTATTCAAGTCCCATTAATATTAAATAGGATTTCAGGGAATACATTGGGGGAGAATAAGCCTCTTAAACACCTCTTTTACCATACCAATTTTACTTCTTTGGCATTTCTCACCTCTTGAAGCTATTTTCTTATTTCCCTGTCTATACAAGTGTAGACCACCTCTCGCCCTTCTAACAAGAATCCCTCCCTTACCCGGTTGAAGACTCTCAAGGAAGCCAGATACATGGCTCTTTGCACTGTTTTCCATTCACTTCCATTTAAGAGACACAGTTTGCTTCCTCTCTAAACCCAGAGACCAAAACTACTTCTCTGTTTTGCCCTGAAAAGGAGTATGTACTTGCCTGAAGCCACACGATGTTCTTCAGATTAACGTAAAGACTCATTTATTTACTAGCCTTCTTTGACCTCTAAAAATACAAAATATTTCTGTACTCAGGTGAACCATTTACCTCGAATCCCCGATTTGATTGTTTTTCTATAATTAAACAATGAACTGTTAAATGACTTGAAAATCTGTTCTGAGCTAAAGATGTCTTTTCCGTAGTACTAATTGCTAACAAAGTGAAACAGAATATCAAGCCGGAGGAGGATAGAAGGTCACTTGCATGCAATGTAGTTTTAAAAAAAATATCTGGGAATATATTAGCCATATCTTAGAAATCTTAGAGAGAAGGCACTAAACACTTGAGATTTTGAGGATGTTGCAATTTATCATAAACGATTTCTGCTTTAACTGCCTGTAAACAGCTTCTGAAGATGTCTGTATGACTTCATAGTTTATGGTTACCTGGGGAGTACGCTGGTCACAATTTTTAGCTTTGGGTGACGATTTCAAGGCGTCTCTAGCTTCGTCATTACCATTTTTGCAATGATTGTTAGTTAATCTTGCCTATCTTGAGTGCCCTTGATATGAATTTGTAATTGCACGGGGCCGATTAACTTTTATTTCCCAGGTGAGTGAGGCAGCTTAGATAGTGTGTAATGAAGGAGTGCTTAAAGAAAGTATCGTTCCATCTGGAAAACCTACAGCAGGAGAGGGCGAGAGAGAACAAGGACCCTATCATGCAAGGTAGCTCTTAAAAGGTGTGCATAATAAAGGGGCTGTGTGAGCCATACACAGGGACTCCAGTAACAGCTCCTGTGTTAAGGGGAAAGTTACCACATTACTGTTTGCTTTTTACTCTCCCGCCCCGCCGCCCCCGTCCCCATTAACAGTGGCTTTGTGAGCAGCGCAAAGTAAGAGCTCTGGCTTGCGTTGGCTTTGAAACCACCACAGCTGGTTGCTGCAGGCTTGCCCCCGGCTGTTCGTGCCGCCGGAGGGGACTCCCCTGCAGCACACACAGGCTGTGCCCCTCAACCCCTCCACCTCGGCCGCTCACGCACGCGGAAAACTGAGGGTGGAAGTAGCTTTCACAGACTCACAGAATCTTCTTGGTTGGAAGGGACCTTTGAGATCATCGAGTCCAACCACACAAAAAAAAAAAAACCAAAAAAACCCCCACCAACCAAAAACTAAAAAACCAAACACCAAAAGCAACAAAACACATAAAACCAACACCCACAACCCCACACCACACCCACCCACAAACAGACACAACCCAACAATCTCGGGCACTAGAGCATGCCCTGAAGTGCCACGTCTACATGTTCCTTAAATACCTCCAGGGATGGTGACTCCACCACCTCCCTGGGCAGGCTGTTCCAGTGCCTGACCACCCTCTCAGTAAAGTCATTCTTCCTAATATCTAATCTAAACCTCCCCTGCCCCAACTTCAGACCATTTCCTCTGCTCCTGTCCTTATTCCCTTGGGAGAAGAGGCCAACACCCACCTCTCTACACCCTCCTTTCAGGTAGTTGTAGAGGGCAATGAGGTCTCCCCTCAGCCTCCTCTTCTCCAAACTAAACATGCCCAGTTCCCTCAGCCTCTCCTCACGTGACTTGTTCTCCAGACCCCTCACCAGCTTGGTGGCTCTCCTCTGGACACCCTCCAGCAGCTCAATGTCTTTTTTGTGGTGAGGGGCCCAGAACTGAACACAGCACTCGAGGTGAGGCCTCACCAGTGCCCAGTACAGAGGCACCATCACTGCCCTACTCCTGCTGGCCACGCTGTTCCTGATACAAGCCAGGATGCTGTTGACCTTCTTGGCCACCTGGGCACACTGCTGGCTCATGTTCAGCTGGCTGGCCACCAACACCCCGGGTCCTTTTCTTTCTGAGTCACCACTGGCATGCCAACGCGTTGGCTCGTTCCCTGGCCTCTGCTATTCCTCCCGAGGTCAAAGATACCCCCGTCATCAATGCCCCGGTCTTCCTCTCTGGGCTTCATTCATGTCTTTATTTTATTTCTAGGGTCACTAGTGGTTTTTTTAGCTGTTGAGCAGGGCTGTGTAGCCAGCGATATGGGGATGTCATGGAATAAAACGCGTTCCCCGCTCATTCTCGGCAAGACAGCGCCAGGGGTGGCAGCTGCCACTTAGGGGAAGCTGTCTGAGGTGGGGTGGCAGGGAGGGACCTTTGCAGCCCCGTGCCTAGGGTCAGGGTTACACAAGAACTTGTTTAAACAGAGAAAAGAGAGAGAGCGAGGTAAGTTCTTGCCCTCCACATCTCAGAAGAGTTTGAAAATGTGAACGCTAAGGCTCTGACCGTTAAGTCAAGTTGAAAAGAAACTGGGTTTGTGTACTCTGAAGATTCACAGCCAGTCTCATGACTTTTTTATGAAGACCTGTCGGATTCAAGCTTTTTGAGTCCTTCCCGTTGGTGGAACGGGTGGTTTACTTCTCGGATCCTTCTCACTGCCGCTGCTACCTCAAACACATTTACTAACGCAGGCAGACTCCTCTTGCCCATCAGGAGGCAGAGCAGTTGGATTTGCCTGAAAGTCATGCGGAGCCATGTCACACTGACCTGTTGGCTGGCGTGAGGAGCTCAGGGTGGGGAGCAGACTTTCCCCCTAGCCCGGCAAGCGCAGGGCCCCTCACAGCAGCACCGAGGGGAAAGCACATGGACCATCTCTTCTGTGCATCTGCGCAGGCAGCACCGCTCCCAGGGGAGCAGCGCCGGGAGGAAACAAGATGACTCCTCCTCATTTACCAGGCTGGAATATGGGGGGATTATCTACAGCATCCAGGAGAGCCTTTAGTCAGTGCGCTATTAAATAAAATGGCGTAATTGTCAAAAATAGCACAGAGCACTTCTGTACTGCCTGCTGTGCTTCATAAGCACGCACAGAGCTTCCCTAACACGCCGTCAGTATGTATGGTGGCACTGAGAGCACGGCATACGGAGGGAAGGCGTGAATAAATTAAGGTTTTTCTGTGTTACCAGGTCACCAACAGAGAGGCAGAAAGGGAGAGGGGCACCTTCGGGCAATGCCCCTGCCTACAGCAACAATAAGAGGTGTTCGGCAGCTGCTGCCGCATCAGGCTGGGCATACATTAGCGTGCCAGCTCAGACCAGGAGTGTGCTTTTCAAGTGAATTGCCTGATTAACCCCCCATTACCACGTTCAGGTTGGCAGACCGGGATCAGGAGGCTGGGTGCCTCCCTGCTGGAACAAAACGGGATGATGTGGTTGGGAACGAAGCTCCTGAAGCCTGTGCAGAGTCGGTACTGGGTCAGGAGCAGCCGTGGTTCTGCTCTGCAGCTTTGCTCCTCTTGTCCGCACTGCCTGCCAGGACGCCACGGCCTCTGTGCCCCTCTTGGTAACCCTAACATGGGACAACGTGTATTTATGCAAGGAGAAAATGACAAGGCAGGGATCACAGAAAGGAACAGGTATTAAGGGGGTTGGAGGTTCCAGGAACTAAGGAAGTTCTTGATGGCTCCATGTGTTGTAGCATGCTTAACTTAGCGGAACCATTATGTTATTTTTAGGTCCAGTTTTCACATGTGAGGTGTGAACACAGGCTTCGTTTTGTTTTGAAAGGTGTGACTCTTCCTCCACAAGCTGTTCTAAATACGTGCCTCCATGTTTAATGTGCCAAAATAAATGTTCTGCTGCATTCTGATTCTGGTTTGGATTTTGCTTCTGAGTTTTAAGCCAGTAACGTGCACAATGACAAATTTGATATCAGCGTTAAACACCATCAGATACATGATACCGCATGGCTATGTTGCTTTGGTAATCTTTCTTCTTCCCTTCATAAAATCATTGGCTCATTCATTGCTAAGAAAAATACAGAGAAAGGAAAGTCTTAGAAAGAAAAATTCATTTAATTCCCTGATATGAACCCAAACCTGTGGCCGAATTTTTATTTCTTTCTTTTTTTTTTTTTTTTAAGGGAAAAGTCTATATTCCAGTTAGGTTTCAGAAAAAGCCTGATTTTTTACTTTTTAACAAGACTTATGATCATGCTGGTAAAAGTCGAACAAGCATGACTGACTTTATTTAAAGCCTCAGCTGCTCAGGTAGCCACCAAATATAGCTGAGCTCTTACAAGAACAGCTTGCAGGATTCTAGTATTGTTTAATTTGAATACAAACCCCAGTCTAGGGTTTCATACCACAACTAGACTTAATGTAAGTGAGATTCTGATCTGGAGCCAAGCTCCACATCTGACCCAGCTCCAAATATGTCAGAATCCCAAAATATATTTTAAGTATACCACATGACAGAGTCCCAGAACATCACAAAAAGTTATACGATAAATATATCCAAATAGGAATGCTTTCATAAATAAATAAGTTCTTGTGCCATTGAGTCCTTTTGTTGAGGATATAGGGTCAGGTCCTCGTCTATTTGTGCAGAGTAGGTTTGCACCGTGCTTATGGACTTGGAGTTCTCCAAAGCCACATGTGAAGAGCACATCATCAATTGCAGAGATGAAGAAAAGAGCCAAACTTCTCAAATGCTACGACCAGACGACCCAGAGCATAACGCCATGGCTGGTGTGCAGGAGGGGTCCACGTTGAACACTGCTGATCCTCAGGGCCAACTGTGAGGCACCCATTTGTCTGAGAGATGTGACACCACGGGCTCCAGCGCCTGGCTCTTTGGTGCTCTCAGCAGGTGGTTACCAAGCAACATCGCAGCTTCAGACCCGCGTTGTCCTCCCTGCAACTGGATGGATGCGTCAGTCACAGCTGCTGCTATGGGAAGCGAGAGAATATGATTTTGGGGGAGGGTGGGAGGAAGGTGGCCATAAAGGAAGATTTATTTATTCCCCACCCTCTAGATTGCTGCAGATCAGCTGGCTGGTACTTAGAGATAGTCTTTGAGGAAAATTCCGGGATCTGAATTCATTCATTTCACAGCAAATGAGATTACTGTAGAAGAGGAAAGATCCCAGATGCTTGCTCTCCTTGCAAAAGAGCTCTTGCATGATTTTTTAGACTAGGTAATTGTAGCACCTGCCTTTGCCGAGTTGTGTAATGATGCAGCTCACCCTTACAGTGACCTTCAAAGAAAAAAAAGAAAAAAAGAAAAAAAAAAAGAGGAAATAGCTCGTATGCAGAAATACCTATAACACGTCTTGCAAGGAAGGACTCCAGAGCGCTTGCCTGCTGGCTATGCCGTATGTGAGGGGGTGGGGGCTGGGACTTCAGCCTGGATTCTCACACCATTCCTCTTTTACAACCAAAGAAGGTGACTGGTTTCTGCTTTTTCTTAGCTGTTTTTCCTACGGCTGGGTTTGTAGCCTGAATAGTTAGGACAGGAATTTGGTACAGCACTTCATCCTGCTCGCTGCTATAGCACTGCAAATACGTACAAAAGAAGGAAGAGGGACCTCTGAGGTGAAAGCCGGTGGAAGTGCAGCGCAGGGAGCCCTCGCATGTGAAAACTGGACCTCGCCTGCTCTGGCGGTATAGCCAGTATC
The DNA here is from genome assembly GCF_964106895.1 of Numenius arquata. Lineage (NCBI taxonomy): Eukaryota > Metazoa > Chordata > Aves > Charadriiformes > Scolopacidae > Numenius > Numenius arquata. The sequence goes on along the minus strand of NC_133580.1, from coordinate 28,746,274 downwards.
TATGCCCAGCCTGCTGATCCCTACTTGACGCTTCTACAGAAATGCCCAGTCCTGGCCAGCAGTACCACCTCCTCCCCTTGAGCTATGACGAAACATCTCTGCAGACCACAAGGGATGTGACACAGGGGAAAGAGAGGGAGTTGGGAGGATGCGCTTAACATATCCGTGTAGGACAAAGCAGAATTTAGCCCTTTTGCTTCATAACTAGTTGCCCTCGGCTGCAGTGCAGCAAAAAGAAGCCTAGACTTCATTTGCTTTTCAGATTTCTCAGTTATGTTAGATACCTATTCCTCAAAAGAGCTTCCTAAAATAGGCACACAAAGGGTGCCTGCATCTAGGAGTGCTCACTTAATGGAGTTACCTTGCTCGCAGGCTGAATGAGCTTCAGAAGGACTCTTTTAAAACTGTATCCTGCAAAAACTGGTGCAATTTATTCCCGTTAAAATTTATGTTTAAGCAAGCAAGGGAACTTGATGAGCTATGTCTAGTTTCCACCCAATTTCAAAATCAGAAAATTTTTCTGTTGGTAAAAAGCAACCTGAATTCAGCAAGCCCTATTCTTTCCATATTCTTGGCTGTGAGATCTGCTCACTGCCGGAAAGCGCTCAGCATCTCTTAGGGTGAGGACCTCAGGACCACGTTCAAGGTAAATAAGGGTGGCTGAGGCTGTATCTGAGGGAGGCCTCACCTGATGAGCAGGAGCGGCAGCCGTGCCTGCGTGGCAACGCGGCTGCGTGGCAGGGCGAGGGACACAGCACATTCTTCTCCCTGCCACAGGCATTCCCGCAGAGGCAGGGAGGCTCGGGGGCTGCCAGCTGCTTGGCCCTTTGCTGCTGGAAGAATGCAGCTGAATGTGAAAACTTGTCACCAGGCTGAAGCCATGATACACCTGTCCCTCCTGTCAGTCTCCTGCAGCAAAGTCTCACAGGGACTTAAAAACTCCAGCCATAAAAGTGGGATTTAACTAGCCTTATTCTAGAATGCAATATGTAACACCCATGCTCCATATGTCCCATGACGGGAATGTCCATTTAAACCGTGCTATGTAAACAAGACAACAGCTGCGGAATGGCATGAGCCGTCCCACAATAATTCAGAGAAGAGTTAGGCAAAACTTTAGAGGAACATTCCTTTTTGTTAAATACCTATGCCCAGAGAAATGGGAAGAATGTATGGTGGGAATCAGTGTCATCGCCTTTTTTAAGTGGCGGAGCTGTGAGAAACCCGTTAGAAGGAGGAAAATGGCTCCTCCAGCAGTGAGAACAAGGGAAACTATTTCCCTTTTTCATGTTGTTAACAGTCTTGCGTCTAGCCTGGAAAGATAACACTTAGGGAAGATCCTAGCACTCACCTTTTATAGGTCAGCGGTGTGGGAGCCCTGGAGGAATGTACTCTGGTAAATGTATGGAAACGGCTGGCTGCAGCTGAATCAGTTGTTTCCTCCCTGGAGATAAATGTTTGTCTGTCTTTTCCCCCCCCGTTTTCTTAAGATCTAAATTAGACTCCCATAACGCAGAGAAATTTCCTGATACGTCTAGTGAAAGCACGTATAACAACTGCAATAACAAGCACTGCTCAAAGCACTGCTTTTTCTATTTGTTGGCTGAAGTGAGAGGACAAGGACTGTGGATTTCTGTTTGTTCCTTCAGTGGGCTTTTCTTCCCCATAAAAACAAATATATTAATAGCTGGTTAAACAAAATGTTTTATTTAACTATAAATCAAACATCTTGGCTGTTTCTCCCCCCACACTTTCCTTTATTAAACTTGGAAAAATTGAAACTAAGCATCTCCAAATTGCAGGTCAAGATGCTTGACCACTCTTAAAAAAGCAGCCTAGTGGATTGATTAATTTGACTTTAACTTGAAAATAATTAGTTCTACCAGACTTTCATTATTGGTTAATAAAACTTTTAGCTTTTTCTCCTGTTCTAGGTACAATATATGTACTGACTTTTGTAACAGACACTAAGATTTAATATCCTCCTAGGCAAATATTGACCAAGACAAGAGGTCAATATTAACCTGTCAAATCAATAAATCCAAGCATTCGCACTGGCAGTAGTTAATCTGCTTATACTTACTTCAAAAAAAAACCCAAAAGCCAAGATTATGAAAGAAGTTAAAGTTGCTGAAGCTCAGAAACATACTTATTTATCACATCATTTACAAAACTAGTAACAAGTGTTTACTTGGAACATGGAAATTAAAAGTTAAGACCTTCATAAATCTTACCTACTTTGACCTAACCAGAAGCTAGGAACCATCATCACACACACACTTTGCACGGGGATATTTAAAAGCTGCACTTGACCAAGGCAGCTTGTAATTTTAGTGCCTGAGTGCAGGCCTGCAGGGTCAAAAGTGAGAATTAGGTGCACTCTTTTCCAAATACCTGCTCTGCTAAACACCCTGGCTACGCTCACTTGCATTGAGACACTGGTAGCTCTGGGGGGAAAAAATCTCTTGGGTAGGGGAGGAGAGATTTTATTAGAGCAATTTGTTCAAAGCTCTGGGTAGGAAGCCAAAATCTGCATTTGCGGAGGTTTTCAGCAAGGAAATCAGGACAAGGTGTCCATCCTAAAGAGCTTTCCATCTGTGGTTATGGAGCAGTAAGACTTCCTATCAATGGTTCCAACTTCCCCTAAAATCCGTTATTTATGATGGCCTTGTGATAAAAAGTTAGTATCCTGCCTGAGTTACAGGGAAGTGGGCATACACCTCATCAAGCTTTCAGAGAGGATTTTGAAACGAATTTCCCACTTACTGCATTAATAACTCTGTGTTTAAAAGAGGTACAGTGCAGAAGAGGAGAGCGGAGAGGGAACAGTCCTTTTTCTCCTCTGCAAAGCATATCCTTTAATAGAATATTTAAAGTCTCTGGGCCCTTTCTGTTTATTTCTAGAACTCAAACAACATCCTGGCTATGGATTATCTGTGAGCTGAAAGAGCGAATCACCATGCAAATGAGTACACCGAGGACCCTTATTAACAGGAAGGCAACAAAGACTCTTCAGGAAGAGAGAGGGGTAGCACGCAAGGATAAAAGGTTCCTGTGGGTCAGCTGTGGGGTTAGCAGAGGGAATTCCAGGCTTGGAACTGAACCATCAACAACCTCTCTCCGTTCTCACAATGGGGCATTGTTCAAGCATCTCAGTGATGTCCTCTATTAATAATGGTGTATTCTCTTTGAGTAGCCTGCCCTAGAAACCGTATGGATTAGACATCAAGTCCCACACACTTTAGCAAGGGGGAAAGAGAGAAAGCATAGAAAAGCTAGGTTTGCTCTTGCATTCCTTCACTGTTGAGGGCAAAGGAATAACACAAAGCATGCAGAAAAATATTCTTAATAAGGTGTGTAATCTGGTTGTCAAAAGGGGAGGGAAAATACAACTGTAACACTACCAGTTTGATCCTAGCTTTCAACATTGGGATCATGGTTGTATTCTCTGCCCTTCATGCTAACGCAGCCAAAGTGGGAGAGGTTTGCAGAGCGCCATTTATTTCAGTTGTCAGCTGTAATCATGATCACCATCACTTGTACTGCGGCAGTGCCCCCGTGTAACAGGATAGGGGATCCCCCGTTCTCCTAGACCTTGACAAAGTAAAAAAGACATCGATCCTGTCCCGAATAGCGTACCATCCAACCAACAGGCAACAAGCCTGAGCAACTTAAAAGGAAGCAGTAAGGCAGAGGAGGTCCTAAAGGGAGTTTATAGCATTTCTGGGTTACAATGGATAGTTTTATACCCAGCCAAAGGTGTCCAAAAAATTAAGAAGTGTTGAGCTTATTGTAAAACGCACAATTAAATGATAACAGCTCTGCTCAGGCATGGTTCTGCATGGTCCTCCCCTGAGCATGCTGCTCTCTGAATACGGGGTAAGTCAGTGAGTTCACACTTAGCTTGCATTAAGACTTTGTTCTTCTCACACAACTCTAATCCGAGCCAGCTACAAAGAGCTGCAGAGGAGGCAGGGGAAGATGAAGTCAGTTGTGGAGGACAGAGGAGGATGGCCATAGAGGGAATACCAGCAGCAGATGGAAATATGGCAGTGGGTGTAGGCTGAGCTATCGGCCCTTGGCATCCATGTCTTCCAGCAGCCAAACCTAGTGCCGAGAGCTCGAGGCCGTTGGTACCGCATGTGAGAGCAGCCGCAGGAGCTAAAGGTTTGCCCAGTGGGTAGTATGTAATGAATGACTCTCAAAGGCAAAAATGAAGATGCATCCATGAGCATATCCAGAAATCAGACATTTGAGGAAAAGCAACATTACAAGCCACACAAGCTAAGTAGGTGGATAGATGGTAGGCTTGTCTACAGGGGAAATTTGGTATTGACTAAGATAAGGTGTGAATTTATACAGCCCTAGCTACTCTGCACTAGCTTCCTGTGCGGATAGCCTTAATCTGTTCTGAGAATGCTTTTGTGAGCACAATGACACATTTACTACAGGAGTTAATGTAGAGCGGCTTATGCGCTGCAAATTCACACCCCGGTGAATGCCGTCCCGCCTGCCCCGGCTGATCACAAAGCAGCGCTTTTTCAGCAAGGGGCACTTCAAGCCAACTACTGTCAGGGAAAGCATTTCCAAATGCTGATGCCGTATGGCTGCCTTTGCAACCATCATTAACAAGGGTTGAACAGGGATGCTTGTGAAACAAATAGGTCTGGACTTTTTGATAAGGTTGGGAGGGCATCCCCGAAGAAAAGCTTTTTTTCTCAGGTGTTCCAGAAATATTTCATATTATTAAATAATGCTTTGAATATATGCATGCTGATATGCTTTATGTGTCCTATAGATATGATTCCCTTTCACCAGATAGAAAAGTTTAGGTACCTCTTTATTGGAAACAGTGAAATTGAAATACAAGTGAAATGATGCACCTGAGATCACATCTGGAAAGGGACCCCTAATCTCCTGATACTAAGCCCTGCTCTTAGGGAGTCTAGCTATCATAAACCACAGTATTTTGTCTCTCTGAAGGGAAGAAAGAGTGGAGACTTTGGCCCAGCTATGAATCTGGATCCAGATTTTGTAGCTGAGGCACTGCAGTAGATGATGAACCTAGCAAAAACCATGCTTGCTGGAATGCATCAAAAATAACACTTAAGAGAAAGAGGCTTTTAATAAATCCCAGTCACTTCTGAAAAAATGTTCGCTTTAATCCTACTTTCATTGCCGAGACCCTTAATCCTGGAATTGTCTCGCTTACTTGAGTATGTGTGGGGGGAGAACAATCTGGTTCTATAGAAACAAACATACTCTTTTTATAAGTGCTAGGTTAAGCATGCAAAGTCTGTCATTACCATAATGACAAGAGTGATGCTCTATGAAGAATACTAATGCATCCATACTCATTCCATCACGGAGGACATGTCACTTTTATTATTGAAAGCTGCTGATGTGAATAACACAGAAAGGTTTCTCAACATTTCCTGTTTTACTGAATAGTATGTCACATTGTCACATCACACCGTTACGTGATCTGGTAATGAAACACCATAATGCACTTGTATGTGGAAACAGACTTAAGGATACAGAGAGTACATTAGCTCTCAATTATCTGGCCTGGGATGGCCTAAATCTCAACCTTCTGGATCCTTTCATGTCTTGCATAAATGCAAAAAGTAGCATTCAGAACTGACAAGCAGCACTGGCTGCAGGAACGTAACAGCATCTTCTGGGAAGGCAGACCGAAAAGTGTGCAGCTGTACATGGAACTATTGGGTATTTATCAGGCATCTCACCTGCTCTTAACTCTGTCTGATTTTCCCCTTAATGTTTTGCAAATAAACAAGCTTCCGTAAACACTCAGCTATGTTGTGTTACGCTGCAGTTACATAAAGAAGCTGCAGTGTGCCGCTTTGCAGGGATGAAGCTGTTTTATAAGTGGACGCTCCAATAGGAAACATCTGTCCCTTATTTATGGGCATGCTTTAAGCCACTGAAGTGCTGATTCTTTACTATTTCCTCTCCCCACTCTCCTAGCGGCCTATTCTACAGTTTGCCAACTATTTACCGTGTATTCCAAATGTCCTTCTCTTACTTCCAGGCCTGAAATTAGCCATGATACTACTCGATATGCTGACATTTCTGATGTTTAGCATCCAAGGAGATGTCTGCTGCTTCCTTTCCAGCTCAGAGAAGATGGGTATAGAGTCAGTGAATTCCTCAGGACTCCGAGGCAGACAGTGCAGTCAGGCAGGGAATGGCTCTGTGTTACCATATCCCATCTGCAATGCTATCGTTACATGGTTGAATTGCAGTTTCCATTATAAGCCTCATTTTCCGGGGTTTGTAGCTCATCCGTAACTGGCCATTAAGGCTGTCAGCCCAGCAATGAATATTATTCTAAGACTTTGTTAGAAAATTGGCTTAGCTTGCTTTTTTTTTTTTTTTTTCCCTCTGTAAGAGCTGAAATCTAAAAATAGATTTTAGATGTGGGCTGTGAAAATCTCGACAGATCGCAATGCCCTCACCAAAATATCAGGGGTACTTTGACGCGCACTCTCAGCAAGCAAAGCAGCACAGACTGAAACATGGAACTTGAATTAAGGTTAATTGAATATCTTTCTGCATTTTGTGTGCCATGCTGCTCCATTCCTGGCCTTCCAACTCTTATTAGAGACACTGTCTATATTTAGCCTCCCCACACTAACCCCATTCAGTCTGAATGTTGGACCTGATGTCGCAGATTCTTCGTTTAGTTTTGCTCAATTTCAATAGCAGAAAAGAAGACTTCTAAAAGCTCTATACGCCTCCACGGAATGTAAAATAAATTCCACACCTAGATAGGGGTTCAGAGCATTATGATTATTTACAGTTGTGAGTTTCACCCTCCCTCTGCCACCTAACTATATTTGCTTGTCCATCTAAGTCTCCATCGGGCAAAGGAGAATCACTCTTACGGGAAGGATTGCAAGGAGAAGGTGCTTTCTGCCATAGTTAGGCTGAAGGAAGAACACTGCTCATTCTCTTGTGGAAGAATGTCTTCAGCTTACAGGATCCCTAATTCTTTGGGAAACCTGGGTACAAGAAATGTGAGCCATATTTTTGGATGTTTTTTGCCTCTGCTCTGCTCTGGCACCAGGGCCCTCTCTTTTTCCTGCAGCTCTCAGACAATGTGTGTTCAGATGGATTTCTCAAGATGCTTAATCCATTGCTGAACGTCTGCAGCGTGGAAGGGTCAACTCATTCCCTCCTGATCTCACCTGAGCTCCTCTGCAGCCACAGAATTTCTCTCTCAGATAATGTGGTTGTGGCAGGCTGTCTACCACGCTATTGAAAAAGACTTGCATCCCTGTGTCATGGTCTGACTGTTGGGTTACAAACCCTTCAGAGCTAGGACCTGCTTTTGGTTTTCCTTGCAAAACGCTGTGAACACTTTTGATGAAGTCAGGCAAATGGCAAAGAGTCTGATAAATTAATAGCCTTGTCCGTTACCTTTGGAAACCAAAATTCAAGTGGAATTCCACAATTGTGACCTGTTAAACTACAGTTCAAGGCTGATGAAGGTAGCAGGGAACCTAGGGAAAATGTACAACTGCTGTAATATTCTAATGTATCACTAATAGGGAGTTTGTGCAATTATAATCGTTCTCTCCCCACCAGTTTACATTTTCCCAGCTTAGTAATATGGTACACAATTCCCAGCACGTATAGCAACACCATGCAAAGAGTTTGCTTCCCCTCAAATCATCTCTGTCCCTTTGTCAAAAGTTGCTGCCCCGATGGCAGACACAGCATAGCAGGCAACGCGTCAACTCCACTGACGCTACAGTGCAAAACCCAATATATCAACTTCAAGCACCATGGATTTATGTTTATGTTAAAATACTGAACAGTGCACTGCTGCTGAGGAGCAGTGTAGATACATCTCCCACTCCATCACTTCTACTACCGAAGCAGTAACGTTAAAAAAGGGGCAGGGCTGCCAGCTGGGTCAGCTAGGATTGAGCTGCCACTGCCAAATCTGACAGGGATCACAAACCATAGCCTGCAATTTCACCTACGTTATTCGCTCATGTGAATGAGCAGTAACTCGCTCCTATCAGTTTTTACTGCTTTGGCTAACATATGTGGATATCATATTGCCTATTGCTTAGCCAAGCTTGCTTCAGATCGCCACTGGAAAGAATTCAGAGAGAAGCAACGCAATGAGTTTGCCACTAACTCGTCCGGCAATGACATACCCAGGAACCAGGGCAAAATTCGTCCAGGATCCTGCAGAGGGAAGTACTGCTGCCTCCCCGCTCCAACTTGCGAAGGAAAACACGTTTTCTTAAGTAAACTCGAATGCACAGTAGAAAACTGAAGCATTCTCCCAAGTCTCCCTTTTGCTTGTTCAGTTTCTGAACTCCCAGGTTTTATTTCTTTTTGGAATGCCACTGCTAATGTAAAGGAAATTAAATATCAACATTTCTTTCAGCACTTTTTAATCATATGTTTTGTGGCTCGAACTTATGCTGTTAGTAAATGCATGCTAAACATTGAGAAGATTACGGTGCAGCCCTTGGATTTCAAGAAACTCCAGGGAAATAACCAGTCATTGTCCCACTATTGTGTTACAGCTACCTACAGTGTTGGGAAACAGAAAATTAATACTGATTAATGTGTTTCTCTGAATTACTCTCAATGCAGAACAAGCTAACAAATTGAAATCTAAATTAATTTTGATAGCAATTAAATTTATTACATCCAAATTCATATCTGAAGATGATAAAAGCCATCTCCTAGAAAGGAAGGAAGCAAAACACAGTATCTCCAAACCCAACTCTTTCCTAGCTTCACAAAACAAACGTAGACCTGCCTTAAGTGAGCCCAACTCCCTGAAAATAAGAACTAAGTAGCTCTTCTAACAGGTCCACAATTCCAATGTATTTTGCTCTTGCTTAAATTTAAAATTTTGCAGACAGTAACTCTTCTTCAAGGGGGAATTGTGGTCCTAGAGGGAACATGAACAGAAATGCCTCGAAGAGAGCAACTGCCAATACCAGAAAATGAAGCAATAAGCAATAACCTACTAATAATGTGTCCTTGAAGCCAACGGTGACCAGTCCTCTGAATACTTCTTCTCTGGATGCATTTTATTCAGGGGCCTTTTTTTTTTTTTCAGTCTTTGGGGCAAGGCTCTCCAATAAGCTGTAGCCAACTATGAATTTAAAATACTGCCTCAGCCCTACGGGACTGCTGTCTTGACACGAGTTTGTGCTTTGACAGTTCACCCTGCTGCCTGCACCGCCTTTCATTACGAGCCAATCCAGCTTCCTCTAATTCCCCCATAACCTCTGGAACGATGAGTTTGCTTTCTGCTCAAACACCAGCTAACAATTTAACAAAGTGGAAGACTTTCCACAGACTTACCAAGCCAGGAAAAACCATCACCCAGCAGAATGCTTTCCCTTCCTTTTACACTGCTGTCTTATGGGCACCTGAGTCACATTAGCAGAAATGTTTTACACTGGGATGTGCACTTCTGCAAAGATTGTTGTCTCTTTGTTTTCTGCATGTGAAGCAGCAAGAGTGGTGGGAACCTGCAACACGCAGCACAATATCCGAACTGACATAAACAGTGACAAAAAGGGACTTGCTACTTATACCTAAGGTGCAAATCAGTAGAAAAAGAAAGACGCAAATGGTGAAGTCAATTCAGATTTGATACGTTGTGGATGCAAAAGACATCAATGTGTATTCTTACTTAATATGAGGCTAGAAGAAAGGTAAAGTGCAACTAACAAAAGAAGTTGTACATGGGTCTGGAAGACTAATTTATTTGAAGCCAGTATCGTATATGATTTTCTTGTTAAACTCGCCTATCCTCGCAGCACAAAGTTATTGTTTTTTCACATGCATTACTGTAAAAATATTTAGTGCAAATAACACTACTTTCCCACATACATCTACTTTTCAAGCATTTTGCACCTGAGGTGCAATTTTTATCAGTACTGAAACTAATTCCTCACATCCTACTAGTGAATTTTTTCTGGCTGTGAGTGGTTATGTCAGCACTAGAGCCTCATAGAGTATAATGTATGAAAATGCACCATACCAGTGCTAAACTCCATTATCATGGGACTTATTATAGGTTTCTTTGTATACCTGCTTGTTCTCTTCAGTTATGACTTCAGTGTCAGCACCAAATGCCAGTCGTCTGACTCTCAACCTTTCCATCACAGGATCCCTTTAATATAGACTTCCCATCCGGCAATAAAGGAAAGGCCTTGTAATCCCCCCTAACACTTAATACTAATGCCTTTGCATGACACTCATCAAAAAGCAAATAGTCTGCCGCTGTTTTAAACCCGGTGGAAAGCAGAGTTTACATTTGTATTTCAGGACGTAATCTACAAAAACTAGCACCACCTAACAAAATGGTAAAGCTCTTCATAGCCCTTGGGAAACTACTATTGGTACATTCCTAACGCTGACCCATGAGAAGAGTCCCAAAAACAGAGGAGCTCAAGGCCAGCTGGTTAGTTTTACTGAGGTTTGGTTCCTGGAAAAGTAGCACACGTCACCTCCACAGCTGGGGACTGAGGCAGTGAACTGCAGCTGCCCCCTGGGAAACCTGTAGGATCTGGCAATAAATACAGATTTCCCACATGTCAGTCTGAGACCTCGGTGAGGTCTGGGTAAACTGTGCTTAAAATCCTCACCCACACCAGACTGCCCCATTTGAGTACCCTTGCTCTAAAGCATCAGAAACATCTGTACTAAAAACCATCCTGCGGGTTTGCGAGGTGAATTCAGTGCTCCTCCGTCTTCTATAAAAGAAGGTGAGCAGCTCCCAGCTGTAACACAGAAGTCTAAATATCCTCTAAAAGCATATTTTTCTTTCCACTGCAACTGAGACACAGTGCCTTCCCACTTCTCTGTGCAGGGCCAAAATACATGTTATTGATTCATTATGAATAGCTTTGCCTGTTCTGCAGGATAAAGAATCCAAGAAGGAAGGCTCAAAGATGGTGGAAGATACTTTCAAGAAAAAGGTTATAAAGGAGCTGTATGCTATCTAACACCTTATTTCCTCATTTGCAGTTGAATCCTTCCTCATGAGAAAACTGCGAGGGGACTTTGCTACCATATTTATGCTGAAGCCACAATAAATCCAACAGGATATTCCACTCAAGGGAGAGATCCAGGGGGGAACAGTATAAATTGCCAGCAAAAGCAGAACTATTTCAGGGTGGTCTACTTAAAACTAACTTCTCTGCTTGTTGATTATGTTGTTGACAGTTGGCCAAGATTTTTTTCAGAAGTTAGCTCAAAAGGTCATACTTGGGAACAGGAACAAATGGCCCAAATTACACACATTCTGTGCTCCAGCATCTCAGTCACCAGTTTAATTACGAAAGAACCATGTTACTTATTCATCTTCCTAAACGTTTTGAAACTCTTGATCTTTGATTTTCAACCAACTACGATGCAGTCTTATTCTAACAGTTCTTAATCTATTCCACCAAGAAAAGAAGTAAAAGTCTGTACGCACGGGACTGTAAAAGGCATAAAAATGAAGAATGAGTTGAAGCCAGTTTCTCCAGAATGGACAATCCAAGAGCAAGCTGCCAACATTCCCACTTTTTAGATCCTGGTCTGCCAAGATAGGAGAGTCTCTTTCAACCCTTCCTAAAAAACTCTAGCGTGGAGGATGTTAGCTTCACTCCGTAGTATCCTGTTGAGGGACCTTGCCAGGAAGCAAGTGCACGGAATTAGATAGCAAAGGAGAGACGGAGAGATCTGAAACACAAACGGTGGGATCACAGTGGGGTAGCACTGAAGAAGCTGGCGCAGACCCAGCAAGCTGTTTGCAGTAATAGAGGAGAGAATTACTACAAACCCTCATCCTCATTCCACAAGAGCAGTTGGTAGCTGTTAACTACATGCAGACTATAAAAGGAGAATGAGAACCCGCCACCTTCAGCCAAAAGAAGAATGAATAAAATGCATTAGGTCTCCTACATATGAAGAACCAAAAACCTATACAAATAAACTATTTCTGCAACAAGGCACAGTGCCAGCAGCAACAGTCTGAACTACTAGTCTGCTCTGACAGCAATGAGAAATGGCAGCTACTCCGAAGACATCACCTTAAAATAATAACAGCAAAAAGCGCCCCAAATCTGCATATGGAGCTCACTGTCTGGCTTTTTTAGGAACAGAAATACTTTGGCCATAGATAGATTAGTTTCTGGGTTTGGCTTTTGAGTAATTGAAAGAATCAGGCAATGATTTAAGAGGAGTAGATCACCCAAAGCCCATACACGGCTTGGCTGTGTTAGCAGAGCTTACTGCCCTTATCTCATCTCGTTTGATTTTAAAAAGACTAATCGTCAACACAGCAGGGTACATGCAGAAAACCAAAAGGTCCAATTCCACAGTTCGCCTGTTTGCATAAGCCTGCAGTAACTCACTTGGGTGAGCGGTCAGTAGAAAACTGATAGGAGACAAGGATCTGACCCCCATCTGGAGAGTCTCAAGGCAATTAAAGGAGAGAGAAGCAGGGCTTCCATTAATGTTAAAAGCATTTGTAAGACTAGATTCCCCCTTTTCCTATGAAAATGTGTTTAGATACATCTGTGTATTAAACATTGAGAAGAGACCCTCTTTAAATTCATACACACTTTGTGGTGGGGTGAAGTTACAGTAAACAGCAGAGAACAGGAGAGCCAGGAAGAATGGATTTGACCAGAGCCTCCAGTTAACTGTTCTAATTCCTTCCTTCCTTGTACATTTTATTTCATTCCTTCAATCAGACTGTGTATTTTTCTTCTGCAAATTAATCACTAGGGAAAGATGCACTTTTTAGAAAGGTTAAAGTAGTGCTGGCATTCTCCTACCAGACAAAGGAAAAAAGTCCAAGCTCAGCTCCAAGCAGCTCCTGATTGTTTTGATGAGCACTGAAAACACCACCATCTGCACATTAAACGAATTTCCATTTCCCCAGTGCTAGCTTTGAAATTAATTTCACACAAAAAGCTTCATATAATAGCAAGTCTGTTTGCAAGAAGAGCAGTGTTGGCATCAACCACTATCTTTAGTTTCTTTCTTGCCCTCTGTGACCGTAGACTGGTTAATCAAGATTCTTGTCCAGCTGAGTATGTCTCCCATTTTGATACTCCTAGGAGCACTGCTAATCCTCCTTCCAAAGAAGGACACACATTTAAGATTAACTTTTATAAGAATTCACTGTGAAATGCTCACAAGCAGCCAAGGGAGTTTTCAGGCTTGACACTTGCAGATCAAATATCTTACGACTTGCTTGGTGAGACTGTTCTGAATGTTGTCCTGTCATTTACAGATCAAGTCTGAACATTTCATCATAACCTCTCACGTGCAAAGCTCCCGCCACTTCCTCCTTCAAATCCCTCCTTAAATGCGTTTCCTTTGAAAGGCTTCCAATGTTCCTCTGCTCACCAATAACATCTGCACCCACTTTATGGTAAAGCAGTATCAGTGACTTGTGCCTAAAGTAGACTTTGCGCTGCCTGTAGCAGGGCCCAGTGTTCCATCTGTTTGCAAAGGGTAAGATCATCACCTTCCTTCCCCCCAAAAAGCAACCAGAGACTGATATAACCCAGGATCAAGTTTTGATGGCAGATCTTCCGGCTGGATCCTGCCAGTGAAGCGGCTGAAGAAAACAGCACAATCTTCCAACCAGTTTCTTAGAGAAAGAAAAAAAAAGGTAATATTTCTATTGTGCATAGGAATGTTTGGAAGCCTTGCAAGTATACTCACACAAGGAATATTTGCAAGCCTTATAGAATAGAAATAGCAAAAATTAAACTATTTCTTATTATGCTCCCTGTTCTACAAGACAAACTTTTCCTGGAAGCTTAGGGCTTACCAGCATAGGCTTTCTGATCAAGAACAAGTTTTTCAGGTTACCCAATTAAATTGAAAAAGTTACTTTATCCTTTCAGAGTATATTTATCTCCCTGTCTTCACCCTGCAAAGCCCCACAGAATTACAATTGGCTTATTGGCAAGGCTCACCTGGAATTGTGCTGTATCACCTGATTACTGCTGACCCACGCAAAAATATCAAATGTATCATGCAGCACATACGTGCCCTTCACCACATCGATTTTCAACTTCCTTGGGACCTCAGACCCCAACTCCCCACATCCCACTCCTACCTCATGCTGCTGGTTTTGCCATGGATTGATGCCTTGCTTCCCAGTGCTGCAAGCTGCCAGACGGTGGCTGCCACGCTGACCCTCAGCAATGGCAACAAGTGGCAGCAGCAGCGGTAGAAGCCTCGTAGAGGCAGTGGCTGAGGAGTATGTTCTCCCTAGAATGGCACCTTAAAGAATATACATTTGCTTTAGGTGCAAAATATAGTATATGCATAAGGTGAGGGGCCATAAATGCACAGAGAGTTGAGTGTGACTGGGAATCGAGCTACTTATTTATACACTGTTCTGGACTTTTAATTCTATATATTTAGATACCCAAATAAATGGCCTCTTTTTCTGCAAGGCTGAGAACTGCATTTACTAAATATGGAAATAGGGTATCTAAAAATAAACACACAAATATGAAGACATTAGCCTTAGTCTATAAAATGGGGGCAAGAGAACTGCAGCAATTTATGTCCAAAATACTTCTAAAAAGTATCCTTTCTCCCACCCACCCCTCAAAGAGCACTGAGCGAAACAAACCAAAACAAAAAAGCCTTCACAAAGATTCCCAGAGTTGAGTGAACGTGTCAAGAAAGGCACAGCAAAAAGATTGCTAGTGATAAGTGGGCTCCCTGTGGATGAATAGCCATTTATGTTGCCAAAGGACAATACAAATTTGACATTGTTTTACTAAATTTTACATTCTTCTTTTTATGACAGCAATCATAATAAACCAGCAGAAGACAATACTATCAATGGCAAATGAACAATGAGAGCACTCACAACATCCCCAGCCACTGCGTAGTGTGACAAAGCTACACAGCAGCTGGACTTTGCTACAGTGACAAGCAAATATAAACACATAAATGGAGTTTTCAGTTAATCTTCATATTTTTGGAAGCCCTTCAACACAGCTACAGCAAAAGCTTTTCCAACACCTTCGTTTTGAACTGGAATCACCATTAAACCTATCGAGTTTCTGCCCAGACACAGAAAATCCCCTTACTTGAAATCCCAGGTGTCTTTCTAATTTCTCTGTTTAATTACATCCCTGAATTTTAATTTCATTTTATCCGGGAAGTTTTTTTCAATATATGTTTAAGTCATATTATCAAGTGGGCTAAACCCTTTCACATATAGAAACACAGATCTTTTTGTTACCCAAATCCCAGCAGTCAATATTCTAGATTAGAGAAGTAAATTCCTGGGTGAGTAATTTATATCAAACTAAAAGGCAATACCTTTCTTTAAGTGCTTTTAAAGTAGCCTTCCCAAATTACTGCAAACTGTAAGTTACTGTTTCACTCAACACAACAGTGTTGTACATATTTCTGTCTCAAATTTCCCCTCTAAATGCCTACACACACAAAAAAAAAAAGTGCCATGGCTCAGCCTGGTTTGAAGTATTTCTTCCTTCCTTTTTGCCCTTTCCCAGCACACAGCATATTCCGTGTACAGCAGCATCTCCTAGTGGCCACACCGTCTCTGCTCAGTATGAAAGGCAGTGAACGGGGGAATTTTTGTTTTTCCCCACCGTTTTTCACTTAATTTTTGTGTGCAATACAAGGAATCGGCTAGGATCAGGAATCGGTACCAATGCTGCACAACAGTATTTACCTTTGTGGAAGGGAGGGCTGCTCCCTGAGTTACAGGGGGACCTGGCGATGTGAGGGCCTTAGTCCTTGCCATCAGCTGCTGAGAGAGGCAGGGTGAGTTTTGCTGAACAGCCCTGTCCAAGGGTCCTTTGTGGGAAAAGTTTCTCCAAGGCTCGAATCAGATGTCAGGCCTAACTCTGCACTAATTTGTACCAGTTCAATGCTACTGAATACCTGACTTTTATCAGTTTAAATGAAAAAGGTGTCTACTTACTTTCTCAGCAGTTCATAATGAAGAATTTATTCTCTGCTTTATCTGGAAAAAGAAAAGTTCTTGCATGAAGTTATGGAAGTACTGTGGATAGTTTCCAGATAGGCAACAATTTACAAAGAATTGGGGTAATGCTTCAGTGCACTGAACGCAGCAGAGAGATTATAGACACTGTTAACATTTCAGCTGTAATCTGTAGCTATCAGGCTGGAGCTGGGTTCATCAGTGTGTGCAGAACCAAGTACAGCGTTTTCAACACTCACAGGACGGCTGTAACCCTCTGAGCCGCTGGACACCCACTGCATTCCCTTTGGCCATTGCCTCTGCTGGGCACAGCACAAAAAACCTGCATTCAAGAGAATGCCGCTATTCAGGGCAGCTTGCGAACCCGCTTAGCTCCTCTTGAAGTCAAGATTAAATATTAGGCACGTGTTTCGGAACTTTCCTGAATCAAGTCAAGTCCATTATTTGGAAGGGAACTCACCTACTGAATTCATTCCTTATCCTCGTCTTTATATCCATGCTTGCATTATCCCAGTCTGCAACTGTTTGGAGCTTTGGTATTGTGTCCTCTGAAGTCCGCTGAAGAACATTAAAACAGAGCAAGTATTCAATCTCCAGCGGTAAAAAAAGAAGAAAAGAAGTAACATCAAACTTGTGTGGGAGTGCACACTCACAGAGTTTCCTGTCCTCTGCAGAGATAAATCAGGGTACGTTTTTTTTTTTGTTTCATATAGGTTTTGATCTCTGCTCCACCATAATTTCTCTAGCAAGGGAAACATCATACAGCAGTAACAAAACCAGCATTATTTACTTATTGAGCACTTTCTGTGTGATTGACATTTACAATACCCAGAGGGAGACACAGGCCCAGTCTCAAGGGTCTCGCAGCCTGGAAAAACAACACAGCTTAGAGTCACTGGCCAGACAAACAGAGCTAAATACGTGAACCTCAAACAATTCGCCATTTACATTTAAATGTTGCTTTTTTTGCTGGATTGATATAGAAAGGCTTAGCAGATGAACAGTATTTGGGGGGAAAATGTAGATTATTTTCACTGCAAAGTAGAAAAGGCAGAGAAAAAGGTATTTTCATTTCACCTGGAAAGACAAAGTACCCTTGAAGAACCAGGGGATCAAATCTTCAAGAGGACCAGATGCTGGTGCTCCTTAATAGGTAGAATTAAAAAAAATAATCCTGAAAATAACTGCATATCTCTTCAGTCTGAAGTAAGAATTAGAAATGTGTTAAGTGTTGATGTGATCTTGAAAGCGAGGACCCACACCACTCTCCTCTTCACCTCTCTCCCTGCCCAAACTCCTCTATGAAGCTGCATTATATTCTCCCAGGTAGGAAAATCCCATCTAAATCTAAACTGATTCTCCCCTTTTTTCCTCAAAGCCCAAAGAAGGTACTGCAGCACAAAGGGAGCAGGATTACGTCCGGGAGCTTTATGAAGTGGGAGGAAGCTGCTGCAGAGGTTGTAGAGCAATCAGTTTTCTCTGAACTATTGTGCAACCCGTCAAACTAGGCAAGTAAAAGCCCCTATATACTATTAGTAACCAGTATCACTGGCGATGGTGCTTCAGTTCAAATGTTATTTCAAATATCATCCTACTGATTTTCCTGATACTTGATTGCCAGTAATGCTGCCATATTGTACACTGCTTCTGACATGTTATACACAAATGGAAGAAAAATACAAATGAAAAAAATCAGTAAAATTCCACATTATTTGTTTAAATTCTGAAAATAAATAACCAAGTTCAAAAAATCAATTATTTCTTTAAAAAAAAAAAAAAAAAGTATTATTCCCTGCCATTTGTTCAAAATCAATGCTTTTTCTAATTGAAAACCTTAAGAACGAATGACCTCAGCACATTAAATGTGAATCCTGGGGATAGATTCATGTCCAAAGCTAGCAGAATGATTCTTGGTTACGGTTCCTGCAGCTGGGAAATGCGAATGCCTGCGGCTATTCTCAGGGGGCAATTTATTTATGGTCCCCCCTGTGCTTTACCAGCTCTCTTCATGAATGCATTTACTCAGGGAATAGCAAAATAAAATCTTTGAGCACAGGCTTCTCAGCTGCTCATGGGTCTCCAAGGAGATACGAAAAGAGGTCCCTCATTTCTCTGCTTTCTGCACCCTGCAAGAACATAAAGGTTTTGGTCCTGTGGCACAACCCCGGTGTATAAAAAGCAAACACTGCGCAACAAGAGCAACAGAAGTCGTCACAGCTATAGGAAGTTAACAGCATGAAATTTTGAACAGGAAGGCTAAGTTTAACCCCAATTGCCCTGTTCAAGTCTAGCCTAGAGCTGGAAAGAAAATAGCTGGAGAGAAAAAACATTGCTGCAGGATGGTGTTTGCTGCTTCCTGAACAGCTCCAGACTCTCGGGGGGGGGAACCTGTGAGTGCTCCCAGTTTCACAGACCTCAGATCACATCGAGTTAATTTATCTCCTACGGACGTAATCTGCACTCTAAGCAACAAGCAAACTTGGGAAATAGGGCCTGTCCAGTTGATTTTTCTGGGCATGTTTTGCCCTTGGAAACTATACAGGAACACACTCAGGCATATGCTTAACATTCTTAATCTAGATGGCATTTAAACACATGATTAACTTTGGGCACGTTTCTGAAGCAGACTTGTTTAAATCATAGAATCATAGAATGGTTTAGAATCATAGAATTGTCTAGGTTGGAAGGGACCTTTAAGATCATCTAGTCCAACCATCAACCTAACTCTGATAAAAAAAAAACCCACACACAGAAAAACCAAAAAACCAACCAAACAAAAAAACCACATCACTAAACCATGTCCCCCTGCACCATGTCAACCCATCTTTTGAACACCTCATGGGATGGTGCCTCAACCACTTCCCTGGGCAGCCCATTCCAAGGCTTAATAACCCTCTCAGTGTAAAAATTTTTCCTAATAATCCAATCTGAACCTCCCCTGGTGCAACTTGAGGCCATTTCCTCTTGTCCTATTGCCTGTGACTTGGGAGAAGAGACCAATCTCCCCTGGCT
Organism: Numenius arquata; assembly: GCF_964106895.1. NCBI lineage: Eukaryota > Metazoa > Chordata > Aves > Charadriiformes > Scolopacidae > Numenius > Numenius arquata. Next base: position 28,727,253 of record NC_133580.1, on the reverse strand, counting down.
ACACCCTCCTTTCAGGTTGTTCTACAGTGACAAGGTCTCCCCTCAGCCTCCTTTTCTCCAGGCTAAACAACCCCAGCTCCCTCAGCCTCTCCTCATAAGACTTGTTCTCCAGACCCCTCACCAGCTTCATTGGCCTTCCCTGGACCCACTCCAGCACCTCAATGTCTTTTATGTTGGTGAGGGGCCCAAAACTGGACACAGCACTCGAGGTAGGGCCTCACCAGTGCCCAGTACAGGGGGACAATCACCTCCTGAGTCCTACTCGCCACACTGTTCCTGATACAGGCCAAGACGCTGTTGGCCTTCTTGGCCACCTGGGCACGCTGCTGGCTCATGTTCAGCCGACAGTCGACCAATACCCCCAGGTCCTTTTCTGCTGGGCAGCTCTCCAGCCACTCTGCCCCAAGCCTGTAGCGCTGCAGGGGGTTGTTGTGACCCAAGTGCAGGACCGAGCACTTGGCCTTATTGAACCTCATCCCATTGGCCTCGGCCCATCCATCCAGCCTGTCCAGATCCCTCTGCAAAGCCTTTCTACCCTCTAGCAGGTCAAGACTCCCACCCAACTTGGTGTCATCTGCAAACTTACTGAGGGTGCACTCGATCCCCTTGTCCAGATCATCGATAAAGATGTTAAAGAGAACCGGCCCCAATACCAAGCCCTGGGGGACACCACTCGTGACCAGCCACCAACTGGATTTAACTCCATTCCCCACCACTCTCTGGGCCCAGCCCTCCAGCCAGTTTTTAACCCAGCAGAGAGTACTCCCATCCAAGCCATGGGCAGCCAGTTTCTCCAGGAGGATACTGTGGAAGACTGCATAAAAGGCCTTACTAGTCCAGGTAAACAACGTCCACAGCCTTTCCCTCATCCACCAAGCAGGTCACTTTGTCACAGAAGGAGATCAGGTTGGTCAAGCAGGACCTGCCTCTCATGAACCCTTGCTGGCTGGGCCTGATCACCTGGGTGTCCTTCACGCGCCGCATAATGGCACTCAGGATGGTCTGTTCCATGACCTTTCCAGGCACCAAGGTCAGACAGGCCTGTAGTTCCCTGGATCATCCTTCCAACCCTTCTTGTGGATAGGCATCACATTTGCTAGACACCACTCAGCTGGGACCTCTCCAGTTTGCCAGGACTGCTGGTAAATGATGGAAAGTGGCTCAGTGAGCACTTCCACCAGCTCCCTCAGTACCTTCAGGTGGATCCCATCTGGCCCCATAGACTTGTTTATATCCAGGTGTTGGAGCAGGTCCCTCACCACCTCCCTTTGGATTACAGGGGCTTCGTTCTGCTCCCCACCCCCATCTGCTAGCTCAGGGGTCTGGGTACTCAGGGAAAAACCCACTCTACTACTAAAGACAGAGACAAAGAAGGCATTAAGTACCTCAGCCTTCTCCTCATCCTTTGTCACTATGTTACCTCCCGCATCCGATAGCGGATGGAGATTCTCCTAAGTCCTCCTCTTGTTACTCATATATTTATAGAAATTCTTTTCATTGTTCTTAACATCCAAGGCCAGGTGAAGTTCTAGTTGGGCTTTGGCCTTTCTAATCTTTTCCCTACATAGCCTTAAAACACCTTTGTAATCTTCCTGAGTGGCCTGCCCCTTTTTCCAAAGACCATAAACTCTCCTTTTTTCCCTGAGTTGTGACCATATCTCTTCGTTCAGCCAGGTCGGGCTTTTCCCCCGATGGCTCGCTTTACAGAGCACAAGGACGGCCTGCTCCTGTGCTTTTAAGACTTCCTCCTTGAAAAACGTCCAGCCTTCTTGGACTCCTTTGCCCTTTGGGACTGCCTCCCAAGGGACTCTGTCGAGCAGGCTCTTGAAAAGACCAAAGTCTGCCCTCTGGAAGTCCATGGTGGCAGTCCTGCTGGCGCCCCTCCTTGCTTCCCTGAGAACTGAGAACTCTATCATTTCATGGTCACTGTGGCCAAGACAGCCTCCAACCGTCACATCCCCCACAAGTCCTTCTCTATTCACAAACAGCAGATCCAGCAGTGCTCCCTCCCTAGTTGGCTCCCTCACCAGCTGTGTCAGGAAGTTATCCCCAGCGCACTCCAGGAACCTCCTAGACTGTTTCCTCTCAGCTGTATTGTGTGCCCAGTTGATATCTGATAGGTTGAAGTCTCCTAGCAGGACAAGGACAAGTGATCTTGAGACCTCTCGCAGCTGCTTATAGTATATTTCATCTACCTCTACATCCTGATTGGGCAGTCTGTAACAGACTCCCACCATGATATCAGCCTTGCTGGCTCTCCCCCTGATTCTTACCCATAGGCATTCAACCCTACTTTTACCCTCAATTAGCTCTCGACATTCATAACCCTCCCTAACATCCAGGGCCACCCCTCCTCCTCTCCTTCCTTGCCTGTCCCTTCTGAAGAGTTTGTAGCCATCCGTTGCAGCACTCCAGTCATACAAGTCGTCCTACCATGTTTCCTTGATGGCGACCACATCATAGCTTTCCTGCCACACAATGGCTTCCAGCTCCTCCTGTTTGTTGCCCGTGCTGTGTGCATTAGTGTAAAAGCACTTCAGCTGGGCTACCGGTCCCACCACCTTTTTGGTGTAGGAAGGCCTAATTTCTACCTGACCATTCCCAGGCTCAGCCATAGTTCCCAATCCATCAATGACCCTTGTGTCTCAGCTGATGGATTCCCCCCCTTCCCCCTTCAAACTTAAAGACCTTTTGATGAGGCCTGCCAACTCCTGCGCAAAGACCCTCTTCCCCTTTTGAGACAGGTGTACGCCATCTGTCTCCAGTAGGCCTGGTGTCATGTAGACCTTCCTGTTCTCAAAAAACCCAAAGTTGTGCCTCTCACACCAGGCTCGGAGCCAGGTATTGATCTGCTGACTCTTCTTGTTACTTTCCTCGTGCTTCCCTGCGACTGGGATGACAGAGGAAAACACTACCTGCGCTCCTGACCCCTTGACCACTTGTCCCAAAGCCCAGAAGTCTCTTTTGATTGCCTTTGTTTCTTGTTAATAATTCATCTCTGCCTGCCTGAAAAATGAGTAAGGGGTAATAATCTGTGGGGCCTACCAGGGAGGGAAGTTTTCTTTTATTGTCTTTAACCCAGGCCCCAGGGAAGCAGCAGACCTCTCTGAGAAGTGGGTCAGGTCTGCATATTGGTCCTTCAGCTCCCTTCAGGATGGAGTCACCTATAACAATGACCCGTCTTTTTTTCTGACCTGAGCATGTTTTAATGCTGGGTTTAGTATGACTTAACTCCGGCGACACCTGTGTAGACAGTGAATTACCCTTCCCATCATGATTGGGTTCCCTTTGCAGAGCCTCATATTTGTTTTTTAAAGGCACCTGGGGAGGTGGGGGAGTTACTGGGGAGACACGCCTGCTTCGTCGGGCAGGAACTTGTTCCCACAGCCCCCTATCTTCTAAGTTACCTTCTTCAGCCTGGCAGAGAGAGGGCAGGGAGTTCTCTGAAAGGGCTCCGTCTGCCTGCTTGATTTTCGTTATGGGAGGCAGGGTGCAACTCTGGCAGTCCTTCTCCCTCTCACATTCCCTGATTTTCCTCAACTTGCTAACTTGCTAAGCTCCATCACTAATTGGAGGAGCTCTTCTACCTGGGCCCATCTCCCACAGGCGTGCCCACCAATGCCATCTGACACCAGCATAAGAGCAGGGCACAGTCTGCCTGATACGAAAACAAAAGGCTTTTTGACATCAAGGAGAAAAAGAAGGATGAGGGGAGCTGCATCCAGTATGAATCATTTAGTTGCATTTCAGGACTACCAGTCCTTTCATCACCTTTCCTTATTTTGTATTCTGCAGCAGTCAAAGATGCTAAAGAAAGTACTTTTGAAACTGAAAATATTCAATCGCGTTTCCAAACGGTGTCAGGCCAGAACTGCCTTCTTTGCAGGTAGTAAATAATTTGTCAGCAAATGTTCATCTACTTCTAGAACCGACCCCAAACTGGGATCCCACTTAAAATGAAAGCAATTAGGTAGAGGTAGAGGAGAAAATAAGAAGCAGCAATGTCTGTTTGTCCCAAGTCACAGCAAGCATCTAGAGAAAAATAGTTCGCCTCATAAAACAATGCCACAGATTGTGCTACTTTTTCTTTTGTAAACAAAACGCTTCCCCTTTGTCCTTGCAGGTGTGGTCTGCATCTGCACTATTTCCAGTAGAATGTGAAACCACACAGCACAAGCTGCTCTTAAAAGATAAGATGGCAGAGACCTATTTTCACTTCTTTTTAAAGCAAAAGCATCACACCAAGAGCAAGTTGATTTTTGAGTATGAAAATTTACATTCTATGTTAGAAAAATATTTAGATGTAGGCACTTTATTATTGAATGGAAGTCATTGGATTTTATTGCAATTTTTATAATTCTATGTTGTGGGATAGTAAATGTTGCAGTCTTTGCAAAAGAGGCGCTACACAGAGGTGCTCACGCTACTGCTTCCTTTTTAGGTGAATTTGAAATTATAGTCACCACTTATAATTTGAAATTATAAGCCAACCACTTATTTTAACAGAAGTCTATGGTGTAAAAACAAAAGGTGAATTTCACCCACTGTGAAGAATGAAATTAAGTTAGGAGGCAACTGCCAGGAAGAAGCTACAGATAGGTGAAAAGCCACAGTTAAAAAAGCTCAAAGTAAGATTGGGACTGGTTAAGGCTGTCAGAAAAACTATAAACACAAAAGGATTTTTTAGATGGGCGGTTTACATGTCCGAAAAGATTTTAAAAAAACATGTCCATGAAAGCTACTTGAGCATGGAAATTAAACTGAACATTGCTGTTTGATTTTTTTTCGTGCATATAATTTTATAGGAATCAATCTGTAAACTTTTTATTAATTAGATTTATTTATTCTTCTGTACAGAGAAAAGCATTCTCAGGGTTCCCTCGGCTGACAACAATGCACTGCTACTCATGAAAAAAATCTGACCTTAAATAAGTAGTACTTGATGGGGTACTACGACTACATGGCTATAAAGGGAAAATATGTCACTTTACATGATGTCCTTGAGTAATGTTTTTCCTACCAGCATGGAGCTTCCTGTGCCTCCTCCAGAGTTAGTCTCACTGAGGAGGACAAGGCAGTCAGTGCAGAGTCTGGCCCTGGTCAGCCAGAGTCCATAATATTTAATTGGTATGACAAGCTTCCCAAATATTGCCAAAACATCTTGTGAGAGGAATTTTTCAATTAGTTTCAGAGGGCAACAGTCTCTTCAGATAAGGATAGAGGCAATTTCAGCTTCTTATATTGTTTCAAACGTACACAGAAAACCAGAGTTACTACAGTGCCACTGCAAAGTCCTTGAGGTTTACAGCATTAAGCTGCTAATCCACAGCACGGTACTTTTAAGTTTTAATTGTGCTTCAATGGTTTAATTATCTTCTATTTTAGTTTTGGATGGTTTGATCTACAGTCCACATGAGCCTATCTCATTGCCATCATTCACATGAGAAATCCTTTGAAGCCAAGGGTATTACCATGTGACTGAGCTCCTCAGGACCTATGGTGTACATAAATAGCAGAGCCTGCGCAGTCATATAATATGGAGGAGGGACTGTGCCTTTTGGTTTGGGTCTGTGGGTTTCTTACGGCCCATGTGAAGATACAGTGGGGACCAGTGACGTAGACATCCAGAAAAATTGAGAAGCTATTTTTGGACACAAGTTCCCATGTTTGCAGCACGTTTCTCTTTTAGAAGTAACAGCAAGCTTTGCTTTGGGGGCACATCTGGAGCCACAGGAGGAAGAAGGGAGCTCCAGTGGTTCAGATGAGTCATTGTTCCATCTTAATGGAAAACCTATAAAATATCAAACTGCCAGAGAGATTAATAGATCTTTCAGGGGTTTATTAGTTTTACAGGTCTTATAAAAATTACTGGAAAAACATAAAACTTTAAGAGCTGAAAACTGAAAAGGTTTCATGAGCTTAAGCTCAGCCTGTTTGGATCACGGCATGGCTACACTTCTGCAGCTGGGATGTGGCACACCAGCTGCAAAAATTCCCCAGACTCTCTTGCTTTTGTTTAGCTGTCCTCCAAGGTCACGCGAAAGCTTGTGGCTAGAGTTTCCCCTTGAACACAATTTCATGAAAATATTTAGACCTCTGGATATAGCTGAGGTTATTCCTTAGTCGTAGCTTGCCCAGTGATTTCTAAGTACTAATGCCGTAGAATGAAGCTTGCAGCTGATGAAACCACCCAGGAGTATTACAAGTCTAGATACAAATATCCATGTTTATCTGCACTGCATACTCAAGGGGCTTACCAGGCATAATTGCCGATCAGGAGTATCAATTTATGTTAAGAATTTATATCATATTTCCAGATTTGAAGAGGTATCACAGAAATTATAGACCACACTGTGAATGGGGACTTTCAGTCTCAGACACAAAGGCCATCATGATTAGCTACATTTAACAACTATCAGCTGTAGCACTTAGCAGAGCTCATCACCTTGGTCCAGAGAAGAGCTAAAACCGTTCTCTTACATCACTTACAGCCACCACAGGATGATGATAATTAGACTGCTGTTGATGCCAAGGGAATCAAAGGTGGCTGGATTGCTGTTAGATTGGTAGTGGCAATGACAGTCCCCTCCCTCCTACAATCTGCACAGGCACTGGTAAAGACGATGTCCATATAGAATGTGCATGCATAAGGTTCTCCTTAGAGCTGGTGAAACCACAGCTGGGGAGATCCTGCTGGTTTTTGAGCCTTTTCCATTACAGGCATGAATAACCCAGGAAAAGAAAAAAAAAAAAAGAAAGGGAAAGTTAAAACAACCCACAAAAATTAAGCACAGTTCACTTTTCTGTACGCAACCTGAATACATGCCAAGTGCTTCAGGCGGGCAAACAGAAGCCCTGCTCATTGCTGAGACAAAGAACTCCTCTGGAGTTACCTGGATAATAAAGAAAATAAACTACATGGAAACTAAACCTGTACATCTGTAAGAAAGCTGAGCTGCATCACAACTGATTTCTCTTTCTCTGGTAGGTTTTAGATCTGTAAAAGATTTTTATCCGCAGTGGAGCACAACTACCCTGGGGCCTCTTCTACTAATTAGCCAGCTACAAATGAAGTATAGCACAGATCTCACCCAGCGGATGCAGGGATTTATCCTTCAGTCAGATGCAGAGGTCACCCAATCAGAAGCACACTTTATAGTAACATCAAGAGTCTTGATTTCCCTTTCTCATTCTGGAAAGCAATCACACTACAGCAACTACAGGCAACTTACCCAAATACAACGACTTTAACACAGTCTGGGACTTCTGGTTGTGAAAAAGTGAAGCTTTGTAACTTTGTCCTGAAGTGGCCCACTTCCTGTAAGAGAAGCAGGAGAACAATTAGAAATTTATTAGTGAGCTAAGGTGACCTGCAGCTATATTTTTTTGACGGTGATTATAAAAGGACCTAATTTCGGCATTCTGCTTCTGAAATGTATGGCAAAGTGGAAGAGACTTGGCTAAATTATGTTAAAGCTCAAAATTATTTCTAACTCAGTTTACAACGATTTTGTTCCCAGATGTTCCTCATTGCGAAAATAACTTTTGCTCTCTGGGTTTGGACATTTAATGCCCCTTTTATCAGATTATAGTTAATGAGGTACACTTTCATTTTTTGCTCCTCCAAATCCAAATAACAGAGTTACCTTTTTGTGTCATTGCGAAACGTATCATAGAATCATAGAATGGTTTGGGTTGGAAGGGACCTTAAAGATCATGAAGTTCCAACCCCCCTGCCACTAGACCAGGCTGCTCAAAGCCCCATCCAGCCTGGCCTTGAACACTTCCAGGGATGGGGCATCCACAACTTCCCTGGGCAACCTGTTCCAGTGCTTCACCACCCTCACAGTAAAGAATTTCTTCCTAATATCTAACATAAATCTCCCCTCCTTCAGTTTAAAGCCATTATCCCTTGTCCTATCACTATAATCCCTCATAAGGAGTCCCTTCCCATCTCTCCTGTAGCCCCCTTCAGGTACTGGAAGGCTACTATAAGATCTTCCCAGAGCCTTCTCTTCTCCAGGTTGAACAACCCCAACTCTCTCAGCCCGTCTACATGGGAGAGGTGCTCCAGCCCTCTGATAATCTTCATGGCCCTCCACTGGACCTGTTGCAACAGGTCCATGTCCTTCCTGTGCTGAGGACTCCAGAGGTGGACACAGTACTCCAGGTGGGGTCTCACGAGAGCAAAGGTCAAAATAAATCTATTAGTAATTAAGCCTCACCTGTTGGCCAAAGAATTTGTTACTCCTGTAAGTTTGTTACTAAAGTAAGCAGAAGCAATGGCCTAGGTGAGCCAGCTCATGTGTTATTGCTGCATGATAGCATAAACAGCAGACATTAACACTCATTTCTTGCCAATGCATTCAAATTCATTATAAATGGGAAAAAAAACTAATGGATTTGAGTTTACAGTGGATTTCCATTAGGGCCTTGTGTTCTAGCTGCCAACACATCTGGATTTCCTAGGAATTAATGGGTTTAACCACAGCGTAATTGTTGTTTGTGGAAAATAATTAATTAAGCCATGTAAAAGGTTTTGTAAAAGCATTCAAAATATTGGGAAAATTCCCAGATGGCTCTTCTTGCTTTTAGCACAATGATATGTATCCCCTTGTGCTTGATCATAAATTGATGTGCAATTTTCACAGATTGTGATATAGAGTGTATTTATGGTCTCACAGTGCAAGGAGTTAGAGAAACAAGACTTTGGAAAGAGAAAACCTTTGTCAGCACACAGATTCACATGTGTTGCACCACGGGACAAAATATAGTTGTAGTACAAGGAAGCGGTTACCTTCTAAAATGGCATGGAGAATGAAAAGACATATTCTGAATTATTTTCCTGTCATGAATTCATTTCACACAAGTATTTTGTGTGGGATGGAGGATGGGTTGCAAAGAAGGAAGAACAGCTTTAACAGTGGAATTTGTCAACCCTGTCACAACAACATAGCCCTGGGAGGGACTTCAAGAGGTCACTTGCACCAAAGCTGGATGACAATCTGACTCTCAACATGTTTGTGTAACCCCCGTTAAGAGTCCTTCAGTTATGGCAACGTCACACCATTCCCATGTCACCTAGTCCTTTAGTATCTTAAGGTAATGTTTTTTTCTTAATAGCTCACCTGAACTTTGCTGCATTTTGAGCCCCTTATTTATTGCCCTAGTTTATAAGGACATGGAGAAGAAATTATTTCTTTCAGATATGGATCTACAGTCTATTGAAGGACTAATGGGGGCCTGTGCAAGACACCTCTGCATAGTTTGATAGGGTGTGAAGGCTGCGAAACCTTAACATACAGTCAATTCCTCCAATATTTAAAGATGCCCTGCATGCTTGGTAATAATGGTCAGAGCTGGACCATGTGCTTAGCATACGGGCATAGTAATTAAAAAAGTATTAAGGTATTTAATGACAAACATGCATAGTAATCACTAGGGAAAAAAGCATACAAAAAGGGAAGGAACTGGTCAAATATATGTAACAAGTAAAGGTGACTCAGTTTTGTGGACATAGTCTTGACAATAGGATCACTGGTGTATGTCACTGTGCTTTCAACTTCTGTATATAACAAAAGAACCCGAGCAGCGAATTCAGTCTCGAACAGCATCTGAGTGAATGAGATAGGTGGCAGAGACAGACACACAATCAAAATTGATATGGTTTAGTGTTTGATTGACTGTGGAAAGTGCTAAATTGAATGCAGTTCCTTTGCCAACAGGGGAGGCTCACCAACACTTTCGGTTTAGGAAATATATTGTATATATTCTGTACAAAGACTGTAAAGCCTTGCCTTATCTCGCCTCATTCTTCCTTGGCAAGGCCTTTCTGTCTATATAGATAGTATATACACTCTATATAGAGATGTTATGGTTTGAGAAACCCACAACAATTTATTGTTGTTTGGACAATTATTCTGTCACCCAATGACCCCTCCCCACCTGGGAAACGAAATTGGGAAAAACAAGAAAACACAAGGGCTGACCTATAAATAAATTTAATAGGATAAGACTAAATAATTAACATTAATAATACGGAAGAACCAGTATTGATCCTGACACGAATATAAAACATACAAGAATTATACTCAGCCAATTCTATCAGCAGGAAGCTGTGCACTCCCAGCAGGGACAGCAAATGTCGGACACTGCAAGTGCTACGGCTTCGGGAGGAAGGGAAGGGCTCAGGGGCCCAGCACCGGGGCAAGAAGTTCTCTGGACTGCCGCCATCAAAGGAGAGAGAGCAGCAAACTTTATAATTTATATTGAATGTGACATTTATGGTATGAAATAATCCTGTTGGCCAGCCTGGGTCAAGTGCCCGGGTCTTGCTCCTCCTCATCCCTGCACCTGGCAAGGCTCGAAAACACGGAGACCTTGAATCCCACAAAGCACAGCTGGCTATGAAGTAAATATTTTCACAAATTCAGACACTAGAGTGTTCTAAAAGTGCCGTTTCCCCCAGCATTAGAAGATAAATTAGTCCTCTGTCGCTCAAACCAGGACAAAAGAGAATACAGAGTGTGCACTCCTGATACAGAAAGAAATGCCTTGCCTCAGCTCACCCTGCCTCACTGAGTCTTTTCTGCCTGAATATAGAATAATTACAGAGGGAAAGTGTCACCTCACCCCACCCCGTGAGGCCTTTTCCCCGCACGCAGAGCACGTACATCACCTCTACGTGTTCCAGGGAACATATATTCTTAAGATATAGGTAGCATATATTGTCGATATAGACAGAAAAGCCTCAACAAGGCAAAAAGATGGGAGGTGTATGTATATATACTATACGCACATGTCCGGGCTCTGAGGCAAGGACAGAGACACCTCACCCTCCACCGGCCTGTCCGTTCGCACCCACGGGGTTACACACAGGGCACGCGGGCCCCGCCGCGCCGCTTCTCCCTCCCGTAGAGGCCGTTCCCCTCACGGGGCGGGTCAGGTTAAGCACTTCCCCAGGCTCCGCTGGGCCCAGGCTCCGGGCTGTGGCCGCCGACCCAGGGAGGGGAGTGCGGCCCGTGCGGGCGGCGGCAGGCGCGGCGCCCGGCCTCCCTCACGCCGGGCAGGGCGGGGCCGCCAGGGGGCGCTGTGGGCGGTGGCGGGAGCGGCGCTCGGGCCCGCCTGCGCACTCCTGCCCTTCCCCGCTCTCGTGGGGCGGCCGCGGCCTCGGCCTCCCCCCGCCCCCGGTTGACGACCCTCGACGCCCGGTCTGCGGTTGGGGCGGAGAAGAAGGAGGAAGAGAAGCGGGCCGAAGTGAGGAAGAGCTGCCAGGAGCCATGTCCGCGCCAGCCGGGCTGCCGCCCCGGCCCGCCGGTGCCGCCGCCGCCGTTTACCCGGGCGGGCCCGGCGCCTCCCGGGAGGCCGCGGCCCCTCAGAGCGGCGCGTCTAGCTACCAGAACGGTGAGGGGCCGGCCGCCTGCGCGGGGCCTAGCGCCGGCGGCCGCGGCGGTGGGGAGAGGCTGCCCACGGGGTTCACCGGGGCGAGCTGCGCTGCTCCCTCGCTGGCGGCCGGGGGGGGTGGGGGTAGTCCCGGCGTGGCGGGAGGCGCGGGACACCGAGGCGGCCGCGGGGCCGGCGGAGGGCCCGGTGGGCCGCGGCGGAGCCGGCGCCTAAGTTAGAAGCCCTTTCTCTGAAAGGCGGAGGGGGCCGCCGGGGAAAGGCGCGCCCGGGCCCCCGCCGCGGCGTGTGGACTTAACTTTAAAGAAGGCGCGGGCTCTCCCGGCCTCGCTGAAGGAGGGGAAGGAGGTGTGCGGGGGGGGGGGGGGGGTGTCTCCGCTTCCTTCCCTCCTCGCTAACTGGGATCCGCTGGGTGCTGTGGCGGCTGCTTTGTGGCGTTCCGGGAATGCTCTGGAGGCCAAGGTACCGCCAGGCCTCGGCTCTGGCGGCCGGGCCTGAGTCTGGGCAGAGAACCCACGTATTGTGGGTGAGAGCCCTTCCTTACTTTCATGGCTGTTTATGAACGTAAAAGTAGTAGGTAGGTAGGTGTTCACACAACTTTGTCTGGGTTTTTGAGTTGAATAAACACGGATGGACCAGTGAAACGTGGGTGGCTGGAAAACAAAGGTAAAATAGTTCAGAGTCGCAAAGCACTGGCTTGTTTTTCAGCTGAGAGGTACTGAGACTAACTGTGCTATCAATTAAAGTAATTAGCGTGCAGTTTCTCAGTTTTAAATTGGTGCACTACAAAATCAGTTCTTTATTAATACACCTCATTAACTTCTCAGAACGCCTGTATGATCTTTGTCCGCACTTAATGATGGTTTGGTATCTAATTTGGGCCTCTTGCCTGCATAGAGTTTTAGCTCCTACTGTTAAATCCTTTATTTTGTAGTCAGGCTGTTTTGTGCGCGGGTGTTTTTTCTGCACGGATCAGTATGCAGGGTAACGGCCTAGAAATTTTTTTACTCGTGAATATTTCTCATGTCCAAAGGGGCAGTTAGGGAATAAGCACTTACATGCCTGTAAAGTAGGTTTTGAGTCAGTTTGCAGGTAATGCAAAAGTCACTGAAGTGAATGAAAAGGAAGGCGATTAATGGTAGATTTTAGGAAGATGCTAATGCCTCAGATGTGTCCAAACTTTAGTATTATAATGCTAAGTTTTGTCAAAATTATTCAGAAAACACCAACTTCTGTGTCTTTTAATGAAAACCATGTCGTTATCAGGACACAGCTACTACAGCATCAATAACCTGGGGGTGTTTCACAGAAATAAGTAGAAACTTGACATCATACGTTCTCCTTGTGTTCTTAACTGAATGAAACAATAATTTTAAAGATTCATCATTACTTTTTGTTATTTTAATTAATTAACTCCACGTTGCTGCTGATATTCTTAAAAACAGCATGTTTACAACCTTGTAATAGACCATTTATTTTCTGCAAAACACTTTCTTTAATTCCAAGAAATTTATACAATGTTCTGTAATAGTCTTGAATTTTTATTGTATATCTTGGTAACTACTCAACTTAATTTTGGCTTCTGTGTTCCTTAAGGTATCTTACAGTGATGCATATTTGATGATTTGTAGGCAAGAGCTCTGAATTTGTCATTTCGTGTCATTTAGCAATAGCATTCCAGAATTTTTAATTAGTACTAATCTTTAAGTACTAATCTTCTGAAGTTATAACACAGGATTTGAGGCTTCTTTCTTTTCAAAATTGTAATAGGAGGGGGAGTAGAGGGGAATAGAAGCAGAAAAAGACTGTACTGGAAATTTCCATTTGGTCCAATAGAAACTAAATTTCACAAAGATTGTCATTGCTTTTGAAATTTGGTTTTGTGTTGGTATAATAGAGTTTAAATGTAAGAAACTTAAGTGAATACAGCTATTTCTTTATTGGCTGAAATAATACACTAGTGCATCCTTTCAGATATTCAGAGTGCCCTGTGTTTTAATTTCATAAAACGTGGATTCTTCAGGTAAAACTGAAGTTACTGGGATCTGATGAAAGAGGAGCTGTTTTTTTTGAGAAAGCAAGCAACTTATTGCACATGCAGTGGGACTGAAAAGGATGTTCAGCTTTGTTTTTAATAAGTTTTGCCTGATCCAATGACCAAGTCCATTTGAGACTCTTGGAGACTTTAGTTTTAGTATAACTTAGGGTTTTTTAAAAAATAAATAAACTTCTTGTTTGTATTCTCTCTTGCAGTGCTCCCGGTTTGATCCTATGCTGAAAAAAAGAGGCCCTTGTTTGGGGTGTTGTTCATAACTCTGGCTTTAAAATACAATTCTTCTGACTAAAGTCTTGCAAGTTCGAGGCGATTTTATTGTAGTAGTCTTACAGGTGGCTTTGCATCTAAGTGAAAAATTACCTGTTTCCTAATGTCAGCGTAATAAAATGTTGCTTGTTTAGTCAGTACTAAACGATGATTTGATTTTCCAGTAGTGATGAAAGTTTTCAGTGCTAGCAGTTTAATGTATTGAATTATAACGCTGAGAGAATAATCATATCGAATCCCAATATTTATCCAGAAGATTTTTGTCTGGTGTTGTCTACAACTGGTTTGTAAGATTACCATTGGTATCTCTACTAGCGTTTTGGGACCATAATTTTAATTATGACGTTATTTAGCCTTGTTTTCCATCCATCCTCAGACTGGTTTCATTAAATTTGATAAAGAGGATAGAGGTCTGAAAGATACAAAATCCCTGAATGTTTTGTGAAAATGGGAAGCTGCGTGAATGAAGGAGCTAGACGGTAATTCCATGACTGAGCTGTTGTGAGAGCTCAGCAGTGGCTTGATTTGCTGGCTTGTTTGCTGACAATTAAGGGCATGCAGAGCTTAACAAGGCACAGTAGCGCTGGCCTCCCGCCTGTCCTGGAGGGGATATGTGAGGGAGCTGTGATGGGTAAAGGGATGTTAAAAGTTACAGAAAACAGGTGTTGGCTAGAAAGGAAGATGGTGGTGTAGGATATGTAGACTACATGTAGGTAGGGTACATGGTAGTTGGCTTAATTATTCAGGTGAGAGAATGTCTGGACATAAAAATTCAAACAAATGTGGCACTAGCAAGCAAAGCTTTACGAAGTTAAGTTATAAGGCTTGTGGGGTTCACCTGTTAATGTCTGTGTAGTTGTACATTATAACATTATAAAGTATTGCTTTGTCCTTAGGAGAGGTTTGTGGCTTTCATTATAGAGATGATGTTTTAGCAGTATACCTTCTGTGTGCAGCTGAGGTTTTCAACTCCTCTTACGGACTTTTTTTTGAAAGAAATTTGTCAGGTGTTTTGGAAGGAAGGTAGAGTACCTGAGACACGAGGACAGATTGTGCAATTAACCAGATTTCAAAATGACACTGAAGATGTACTGAGATTTCCAGTGTTGAAAACTGTCCAATTATCTAGTCATTAGGAGCTTCAGCTACTAATTGCAGTACAAAAATTACTTTCTACTCATGTTCTTCATAATCAAACGGACAAAAAACTCATTTCAGATAATGGGAATAATCTTTCATCTGTTACTGTAAAAATTGCTTTTAAAGGACCAGGGGGTTGAGATCTAAAATATAATATGTGTCTTTATTTATGGCATGTGTTTTTAAACCAGAGCTCGATACTGCAAGACTTTGCAGTAGATGATTTGATATGTAACCTTTTATTTAGGAGTCAGGTACTCCTAAACCAGTTTCTTAATTATACCTGCTCAGTTAGTTTATTCTGCATATTTTAGTAGAACAAATGCGCAGACTCCTCAGAGAAGACATCTTTTCTTGCCATCTTAAGTGATAAAACTGCTTAAAGCAATAAGAGAGACATAAGTTATTGATGTATTTTTGAATTTGCTCTTTCAGACTTTAAAAAAGCAGGTCGAAAGTCTGCCAAAGTTCACACAGCTGTTAATGACTTGCTAACTCAAAATAATTTTACCTTAAAGGAGAATAAATTACACAGCTTTGTGAAGCAGCCTCCACTTTTTCAAGAAAATAGTGAATCAGAAACATAGTTACATATTCTCCTCAAAGCTCAGGATATGGTTGGTTGGGGTTTTTTTAAGCTCCTTACGCTTTCTCTCAAAACGCCTGTCTTTTGACCCAGCACTCCAAGTTACTGTTGTTCATTTTTTTAGCTCCTTTCTCTTCTGCTCAACTTGCTGGCTTGTCAATTATGAAAAGGCATTTTTAGTTTTATCAGAAAGCAATTTTGGACAGTATGTTCCTTGCTTACAAGATTCCATTAACAAATTCATTATTAAAATTGCCTTGCAAGTTAATCCTAGAACATCTGGGTGTTACTTTGAGAACAGTGATTTTTCAAAATTTCAAGATGAGAAATAGTGCTTGTATTTTGTAATAATTGTAAATATAAGGGAGGAAATAAACAATTTATTATTACCACTCGCTGTTTAGATTTGCGAGTGGCCCAGTGCTGTCCTTGTGTTTCTGTTCACCAAGGACTGGGAGATAGTCATTCAGCGTGACGTGAGCAGTAGGGTGTGGTAATTTTAAGAAAGGAAGTTATCCAGGGAAGTGCATTTGTGGTTCACTAGAAAATAGAAACAGGGTTCAGGAAAAGAACTTTGAGATTTACCATTGGTCAGTCGAAAAAAATAGTTTGGACGCAGTTAACATTCAGTGTCTAGCAAAGAAGTACTTGTTTGACCCTTGCTGGACCAGTATGTAATTAACCGCTAATGTTGGAGAGCCAGTTGCAGTGACAGCAGAGGTCAGTTTCTCTGATATCAATATCTCCCACACCTCATGTAAGTATCAGGCAGTAAACAGAAATGAAGTGCCTTTTAAGATACTCTGTAGTTTCATAAAAATGTCGGTTTTCATAAAAGCATAATATAAAAGAACATAGAAGGCTAAAATAACTGCCTTGCAGCACTTTTTCATGGTCACTTTATTGAGGATTTGTAAAGAAGTATACAATTGTCATACTGGTTTGACTACAGCTTTTTTTTTTCCATACTCTGTCAGGTTTTTTAAGGCATACTGTTGTATTCAGATGCTTAGAAACATCAGTTTGATGCTTACTGTTGCTCGCTATTTGTTTAGATATCAATCTCCTAAAAACTTTTAAAAAATATTAAAAGTACAAATGTGAGGCATAAAGTCTTGGATAACGGAAGCAATGTATTTTTCTGTTGCTTATCTGTGTGTTTGCAAATTACTTAAAATACTGTATTTTGCATGCATTATACTTGGTTTGTTCTCTTTCTGCTGAAGGAAACTGACCTCAAAAATAGTGACAGAAAAGAAGAAGAAACCAATTGTTAGTCAGAGTAAGTACAGAGTCTATTGTCAGATGCACCTTTAATACATGTGATATTTTTTCTTTGTTTCAGGTCCTGTGCAAAGTCAGATGCCGTTCCCTTCTGGCTATGGCTCGCATCCTCCAAACTATAGTGTGCCCTCAGGACACTATTCCCAAGTGCCCAATAAAGCTGCTGCTTCACATTTGGATAATCAGTATAGAGCCAATTACTACCCTACTTATTATTCAGCACCAGCACAAAATGTTATGACACCTTCTGTGGGTACCAGTGTGTTGAATACACAGGAATCCCAGCAGTTGTACAATAAAACTCCTCCCCATACAGTGGGGTCAGCTGAAGGACCTATTCAAGGAGCAATATCATCTGCATCCTACTTGCATACGAGTGCTCAGCAGTCATATTCAGCATTTGGTAATCACTACAGCACTTCTGTCAGCTCTTCAGTTGCATCTCAGGGATTTCCCCTTAATTCTGATCACTACGCCATGCCTGTGGCTTCTAGTGCCATGTATCCTAATGTTTCCTATCCTGCGGCTGCTGGCAGTGTGTATGGGCAAGCATTTACCTCTCAGAGCCTACCTGCTGTTGGACAGTCCAAAGAGACAAATACCTTTTCTAGCCAGAGTACATCAGTACCTCATTCACTTCAACAGCACATTCCCGTGGGATATAATTCAACATTATCAACTATTTCATCTGCTCAGTCTGACAGCTTCAGCAGGAATCTCGCTGGATCGGTTGCTAAATTAAACAACCAAATAAACACAGGTATGGTATTATTTGAAGGTTACTGAACTTCCAGATGTGTCTGGAAAACATGGGGAATCATGTGGTCTGGTTGATTTGTACTTGTTCACTATGTGAAATTCTGTATTGTACTTTTGAATTCTGTCGTATTCATTCTTGAAGCCTTTCCCATTCGGTTACCACAGTCCTCACAATAGCAGCTAATCATATCACTGATGTCTTTCTATTAAGAGGTACAGAAAAGGACGATGTTTAGGGAATGTTTTTAGTTTATTGGTTTGGGTTTTTTTTCATCTAAATGGCCTTAGAAGGGAATTCTTTTGTGTGGTTTTGAAGTATGTCTATTCTGAATATTAATAGACATATTCTGAATCACAAAGGTACTTTTTTCCTTTTCTGGCTAGAGAATTTTTTTAAGTCATGATCTATATTGATTCTTTAAATTTTACCTAAATGAACATTTATGCAGTCTTCTCTTCAGAAGAAGCTGAGCCTACGTGGGTTTGGAGGCAATTGGGGTTTCTTTAGTTGATATTTTTTGGTGAGCATTTGAATGAGAGTGCAATTTGGGTGGTTTTAGCTGATTTTTGTGAGCAACATCTTGATGTTTTTAGTTTGGATCTAGCTATAGAGAATGAAATTGGGAAGGTGAAAGTTGAGGGCAAGTATGCTCAGTCCTTGCTAGTAGCTTCATGCTAGTAGCTTCATGCAGAACTGAGTACAAAGTTCATAGGGTAGGCAGGACTCATAGGAAGAACGGAAGAGAATAGAGATGTGGGGGTGCCTCCACATTGAAACGTCTCACCCTCTGAGAGAGCAATAATGTTTGCAGGAAAATTCTGTAGGTTTTTTTCTCTACTGGTAATTTTCTGACTTCGTGTAGTTTTGACTTGTAAACTGTGGAAGACTAATTACTTTCTTTTTCTGATGAGACAGAGAACTGTAGAATGTTTCCTTTTTTATGCCAGATAGCTCAGATTATTGTTTAACATTGCAATTGTTTTAGGAGTCCTTGTAGACAAGGTTTTCTAAGACAAGGATTTACGAAAGAACATGGTTTTGATGATAGTAAAGCTTTGCCTGAGCAAAACAGATAAGCTGAAATCAAGCTTGTCCAATCCATACCAAGGTTGAATTTAGTTTTAATGTTGCTTTTTTTTTCCCCCCAAGAGTAGGATGTAGAGTGTCATCCTTCAGCTCAGTTTCGGTAGTTCAAATATTGGTAGATTTGAATTCTGTCTCTATGAGGTGCTCTGCGCGGTTTTCTTTAATATGTCAAAAACGTGAAAAAAAATACTGTTTAAAAAAGAAAAATAGATCCGTAAAAAGCTTCTGAAGTTAATGACGTTTCAAGGCTGAGTATAAAAATTACTTCTTTCAAGGATTAAAGGTTTAGAACTCTGTCCAAGAAAAATTTATTCAGTTGAGCACAGAATCTACATCTGGTCTTGGCAGAATGCAAGTATCATACCAGAATAGTAAGATTTGCAGTAGTCGTAGAATCAGAGAATGGTTAGAGTTGGAAGAGACCTTAAAGATCATCGAGTCCCAACCCCCTGCCATGGGCAGGGACACCTCCCACTAGAGCAGGCTGCTCAAAGTCCCATCCAGCCTGGCCTTGAACACCTCCAGGGATGGGGCATCCACAGCTTCCCTGGGCAACCTGTTCTAGCGTCTCACCACCCTCACAGGAAAGAATTTCTTTCTGGTATCTAATCTAAATCTCCCGTCTTTAAATTTAAAACCCTTACCCTTGTCCTGTCACTACATTTCCTGACAAAGAGTCCCTCCCCATCTCTCCTGTAGGCTCCCTTCAGGTACTGGAAGGCCATTATAAGGTCTCCCAGGAGCCTTCTCTTCTCTAGGCTGAACGACCCCAACCTTCTCAGCCTGTCTCCATGGGAGAGGTGCTCCATCCCTCTGATCATCTTCATGGCCCTCCGCTGGACCTGTTCCAACAGGTCCATGTCCTTCCTGCGTTGAGGACTCCAGAGGTGGACTCTACTCCAGGTGGGGTCTCACCAGAGCAGAGTAGAGGGGTAGAATCACCTCCCGTGACCTGCTGGCCGCACTTTTTTTAATGCAGCCCAGGATGCGCTTGGCTTTCTTGGGCTGTGAGGCCACATTGCCAGTTCAAGTTGAGCTTCTCATCGTGAGCACTCACAAGCCCTTCTCTTCAGGGCTGCTCTCCAGCCATTCGCCACCCAACCTGTATTTGTGCCTGGCATTGTCATGTCCCAGGTGCAGGACCATGTACTTGGCTTGGTTGAACTTCATGAGGTTTGCATGGGCCCACCTCTCAAACCTGTCCAGGTCCCTCTGGATGGCATCCCTCATATGAAAACAACTTATTGTTTGTTCAGACTGTTAGTGTTTCATTTACAGAAGTTTTTAATTTAATTGCCTGTTAATTTTATTTCCTATGAGGGAATCTTGAAATACATTTTTTTTGTTCATAACAGTATTTTTCGTGAGGAACAGCTCTTTTAAATGTGAAACAGTGGAGCTGGCCAGACCATGAAGAGCAATATGAGCAATGGATAGTCTTATTTCTGAACCATTCAGTGCTCTTCTTAAGGGAGTGATTGAGTTAATACATGGCCTCAAGAAAAGTAGTGATATTCTGCTTGAATTTCAAAGAGCTGATGATAGAACTGGCTTTGGTAGTGGTGTGTGATAGGTACACACTTTACAGTTAGGAAAATAAACACTGATCCATTGTTTCTGTTACACTTGAGTAATATTGCAGTACTTGGGTTGTTTGCTGGACTGTAGGCGTAATTATTTAAACCACACTCAGATTCTTTCTAAGCTTGTAGAGGTGCTGAGATAAGCATGCCCTGTGCTTCCTTGCACAGTGGACTGGATTGTGGAACTGATTTAACTGGAGAATAACTTTTCTCTTCCCTCTGAATCTTGGTTAAGCCTCAGCATACAAATGATTCTGTATTTACTAACTGGGAAAGAGCAAATAGAGGTAGCAATCAGTAGCTAGGCTGAAGGAAGAGCCGGGGTGTTTTATTACTAAATTCTAAAGACTTAAGTGACTTTTAAAGTCTGGGGCTAAACAGACCGCCTCCAATAATATGACTTATTTTTTAGTCTAGATTTCAACATCTTTGGTTAAAATATATTAAAAATTAAATTGCTACAACACCTGGCTAATAAAAGATGACAAATAATTGTTTGGTCCTGGCGTAATTGATTTACTTTTTGCACACTGTTATGCTTTCTACACTTCCCAGTGCAGTCTTACTGTTCTCAGATGGAATAATTTGATTCCATTAAAAAAAAAAAAAAAATTAAGATATAGTGAAATTCCTGAGTGTGCTCTCTGTAACTGTTCAGGTAAAGAAATTTTGATACACTATCCTACTATTAAAGTGCCAATAAGAAAGTTTGCTGTCGTTGCTGCTGTGCTGTGAAAGAAGACCCCTCACAATCCTTAAATTATAAATAAGCCAATCTTAGGAAGACTGTCACGCGGGATACTACTGTCTTAATGTATTTTTTAGCAGCAGTTTTGTGTGCTCAGTGAACACTGAGAGCTCTCTGTGATGAAAATGAAACACAGTTTATACAGAAGAATGTCATGTTTTTAATAAAATGTGTGTGTTCAAACAGGACTTACTCAGGAAACTTAGGCTGAGGCAAGCTTTTCAGAAGTTTGGCGATTTCTGAATTTTTCTCTACTCGAATCAGAAAAGTTCTAAGCCTTGGACTTAAAATTGGATTTTTAAGTAAACCAATTTGAGTAGGGCCTTGGAAGGCCCCCAAAACTGAATCTATTAAGATCAAACCCATGAGCTGTTTTATGTTATGTACTGAGGACGCAGAACTGCAACCAAATCTTTTTCTAAAACTTCGGCAGCAACTGTCTGAAATCACAGAAGTATTTTCAGTGAAGCTTGCTGAAGTTTCACTAGAGGAAAATAAGAAATTTATTTTAAGAGGCATCTTTTGCTGGAAGTTGACCTGTTTTGATGAGTAGCAGCCAGTGAGAATACTTTTCTTTGCTTTAGGATGTACAGATAAAGTAGAATACAAATATTTAATTTGAGACTCTTCAGCTTGCTCGTTTAAACTAGTTTCATCTGGCAAAAATGCCATTCTCTAGTTTTAAATTCTGTATTTCAGCAGAACAGCATTGATGTAAAACCGTCCAGTAACAGTGTTAGGCTGTGTAAATAACACACTCTGTATTACTTGGGCTTTTTGTCTTTCTAGGTCATTAGCTTTCCTTAATGTTTTTCCAGCTTATTTGGGTTGGAATTCGTGCACTCTCATTTTTCTTGGTGCTTTCCAGTCAGTGTGGATGTCAGCCAGAATGCCCAGATTTTACTGGACTCCCCTCTGCCTCCCTGAGGAGAGCAAGGTAGAAAACTCCTCCTGCGGGTATATGGTATGGATTTCTTTGTTTCCTGCATCTTGTCTACCATCCTGTAACCATAGGCAGTCTGCTTGAGCAGGAGACACTTTAATTTCTTTATCTCATGCACATACTTCCCCTTATGTCAGATCAGGATCTAAAGTCCTTGCTGCCCCAGTTCCATAGAAATGTAGGCTATAATCCTGTAAATCTGCTAATATAGGTGTGGTTGGAAAAAGGGGAAGGACTGCAGCTGAGATACAGAAAGTCAGGGAGATAGGATGCTGTTGAAAACCAAGCTGCAGGGAGGTGGTAAATCTCTCAGTAGAAATTGCATGTTATATTGGGGTTGGGGCAGAAAATCAAGATTGGAGCTGTAGCAACTCATTGTCACAGAGAGCAGCCTTAGGAATTTCAGTATATCCTAATTTTTTTTTCAAGTAGTTCTACTAAAAACCGTGCACAGACCGGTACTCATTGTACTCTAAACTGGTATTCAGTACGGCTTTGTCTTGAGCTAAAATACGCCGTCCTAAATTGATCAGTATTTATATGACAGAGTGCAATCTTCTTACTGGCCAGAGGGGGGAAAAAATTAATAGTCTAATACCGTAACCATAGAATGTCTCATGTGATGATAGTTACTTACAATGTATTTTTAAAGATTAACTTTCTCTTAAGTGTTACCTTTGGTCCTAGTTACTTATGGCTTTCGAAAACTTTCCAGAATCACCAGATAAGGTTTAACGTGTAATTTTGCGGGTTGGATTTTTGTACAAAGAAAAAGTTATGTTATTTTTTTGCTCAGAGTTTAAAAATGTTATCTTACAATAAATCTAAAGGATCCACATAATTTTGAAGGATATTTTGGGTAACTTTTGTTTGAGAGTAGATAATAGTACTTGGCAGGAAGGTATTACATCTTCAGCTAATCCGGGTGTAAATTGGTTTTGGCTTTGAACACGTGACACTGACATTATAGCATTTAGCATGCTCTACAGCAGTTCCTGATGCTGCAGGATTGCTGTATTGACTTGAAGTGTGGAAAATACCCTAACCCCATAAACAATTCTCTCTGCTCCAAAACCTGGGTGAGCATACTAAGGTCGCAAAGAATTTCCCTTGTCGTCTTGCGTATCTAGTTTGAGGAAGCTGTGTAGCTACTGTAACAAGAACACTTGTGCTGACAGGTGCTGATGCTTCTGTGGAGAGTCTACCTGACATAATGTGTAGAAGCAGAGGTTATAGCAAGTGCGTTTCAATAGAAAATGCTGCGTGTATGTACTTCGGAGAAATACGGATTTTAATTTTGATAACACTTGCCAAAAAGCCGTAATGTATACTCAACATTATATTTGAAAACTGCATAGTAAATAAAAGTTCCATTAAGGTGGTGAGAATGTATGTATGCTGTTAATTTTGACACTAAATTAAATAAACAGAAGGGTCATTTTAAGCTGCCTCCTCTTCTTCCCCCTATAAAGGAAGCCTCAACTTTCCCATAAGGTCCTTTCGGATATCAACTCCATTATGTAAAGAAAAGCCAGGGACTGTATGAACTCTACTGCTATACGTGCATAGGAACCAAAGTTAATATTACATGTGCATCCTCTAGTGAATTCTATAACTTAAATAAGTACTCTAGAAACAGTGAATTTTGTTCTTGCTTAATTTCTGTGTTTGTTTACTGAGTACTATTGGTCAAACACTTTCCTTTCTATTGCTACTTTTAACAGTTTGGGCTGTCAGGTTTTTCGGAAAGAATCATAATTCGAGGAATTTTTTCAATTTATAAACAAAAAGCAACCCTTTTAAAAGGTGACTTAATTGAAGTTATATTGTCCTTATCTGATAGGAGTTTCGACTCTGCTGTGTAAGTCTCTCAAAGCACTAATCTGACTTTTTTAAGCAGATTATATATAGTCCAGATGTTTAAAACACATCAGAAGTTCTGCAGAATACTCAGAGTTGATTGAAACAGATTGCTTGGAGTATGGGTCTCATAATTGAGAACCAAAATTGCAAAGTGCCAGCCCTGTAAGGGAGGCAGAATACTGGTCTGATACACAGCTGGCTCTAGGGTTTCCTGCCTGTGGGAGGAATATCGGGAGGGAGCTATTCCACATGGACTGTGTTCCTCTTATCTGGGAAGAGAAGCCTGTGAAAGCATGGAGTTGTGAGGATGGATCAAACGGGGATCAATTTATCTGCTGCTTAATCTTGATATTACTGTGTCATGCTTTTCTTTTTTGCTGTTAGTTGTCAGTGATTTGTTCATTTTAATGGAGTTTTAATGTTAGAGGTGTTTAAGTTGAAAAAAACCCCCAACTTTTCCATATATACCTGTTTGAAGGCATCTTTCTTTGAAGTACTGTATTATTTGTGGAATAATTTATTTATTGTGAATTTATTGTGAAATCAAATGTGATTGCTTGCATTGTGTAATTGTGCAAATACAAACAAAGCATTCCTGCTTTCTGTTGCTATTTTCAGGTGGCGTTGATTCTTCACAGCCTGTGCGCTCTGTGAGCCAGAGCATTCCATTTACCAAGCCTGGGGCTGGAACATCTGCTTCCTCTGCTGTGATCTCCTCAGTAAGGACGCCTGCTCCAAGCCTTTCTTCACAGCCACGATCTTCACCCTCTGTTACACAGTCACCGGAGTCGGCCCTTCAGGAAGGTACTAAAAGGGAATGGGAAGTTACAGTACAGACTTCTGCCCAGTTCCACATGTGGATTATTGCTGCTCTTCCGCATTTGTCTGACCAGAATACAACTCTTGCATCTCATCAAGCTCCCTTAGTGTTCTTGTTTTGTACTATCTTGGTTCTAGCTTCTCTTAGCTCTTCTGTTTGATTTCTTTGGGCCATATGTCATCTTTGGCTTGTTTGTCTTGTTGGCAGTCTTACATGTCTCTTCCTCAAAAAGCCCTTTAGTTCCCTTATTGTTCTAAAAAGCTGCTTGCTTGTTTTAACTTCTTGGAAGAAGGTCTTAAAAGTAGCTTTTGTAATCAATCTGTATGGAAAAATCAGATGTAAACTAGCAATTTGCTAGCGCTAGCACTGGGAAACAGAGCGAGTTTGAGTATTAAATTCAAACTGATATAATTATTTTCTTATTCCATAGCTGTAAGCTCCTGTGGAAAGCTGCTGCAGGAGTGCTTGTATAAGTTTCTTCCTATTCTGATGTTGGTAGCCTCTTGACAAAGAATCAGTTGGGTCTTGAGCCTTCTTCAGCCACGCTAATTCTGCCCTGAGGTTTTGATTTGCCTGTTGACTATTACATATTTCTGTTATCTAGTATTCAAAATCTAATTTACCACACTTTTTTTTTTTTTGACTGTGTTTTCTCTTGGTATTTTCAGGATTTTAAATTCTTACAGAAAAAGAACCTGCTGTATGAGGTGGAAGTAGGCATTAATTTTGTCCAGGACAATGTAATATGTCTAGTGTTCAAAATAATTCTCAAAAGCATGGTGTGCGGCTGTCACAGCATGTTTTTTATTCTTAAATATCAAAGTCCTCTGACATTAATGTCCAAAGTTTCCCTTTTCCTCCGTTTCCTCCTTTTTCTGGTGGAGTGGAGAATATAAGGAAATAACTTGTCTGTGAATCAGCTCTATGTATCTTACAGGCGAAAAGTAATTCTTCATTGCTGTGAAGTCCTATGTGCAATGTACCATTTTAAAGAAAATGATAAATCTGTTTTTGGAACTGTGCTTGGTTCTTGCACAGTTTTATAGTTGATTTTGGTACTGGGTAGAATTGGTAAGGTTAGATGCGCTTGCTAGAAGGTACGGTTGCTTCATCTTCCAAAGAAATTGCATAACTATGTTTCTAATGAGAAAAGGATTTTAGCTGTTTAACTGTGCTTGCCTTGATGTGCAACATACATGTTCTTGCAGTGATTCTTGTATAATGTGTGAACACTTGGTACATTAAATACAAATCACTGCTGGACTTTTCACTAAATTCATGTACTTCCACATAAGTGAAGGTTAATGCAGTATGTAGCTGAATGAGCACACTTTTAAAATTAACAATATTCTTATGTCAGGAATATAAACATAAGTCATCAGGAGTTTGTGTTGATCTAGTATTTCTGTTAATGTAAACAATAATAAATTCACGTGCATGGCATCACACGCATGTTTCTATGTTTAGGTGATATTTTTCTGAGCATTAGAAGACTTCAGACACTTTTCATTTAGTTTCGAGTGTAAAATACACAATGTACTCTTGCAATACCTTTTTGTTACCAATCAAGTGTGATAACTGTATTTATAGAAATTAACCTACTGAAAAAATATTCAGTAGATGTGTTCTATTTGTCTTGGTTGTTAGAATTCCAAGTGTGTTTCTCATGCCAAGATTAAATGGACTGATTTTTTTTTTCTTGTTACAGAGTAGTATTTTTTACATGAAGGCATTCTGGAAAACCAGCTTGAATTAATTTTTAAAGTGGATTTCATTGTTTTAAGTTCCTATGTGGGCATTCCTATACAGAATTAAAATACTCTAATTGTTTACTTGGCTAAGTTCTAGCAGGACAAAATCTTAAAATGTATTAAAGCCTATTTAATCTTACATAAATATCCATACTAATTTAATGTGGATAAACTAATTTACTTGAAGATGGCATCTTAGAGATGAACTTTGAGAATGTGTGTCCTGTCCGGATGTTATTTGTAGACCTCCTTAGGTTTTATGTTGATGAGACGAGCTGATGAGTTAATGAAAGGAATTTAAAGCAAAGAGTTTAAGAATGGAGGAGAGTTCATTTTGTAAGAGCTGCTATTTGTAATATTAAGATCTTAATGCTGTAGTAAATTCATTGAAAATGAGGGCTGTTGGTAGAGAGCTGGTTAAAGAATTTCACAATATAGTTTATTTTTGCATGTTATTTCATTTTCATTTTTGGTGGGCGTTCCATTATAAAACTATAAAGCCACATAAAATACACACTTTATGTTTTAAAGTCTTTCATGGTATGGGTGCCTGTACTTAAAATACCTAAAGAGTTGGTTTATTTCATAGACAAATGAGTTCTTATCACAGTTTATCTTTTTGTGTCCTCCCACCTACATTTCTAGGTGTCTGTAAAATATAGTGGGATAAAGCCTTGGAGTTCAATAGTATTATATTACAGGTACACTGGTAGAAGGGTTTAGAAATTTCCAGTTCAAGAAATTTGTGACAATTTAAATTACATGGTTGCATTTTAAGTCAGACCTATGAAGTAATCTCATTCCAAATAAATAATGATTTCAAAATAAGCTTTTTTGCAGTTTTAAGAGTGGGAGATTTTAGCGTTATTAGCAACTCTGTAAAAAATTCTAAGCAGAACTGGGTTGTCACAACAGAAATCCTGATTAGGCACATGGTGGCACGTGGAACTGCTGTCTTCAGCCACCCATTTCTGTCCTTAAGTTGCTTTCTCCCCTGTGCTGGACTACTGGTGGCATTGCTGGGCAGTGAACTAGAATTGGAGGCTTCTCCACCTGAGAATGACGTTTTGAACTAGATAATTTGTCAGCCAAATCAGTTCTCAGATTGTTTTTGTGGCTAGACAGTTGTGCTAGCACAGGAGTATCCTAAAGGCAGAAATTTGTAGTACTGCTGTCAGTGAAAATAAAAAAATCTACACAAACTCAAGGATGGTAAGAGTCAAACCAGCCTTGTCTCCAGAGGACTCATAGTGACATAGTTGATGATGCCTAGGCTTCTGTGTCAGTAGCATAATTTTTAATTTCTTTTTCTGTATGCTCTCTGAACACATGCATCCTTTGTGTATATGACCAGTGACTGGAAAAGGGGGAGTTTTAGCAGTAGAAGTTTGTTTTCCAAAAAACATTCTGAAGACTCCAAAGGAGCGTTAGTAGAACGACGAATTCAGTCTTTTTTTCTCACCTGCCCATGGTTGGAATTTTTGCATTGGCGTACCCTTTCCAGGTAGATTGACTTACGTTCTTCTCCTATCTGTGGACGTGGTATTTGCTAGAGGTCTGTCTATGCACTCTCACACTGTGCCCATCTTCTTTTACTTTGGCTGTCTGTGTTACAGTCCATCTCTTCTTGTCATCCTGACTTTTTTCCCCTTTTACTTGCATGTTAATTATTTCAGGTTGTTTTTTTCTCCTTCACAATAATGCGGTTGTTCTGTCTTGCTCCTCAGTAGCTCTCCGAGGCCTGAGAAAACACATAGCCTCCTAGGCTGTCGTCTGGTTTTACACAGAGAATTTTTTTCCTGTGTCCTCCTTATCAAGTGCATCCAGGAGCCTTCATAAAAGACAGGACTATGAATGACTTGAGTTAGTCCTGTCTTTTAGCAGTATAGAGAAATTGAAGCATTGTACATCCTCAGTTGCACTTGGGTTGATTTTGCCTTCATCATTATGTCTACTTATGTGATGGAGAAACTTGATTGGAATTGTAGGAGTATTGATGCACTAGATAAAGTGGAAAAAATGCCAGTGTCTTCCTTGCACTAATCTCTGTATGAAAGTTGAGCTTCTCAAGAATGTTGTGATATGGTTTGGCTCTGTTTTCTTTTTACTTCCACTGTTTTAATAGATGCTCTTCACCTTGGTTCTCTTGTTTTGTCTTAAGTGAAATTGAAGTGGTCCTCTTGGGTTCATTTGCTAACCCTTTTTAAGAAGCCCATGAAACTAACAGCATTTTTAGCCCATTGTTTAAATAAAGATTGATATAGCTGCTTTAAACTGTGGATAGAGGGATTATTAATTACCATCATGACTTCAGATTATGTATAACATACAACACTTCTGTAGTGCTTTATAGTATTATTTAAAATAATGAACACTAGTGATGCCACAGTGTTTCTACAGGGGAAAAAAATCCCAAACTCTGAGTCTGAAAAATTTTGAAGAGTTTTAAAGAATTAGGCTATTTTCTTGCTATAGCAATCCATTGGATTGCTAAGAGAGAAACAGTAGTTGCTTGCATTTATTTAGGATGCCTCTGCCTGACTACGAGCATGTTTAATATCCTTGCTAACCCTGCCCTGAGACAAGAGAAACTTAAGGTTTCTTGGAGATGCTGAAGTTTAATCAGTAATGAGTAATGTAGGAAATTAATTATGTCATTGCTGCATGCTTTACTCTGTTTTAAAATGGTATATGTATGTGTTGCTTTTGTGTATTGTTCACATATGTTGAGAGTAGACGTTGTAAAAAAAAAAAAAAAAAAAAAGGGCAAAAAACCCACTACCAAGAAAAACCACTACCAAAAACTTTACAGATCATGGTTTGGAGGTGACAGTGGTAACAATTGTGTTGTCACCAGATCTTAAATGCAGTTAGCTTATTTAGGTGCTTAAATGGGTCTATGAGCCTGAATTTCGCCACTAATTTAAAAATAAGACTATGGGTTTACATAGCTTAAATTTCACTGTCGGTGTTGCTGAGGTATGTTTGTACTCTCACATATTGCAGCAGCAGTATATTTCATGAATTTCTGACAGTGTTCAGAATTTCAATATGAATTATTCCTGTCTTAAAAGGGGCAGGTGTGCCAAGCAGAACTTTAATATTAAAGTTTTCATAACACAGTTTGAATTTATCTGGGAACTCGTTTATTTCTATATATTAACTTATGAAAGTATTCTAGTGGACAAACTGATACTAAATACGTACGTACTTTCTAGTCTCTGTGTGTGTTTAACTTCCTAATATACATGTGCATACACACACAAATATATATATAAACTTTTCTGCTAACTTCCATGTGCTAATAATACTTTGCTAACCTAGCCCACTAAAACCTGCTTCTGATGTACTGCTCATGTAGTTCATATATGAACTATAGTTCTATAGGTAGGGTTGTAGACTTAACTTTCTGCATGCTGGGATTTTCTCTAGAATGGCTAATTTCTCTCGCATTTAATGCAATGATTTGTGACTTTCGTTTCTCATCTTTCCTGTCCGTCTGACTCTTATGTTTGTGCTTTCCACTTCACAGGCATGCAGTATGGTGGATATGTTAATAATCAAGCTAGCTCTGCACCAGCTCCCTTGTCATCAAGTTCAGATGATGAGGAAGAGGATGAGGAGGATGAGGAAGCAGGTTGGCTTTAGCTTTACACCAGTATCTTGTTCTCTTCCTACTCAAGTTTTGTTCCGTGTTTCCACCCCCTGAAACTTTTTTTTTTCTTTTAAGACGAAACGTCACTCTAACTCATCATGTATCACGTTAATTAGAAATTTCCCATCTGTTTCTAGTATAGTAAACAAAAAGGAGTTCAGTGGTGGGTCAGCAAATGGGCTTTTTTTTGGTCATATTAATATCAGATGTGTTTTGTATCTAACAAAGTAATATTCACAACTTGCAAGACTCCCATATTTTTAATAGTTTGTTTTGCAGTAGGTTTTAAACTCTTGATGAAAGAGAAGTAGCTCTAGAACTGAGACTGATAATTAAGCAACTAGATGCCATTTGTACTGTTATATTAAACAGTGTTTACCTTGTTTCTCATTTTACGTATAGGGAACTCTTGCAATTAAGGTAGTGAAGTACACTTTGAAAGGTAGTAACTGTGCCTTTTAAGACCATAAATTTAGTATTTGCTGGTGGTTTTTTTTCCTTCTAAGGTATGTCTCTGTGATCAGGCACATAGGTTCAGTTTTAACCTGCTTTCTTTGTAGGGAACTTAAAATGTTTGTTTACTTTTTTTTAAAGAAGTGGTTTGTCCTGATTGATTGCAATGTTACGTTCTTGGTTGCAATGATTCTGCCTGTATTTTGTCAGAATGGCCTGGTTTTGCGAGTTTGATATTTCTTATCACCGTTGTTTCTTGGATGGTTAAGTTTTTTTTTCTTCTAACTTAAAGAAAAGTCTTTGTAATCTGGATATGAGTGGTAACCGTGTAAAAAGCTTTTTGAGATCACAGAATCGTGAAATTGTCAGAGTTGGAAGGGACCTCTAGAGATCATCCAGTCCAACTCCCCTGCCAAAGCAGGGTTGCCCAGAGCACATCACTCAGGGCTGCATCCAGGCGGGTCTTGAAGATCTCCAGAGAAGGGGACTCCACGACCTCCCTGGGCAGCCTGTTCCAGGGCTCTGGCACCCTCACTGGAAAGAAGTTTCTCCTCGTATTTGAGTGGAACTTTCCATGTTCCAGCTTGTGCCCGTTGCCCCTCATCCTGTCACTGGGAACCACTGAAAAGAGTCTGGCTCCCTCCTCCTTCAACCCACCCTTTAGATACTTATAAGCATAGACACAGACTTCTAACCTTGTTGATAGATGGAAGCAATAGCACATACCTTGTGCTGATATACTCTCCCATTTGTGTGTGCTGGCTTTGAGTATTAATTTGGGATAGCAGGCCTTTGTAACCTTTCCTTTAAGCTTTTAATTCAGATTCTAACTAGACAGGAAAAAAATATATAATTCTGAATTTTATTAAAATAATTAAATTGTAAAACCAGAATACCATGAAAGTGGCGTAATGTGCTCAATGTTATCGTGAAGAATGGAGCAAAACAATGAATACGTCCAGGTCATAATTAAGAACAGTGTGATGGGATCATGTTATCATTTTGAATAATATTGATTCAACTTTTACGTTGAATTATTAGTAGGACATCAGAAGAAAATAGTTGCTGTTTGTATTTTTCCAAGGATGAAGGCATTTTCAGCTGAAGACACTTGCCATTGTTCCAGCCAGAGAAGGACAATGTTTGGAGGGTGATATTAATATCACCATCTATATAAGTGATATTATTACCCCCACCCCTAGTGGAGCACAACTATTAGGATACTTTGCATATCCTATGTAATTCTTGATGTTTCAGATTATTGGTTCACTTTCTTTACTTACTTACCCTTTATATGATAAAACATTTGATCTTTGAACAAGCTTGAGTATTAGTATTACGCATTATAACTCTTGGATAACTCTTCTTTTTAAATTTAACGTATTTCCTAATTTTAGATACCAGGGGTTTTTATTGCTATGAGTCTAGTTAGACTTTACCAGCTAAAAAACAATTCCACTTAGTGGTATAAAATTTGCTTTAGCTGTTGCGATGCAGCTGCTGTTTGCTAAAGAGTAGGCTAAAAGAGCCAGTAGAGGATTTTGGTGGTTTTTTTTTATTGCAGGGCTACTTAGGGAATTTTCTGCAGATAATTATCTATTGTTGCCTAATCCCATGCCAAGGCCATATCAAAGAATATGCCAGATTTTGGTTTTTGGTGTTTTTTTTTTATTAACCACAGCCTTTGTCTCCTTACTTTGTTCCCTAAACCTTGCAGAGACAAAGCTTTATACTCCTTACCATTTTTGTCTCTCAAGTTCTGTACTTCGCCAAAGCCTGTAGCCTTTGAGCTATTGTTATATTTAAATTTATCTTATGCAAAAGAGTGAAAGGGCACCCAGGTTCAGTACGTAGGCTACCTGATTAATAAGCATCCCCTGTCACCGGGAATTAATGTAAATCCTAAACAAATTCCGTAAATGGGTTTCTAGCTCAGGCTGTGCCAGTGGTTATATGAAAAGTAGGTGTTGGACATCTGGTTGCTTGTGTTTGTGTAGGTTCTCAATTTTTTGTTGCTCTTACCGGTTAGATCTTTAACTAGGTTGCCGAAGAGTTCTTGAAAACTCTGAAAGCAAAAGTTCTATTGATAAAATAATTAGTTAACTGTAAAAGCATGTTATAATTATTACTTTTGTCTAAGCAGTGTTTTCTAATTTTTTTTTTCTTTACAAAACTTTTTTTTTTTTTTCCTGTCTTCCTAGTATGTTCTCTGGTCTGTTGCTTATTATGCTAAAGTAAACTTTGACAGCTGTTGTAGCTTAATTTAAGCATAGGAAAACTGTTGTTTATTTTTGTGGAAGTTCTTGTGTTTTTATTGGTGGAGAACCTGTGAGATTTCCATGACATGTGATCAGCTTAGAGCTTGAAGCTACTTTTGGTCTGCAGGAAACTTTACAACTTGCTGGTTTTGACTCAAGCATTTGTTTTCCAATGGAAAGTGGAACAGGGCACGTTGTAATTCTTGTAGGCATTGGGACTCTGACAGTTATCAAGAACGTGTTACAAAATTTGAAAGTCCTTTAGAAGCAAAGCCAAGACCTTAAGTGAAAGGTCTTCAGTAGGTAAATGGGATACTCAGTAATAGGTTTCATCTTCTTATTTTAGTTTAGGCAGACCTTGTTTGTGTTTCAAAATATCTGAGATTTTACTTTCTGACTCAAACTTTTCTGTATGTCAGAAACGATGCATAGATTTATTTTTTTTTTTTAGAAGTACAACTAAGTTGTGTGCTTTTAAAATACATTCTTTCATATGTTTATCAACTTGGTTTCTCTCAACTTTTCTAGCAGATCTTGGGGAGTATATAATACTTCTTTGCAACTCACTGGATCATTACTATCTTCCTACTGAAAACAGCAAACTCATTTTATGTGGAATTATATAATAGATGGATATAATTTTATGAATACAACTTACTGTGGGGAAAATTGAAAAGAGTGACATAGGGTTTAAATCGGAAAGCTTGAATGTAGTGTCTTACATGTTCACAACTGTGCTTATACCCTCTTGATATATTTTTGAAATGCAGAACTAACTTATGGTGAGACAAGAAAAACTTCTTCAAAATTCTTAAATCTTAATCTTGTTGACCTAATAAAAGTACATTTGGGCTTTTCTGTAGTAGGACTTGCCAAACCTTTAAAAGCCGTGTTCTTGCACAGGGAACAAAATAATGAATCCTATTTCCTTCGGTTTCTACAATAGAAAAAGAGGAAGGAAAAGACATTTTGCAGTTATGTTCTTTTATAAACTTCAGGGGGAAAAAAAAAGGAAATTTATGGTGAGAAACAATCTGAAAACTAACACTGTATGATTTTCACAGGATTAATAGATTATTTAAAATAATACCTCTTGTTGTGGTTTTTTTGGAATAGGTTTTCTGTTTCTTAGCTGAATGCTTTGAAGGCAAAGTGGTCAAAAATAATCTATACAGTCATGAAGTTGCCATGGTATTAATGTATCCCAAGTGCCAGTGATGTTACGTTTTCATGTGGAGGAGTCTCTTTACTTGGAAATCTCAATTGAAGGAGGATCAAATCTCAAATGTTCCATCATTGAAGCTCTCCCTTGAAATACTTTCAGCTTCACGATGGGATGTGTGGTCACGTTGATCATTCTGAGTAGAACAGTATCAGTGAATATCTTTTGAGTCTGTTCTGCCACAAGAAGTTTTATATATATATATAATGGTCTCTTTTGAATTCTTCAATATACTAAATCTTTTCTGTTGCACTCAGTGGCTTGGGTTGTTTTAAGGAGCAGATGCATTTTCTCTCTTTGATCCTTTTTCTTCGGGAGCGTACGTGAAATGTCACTGGAGGAAATGTTTTGAAAATATTTTTGTTTCCAATGTTTTACAGCGAGATATTCAAGTATATGCATAGGGTGAACTAAAAATTAAGCATTTGGGTGTCTTCTCGGTACTAGCAACTATGTATGTGCCCATGTGCTTTTTTTGCTTTTGGCTAGTTAACTTTTGTTACTTACTTTTACATAGGTCCTTTTCACATAGTTACTTTTGGCTCTGACCGAATCTGAGACCTCTTGTCAATATTCGCTGGAAAATAGAAGCTTTACATTGAAAACAAAACAAGCTCTGAATAACAAAGCACAGAAGGGAGGAAAGAATGAAATATTTGTCAGTTTTGCTTGAAGCTGGGGATGGTGTATAGTCACTCTGAAGACGATGGGAATCTTCTCTGCACTTGTGAAGGAATTCACGATAAAGACTATTTTTAAAATGTTGTACATAGCTTCAGTTGATGCAGTCTAAAAAGTTTAATAGAAAAATATTTTTTGTTTGAAGAAACAACTTTTTTTCATTGTTTTTGTCCTTTTCCCATTGATCTCTCTTGCTATTTGGCCATGTGCTTTTTTGTTTTTTTAATATCATGTTGTTTGTTTGTGTCTTGCTCTCCCTCCTCTTTGCAGTGGTATTAGCTTTCAAATCTTAGGGCTGCAGTGGTGTTTTATTCACAGGACCTTTCTTGACGATTTCTTACCAAAGTTTTTAGGAATAATTCTTAGTCTCTTATTTCTCAAAAATTTGCCATTTCTGAAGCACCTAACTTTAAATTATTTTTCTCCCCCAGCAATTGATAGTTCCTCTACTACAAGCAGTGCTTCTCCTGTTCTGAACAATTATGATGCTCTGGAAGGAGGTGGCTATCCAGGTAAGCATTTTATCATCTGTTTATTCTAAATCGTTTGTTTAAAGACTTTTTGTTTGTGACTTTTTTTTTTTCTATTTCTGGTGTTGTTTAATCTTAATTAACAAGTAGGTGAAAGGAAATGCCTCTGAAAGGATTGGGGGCAATCATCAGAGAGAACATACCTCACTTTTCTAATCACTTTTCATAGTTTTAACTCTGTAGTTGGAGTAACCATTTAATAAAACTTCCCTGTATCATAAATCATACTTTCCATTGTAATATTGAGGGTAGTGCTGAAACTATGCTCTGTGTGAAAGCAGGCATATTTCTCTACGTTATACTGTGTGCCTGATTGTTGGCATTGGTAGCTGCTAATAGTTGACATGCCACTGAAGTTTTGAGAGACCAACAATATCAGCTTGCAGAGGTGCTTGGATCAAGTTATTTTCTTCTGTTTTTCTTCTTTTAAAGAAAATGTCTACTATTTTGCTTATTTTTATCTCTAAAAATATCAGGAGTGTCAGGTTTGTTCTAAATGAACCTGCTAGCAGACTACCTCAGTTTCAGTATCTGTAGAGCTGTTGTATTGAGAGCAGGTGGAAGAGGTGCTGTTCAATGTAGGTATGTTAACCAATACTTTAAATAATAATTAGATTAATTTGTGCCCCTCCCCCTCTGGCTCTTTTGCATTGCTCTAGCCTCCGAGAACGTCACAGTTGTTTGCTTTCAATTTGGCCTTTAAAAATAGTGGGACTAAACCGTGTTGCAGGGATATATAGGAAGGACTTGCATTACTTCAAGAAATGCTCTGTTCTTACATTTAAAGAATAATTCTGTTGCCTTAGCCTTATGTTTAACAGTATTCATAAGTAAGTGGTACAGGAGAGACTAAGCATGAATGCTCTCTTTTGCAGTTTATATCAAGTGCAAATCTTGGAATAAAGTGTGGTTCTAAGGGGGTTTTATTGAAGTACTTTTTTTAGTATCTTGCCTTTTTTTTTTAAATAACATTTTGTTAGTAGTTACACAAGTCTATGGTCATCTTCCCATATATACCCCCTTTATCAGCCTAATTGCAGTAATCTTGCTAATTTATTTGGTCAGTACAGATAAAAAGCTTCATGGACAATGCAAAAACTTACAAATGGAAGTGTTATTTGTTAAGCTTTTAGGAGTTTACATTTAAATTAAGAAAGAAATAGTAAGTATATTCAATACCTGTGGGATTTCTTTTATCCTTCCAGAGACACGTTCTGTGACCAGCAGCCCAGTTCCAGCTCCATCAGTCCCCCAAACATCAAAAGCTTCCAAGCCCTTTGGTTATGGATATCCAGCACTGCAGCCTGGCTACCAAAATGCAGCACCACCTACTCCTGTGCAGCCCAGTAATCCAGGTCACCATCCTGGGTTTCAGCACTATCCACAGGTTTGTATTTTTAATTTAAAAGTTACTTCATGCAGTAACTTCACGGGGAAAGTCTTTTCTACGTGATAAATATTTCTCTTTTTTTAACATATTTTTATATTTTATTTTTATAATTTCTGAGACAATGTTACGTATAATATTGATGTCATAACTTACCCTAACTTCTTATTAGATCTTACAGAATCTTAACTCCTTATTAGAAGGCTTTTGAATTAAAATTGTAAGTGTATCTCCA
The DNA here is from genome assembly GCF_964106895.1 of Numenius arquata. Classification (NCBI taxonomy): domain Eukaryota; kingdom Metazoa; phylum Chordata; class Aves; order Charadriiformes; family Scolopacidae; genus Numenius; species Numenius arquata. The sequence continues at coordinate 28,690,545 of NC_133580.1, read as the reverse complement.
AATAGGCTTAACAAGTTTGCTTCACCAGTTATTAACAGCATCCACAGTTTTAAGGTTTAGTGTTTCTGAGAGGTGTACTTTGTTGATAGGAAACCACGAAGAAGCATAATATACATTTGATCAGAGCGCTGCTATGGCCTGTGATCTCAAGCATTAAATCACCTTGTGAGCAAGGTATGGCAGAGGGTCCAGATGAAAGAGCTCTGTAGAGCCTGTGCTGGGTGTGTGATGGCACAGGCTGCCTGCATCTGCTCTGTTTTTCTGGTAAAGAGAGCACCAAACACCTAAGAAGGTGTGTACAATCACCTGGCTCCCATTGTGTATGTGAGTCACCCCAGAGCAGTGAAATCTGAAGAAGAGGCAGACGCTGAGGCAAAATGGAAATGCTGAAGCAGTGCGAAGAAGTGTATGTGTGAAGGGGTATAGAAAACAAAATCTGAGTGAGATTTACAAATCTCACTCTCTGAAATAAGGCCCAGCTGACAAACACATCAAAGCTGCTGTTTTACGTGATCAGAATTCCTTACTGATTTGAATGTAGTAGCGTAAATTAGCCTCTGAGATCCAGGAATGCTTTCGCTGTTATGAAGGTAATGTAAAGTGTGACCTGGAGGAAAGGATTTATTATTATTATTTTTTTTTTTTTAAGTTGAAAGACTTGGCTTCATCTTCACTATAATGCAAGGTAGAATTAGGCTCTCTCCAGGAGTGCACAGTAAAAGAACAAAAGATAACGTGAAAGTTGCAGCAAGTGAAATTTCAGTTTGACATATAAGGAGAAAATTCTTCAGAATGGGAGTGGGGAAGCACAAGAACAGATTGTGCTGTCAAGTCTTCAGTCCTTAGATACTTTAAAAACTTAGCTGGACAAGGCTAGGAGCAACCTGATCTAACTTTGAACTTAGCCTTGCTTGAGCAGGAGGTTGGACTATCAGACCTGAAAGGTGCCTTCCAACCTAACCTTTTCTCCTTTTCTATGGTGTTTTGTTTTCATTGCAAAATAAATATATAAAACCAGTTTTTGTAACTTGGAAAAGTTACAGTGTAACATCTTCGAAGAGGGGAAAAAAAATTTGTCAGCCTTTCTAGTAGCTTGTTTTCTTATGCCTGGAAAACTTGAAAGATTATGTGTGACTTGCAATGTTGATTTATGTCATGAATCTTAATTTTGTCCGGTGAAACATGTTTGGAAGTTATGTCACATTTGTCTTAGCATTTTAAAATTTCTACCATGCAACTTTGTTGTTGTTTGATTGGGTTTGTTATTAACTACTGCTGTATCTTTTTTTTTTTATTGCACGTCTGGAAGAATTGGGATTACGAGAAGATTTAAGGTTGTTATTTAAATGATCGTGTGTTTACTCTTACTTTTTTCAGCAATATCCAGGTGTGAACCAGCTGTCCTCTTCTTTAGGAGGGTTAAGTCTACAGCATTCTCAGCAGCCAGAGAGCTTGAGACCAGTAAACCTTACACAAGACAGAAATATTTTGCCTGTATCTTCAGTTCCAGCACCTGTGCCTAACTTGAATTCTGATCTTAGGAAATTAAACTGCAGTCCAGAGTAAGTGTACTGTGTCTAGAACAGCATGTTACATTTTTCAATGACTAATGATTATTTAAAGTGTCAAAAAATGGCTAACCTGATTTTAAATGTTTGTGGTAAGCTAATATAACCCCTTTCGCTTGAAAATAAGTTTATCCTTTGCATCCTTACGCAAATGTTGAAACTGTCCTTCCGTCAGAGTACATTATATGCAGTGTGAGTGTAGCTCACATATTAAAACATTAAGAAACCTTTGCCTTGTTTTATCCATCTGAAAAACCCCACCTATTAATAAACACCTTAACGTTACGTGGTACATTTCATAGAATAGTTTTGTAATATTGCATAGGTTTTTTTCCAGAAGATTATGATGATCATGCCTAAATACACTGAATAAACTGTGAGTATATTTTACTGCGTAATCCTGCAATCATGATGTATCCTTTCACTTGTAATTAACGTTCAGTGGTATTATCTACTGTCCCAAATCAAGTGAAGCTAGGTGCGATGGAAATTGCTCTCCCCTAAAGATCTTAATTCTAATTCCAAAAGAAATTTTATTAATTGTGCCAAAGTTAATTCAGCTTACTACCCTAGTGACAATGCATGGTCCTACCAGAAAACAGAAATTGGGAAACTGGGGGTCTCTTAATCATTCTTAGGTGTTGAACAGTTTGGACAGCACTATTGGTGCATTGGGGGTTTTTAGTGCCCTTTTGTTTAGCTTTGAGTCCATCCTCCATGTACACAAAAGATTGTGACTCTCAGTATTCAAGATCCTTTTCTTCTGTTTTCTAGTATAAATAATACTTTCTGAGAACTAGAAAATACTGTATTCCTTCTTTAGTTCCATCACCAGAAAATCTTTATAATGAATAAAAATTACATCATTTTACATTGAGTGTTGTACCTAAAGCAGTTTTATCTCTTTATTGCAAATTAATTTTGGTATACTTGCGTTGCTGAACTACTTCATTGGGGAGTGGGGAAGTATTTTTTCGTTTGTTTGGGTTTCTTTTAGGAGGCTTTTTAAATCTCTTTGCATTAATTTTGTTTATTAAATCAGCTGTAAAACAGGATTTAAATTTCAAAATTCTTTAAAATCGGCTGTTAACGCAATGTTTTTAACATGTTTTAAAATGTCATTTTCAACATAATGTTTTTATTTCTTTTCAGCTCATTTCGATGTACATTGACAAATATTCCGCAGACACAGGCTTTGTTAAACAAAGCTAAGCTTCCTTTGGGTTTGTTGCTGCATCCCTTCAGAGACCTAACGGTAAAGTAGCTTACTTTTTTTAAAAAATATATGTATTTAATATACGCATTTGTCCTATTTTTGTTCAAACAATAAAATATAATGAACTATATGTCCTAAATTTAACAGAAGTAGCAAAAAATTGTTTGGGACTTTGAGAGGAGGAGAGGAGAAAAGCCTTGAAATAGCAGCTTCATTGAAATTGAAAAGAGAAAATCTTTGGACAAGTCCTTCAAATTTTATTTTTTTTTTTATTGTTGCTTGCCTGTGGTTCTCTGAAGCTCTGAGTTGCTACTCTGTGTGTTGGGCTCAGGACTGTCAGATACCTCTTGAAAAGGTGTTTTTCCTCTTGAAGAAGAGGTGCTCATGTTGAACGTATTAACAGCATGATAAATGCTGTCAGTAGAAGGTATGCACAATGTAAGACTGAAGCTGTGTTCATAACTTTTAAGGAACTCCCCTCCATATAATTTATTTGTGTTTATGTAAAAAGGTGGGTAACTGTCTAGTAGAACTTCTTTTCATATAATGTGTGTTCTTTGTGTAAGGTTTGCTGTTTGTCATATTTAGTCACCCAAAGCTGTCCTGTCTTTCATAATTCCTCTTGCCATAGTAGCTGTGTTATTGTAACTGTGCAATTTAAAGTAACATCATTAAAAATCTTACTGCATCTTTGATTTGTGAGATTGGATTAAGACAATAATTGTTATTTCTTCTGATTTTAAAGAGGAGGATATTTTTAATAGGCATCATAATTACTCTGTATGAAAATGAGTTAAAAAGATGAAAGATGATAGAATATCTAGTCTTGTGAAGTTTTTATGCACTGCACAGCAATGTTTTCCATAAAATGTATTATGTACCTTTGTTACAGCTTTCCATTGTTTCTTTTTAGCAATTACCAGTAATAACATCAAGCACAATAGTGAGATGCAGATCCTGCAGGACATATATCAACCCTTTTGTTTCTTTCATTGATCAAAGGAGGTGGAAATGTAATCTCTGCTATAGAGTTAATGATGGTAAGTTTTTGTAGCAAGAGATGCTTGTGTTTGTAGAATCTCTCAAGTATTTGGATCGTATCAGTCCATGGCATACTCTAGATTAAAATGTAGGTTAAAATGACAGTCTCCTTAAGATGTTTTTTAAAATCTCTGGATCATAAGTCAGATGTGCTGTGCATTTTCTGAAGCAAAAGTGTGTTTTGACATTTTCTGGGAGACAAAGTAAATGTTACCATATTATCCTGATTACTTGTATAATGAAATCAACTTATTCCATTGACTGCTGTTGCAATACACAGATGGCAACATGATGACAGCTAATACTGTCTGCAGTCCAGGCCAGAGGTTATGAGAAACAATACAGGTCGAAGCTTGGTGTTGTGAAATGCTCTATTTGCATTGGTGTTTTAAAGTTGGGGATGTGTTGCTGCTTAAAATAAACCTGCTTTTGTTTCCTGTTATTTAAGTTTGATGATGCTTGGGATACTTGAAATGTTCCTTCGTTTTATATATCCTTAATGTGATTTTTTTTTTTCTGTTGTTGGTGGTAATTGAAATATGTCTGCATTTGTTTTCTTGTAGCTGCCATAATGTTTTTTATTTGCTGACAAATATATAAATTTTTTTGTGGGGAAAAATATTCTTTTTATTTTTTCTAGTTCCTGAAGAGTTTATGTATAATCCTCTGACACGATCTTACGGAGAGCCTCACAAACGGCCAGAGGTCCAAAATTCTACAGTGGAGTTCATTGCTTCCTCAGACTATATGGTAAAAAAGTTTTCTTGGTAACTTCAACAGCAATTGCATGTTATTATCAATGCACTTGAAATTTATGTTGCATATTGCTGCTGTGGTGTGTATTAATTTTCCTGTCAAGGTCCTCTTAACATCAAAGAATAGTTAAAATTCATATTTATTTTGAGTTTTGGCAAATGGATATTCAGAGGCTTGTCAGTTAAAGGCAATTGGAATGCGTGTAGTTGTCCAGTGTAGTTTAATGTGGCATAGTCTGATTTGAGTCTGTTGCGATGTGGTTTCTTGGTTTCTCTCTCATTTTGAAGAGGTTTTGAAAGACCAGTAATGGAATAACAAGAGAATTAAGTTGGGCTCAAATTTTGAGTTAGTAATTGTGACAGAAAAGATTCTAACTAGGAGTCAGCCTACAATTGCTGTTACAGTTGTCTCCAAGAAGATAAACAAGGCCTGGGAAAAGGCCCTGTTCACAGTGACATTATTAACAAGAGTTAAAATAAATTGTTCTCTTGTCTTTGAATCGAATCACTGTGGCCAAGACATTTGGCAGTAAATAAATACAGCATGTTATATGGTTGGGAAAAGGATATAGGTAGAATATTTTAACCCCGTTTAATGGATCGCATTGTCCATGTACTGGAAGACCAATGGTGTTTTGAAGAGTGAATTCCATATCTGGCATCAAAGAGTCATGTTTGAATTGACTGTTGGAAGGAGAGACTAAAATATCCAATTTCTGTTCTGAAGCAAAGCATTATATGCTTATTACAGATGGGAATTATTAACCCCTGGGAATCATGGTTAAGTCTGTCTGCACGACTCTTAGTAAATAAGTTTTATTACATAATGTATACCTTGCGTTTTTCTACTTATTCCCTTTTCCCGCTTCCCTTTGTAATGACTAATCATTTTTAACATTTCTTTAAATATGATTTTTGAACATTTTTTATTTTTATTTTTTTTTTACTTTGTAGCTTCGTCCTCCTCAGCCTGCGGTATATTTATTTGTTTTAGATGTGTCTCATAATGCAGTGGAGGCTGGATATTTGACAATAGTCTGCCAGTCATTGCTGGAAAACCTAGACAAGTAAGAATATAAATAACCTTTTCAAATTAGCTAACATTTTATTATGAATGACACTAACCTACAGTTTTGCAGAAAACTTGCATAAAGCGTTTAAATATTCTGTCCCTAAAGGACAGAAGTTCTGTTGCCTGAGATTCTGAAGTGCAACTTAGATGTCTGAAAAACAACCAAAAAATCCAAAAACGCCAACCGAGGGGGGAAAAAAAAAAACCAACCCTGCCAAAAAAACAGCTGCTGAAGCAATTTACATGATGAGAGCTGTCTTCCCTGCATGTGATTAAAGATGGATCTGCAAATAATTTCCTTCTTTATCTGCAAAGAATATTTACCTGTAACTTCTAGCAACCCGTTGATTGTACGAACATCTATGAAGTGTTCCCTTCGCCCCTGCCGAGACCAACAAAAATAACTAAATTACAGAGATGGAATTGGCTGGTTCTTGCACCGAAACGGCTGAGGTGCTGCATACTGGAATGTTGTAACTACTAACGGGACACTGCCTCGGGGAATTTTTTTTTTTTTTTTTTTAGATCACAGTTACTTAGATCTACTTGTGCTGCTTTCTTTCTGTTCTCATTTTTGCATTGGAACAGCATGTACGGGATTGTCGGCAGTGCTTTTTGAGCCTGGGTTAATAAACTTCACTATATTCATGTGTTTTGAAAACTAATTTGCATCCTGTGGAGGCCTCACTCTGAAAATTGGTTTTCTACAAGTTTTTCTTAGGAAACTTGATTTTAAATTCTGATAAAGACATCAACATCTACAACAAAATTCTTCACTCACATTTATTGCTTTAGTCTTTTCTGTGTTCGAATCTTTACAGGTATTTTATTAACAGGTTCTCAGAAACATGCTAAATTATTTTAGGAAAACTCATCCCATGCAAAGTCTATGGGAAAATCGGTACATCCTGTTAGTTTATATACCCAGATGGTAAAAACAGTATTTGCCTCTGTTGGTTTTGTTCACCATCAGGGTTTTCAGCATTTGCTGATGTTTTATGTTTTATTTGAGAAATACTGCTGAGGTTTTCTTTTTTGTATTTTTAATGCCATACATAGGAATATGGTCCACATGAGAAATAAGTATGTTGCATTGTAGAGATGTTGGATTTCGGTTTAGAGCTGCAAGTACTCTGTAACTACATTAGTGAGTGGGGTTTTTTGAATTAGGAAAGAGCAGAAGGCACTATTTTATTTAAGAACTGAGAAGGCTACCTTCTTTCATTTGTCAGTGTAATGTTTAAATGAACTTGCTACGTTCTCTCTTGAAGCAAAACATCAATATATTAGTGAGTGATTATCTGTAACACTTAGTCTTGTAGATTGTATCATTATCCCAGCTTTTCAGGAAACACTGAAGAAATATTACTTGTATTCAGGCTTCAGATCTCCATTCGTTTGTTCTCCCTTCACCCCTTGTATAAATCAAGAGCTGTGTGTATGTGTGTGTCTTGAGAGAGAAATTTAGGGCTTAATAGTTTATTTTTTTTAATGCTTCAGGCTTCCCGGAGACTCAAGAACAAGAATAGGGTTCATAACGTTTGACAGCACTGTTCAGTTTTACAACTTGCAAGAAGGTTTATCTCAGCCTCAGATGCTGATTGTCTCAGATATTGATGGTAAGTAAAAAGAAAATGGAAACTTTTTTTTTGAGAAGTTACTTTTTTTTTCCCTGAAGAAACATTAGAATCTCAAATATTCTGGTATTATGTCAATTTTATTGAATGTATAGAGGACATATTTTTAAAAATAATCTTACACTAACTACAGAGCAGGTGGTGTTTAAAAAGTGAAATTCAAATGTTAATTTTGATTTGAATAAACCAAGCTTTGTATGGGCTGTATTATTCTTGTCTCTAATATATGTCTCAGAAAAGTAGACAATTTCATGGCATGTATAACAGTGGGCAGTGAAATGTTTTGTTCTATTTTAATGTTTTTTTTTTTCTTTAAATAAAATGCTTTTTTCCGTTCTCCCTGCAGATATTTTCCTACCTACACCAGATAGTTTACTTGTAAATCTCCATGAAAGCAAAGAGGTATGATTGCTCAAAATATATCATTAAATTCAAAGAGTTAAATACTCAAAATAGATGTTCCTTTTAAACTTTGAATTCAAGCCTGTCTTCATAATTTGTAAATCCAGTGTTGCTTTTTAATTATAGAAGTATTACATGCTGTTTGTTTGATGCATCATAGTTTTTTAAATGATGACTTTGTTTTCCTTAGTGTGATGAAACCAAACTGAAATATTTGGTACTAATTGTTCCACTTCGGTTATGGCAATACAGCTTTTTAAAAAAAGCAGAAAATCTCCAGCCTGCAAAATCTCATAAACACCTTTCAATCTGTTCTGCAGCTGATAAAGGATCTGTTGAATGCATTACCAAATATGTTCACCAATACAAGAGAAACACACAGTGCGTTGGGCCCTGCTCTTCAGGCTGCGTTTAAACTGATGTCTCCAACGGGTGGCCGGATATCTGTGTTTCAAACTCAGTTACCATCTTTGGGAGCAGGGCTTTTGCATTCCCGGGAAGATCCCAATCAAAGGTCAAGCACAAAGGTACAAAAATTGCCATCAGTATTCATCTCGTGAGACTAGGGACTTGCTACGTCTCTCTGACTTGCATAGTTTTGCAGATCAACTCTTGTTTTTTGTTTATAGCAATTAACTGAGTTTTAATTATTCAATGTCTGTGTGCATTTAAGATCACTAGTTTATACATATATGTGTGGTATTACTTGTTTCAAAGTGCACGAGCTGTCTTTGGGGCCTCTGGCCCATAACTTTTCTTGGCAAGCAGAAGAAGCTGCAAATGTCGCTGACTCAGTTAACATAAAGCTGGGTTTTGAATTAAAGCGTGGATATATTAAATTGCAGACCTAATACATGTTTTGTTATTATTTTAATAGCCGTGTAGTTTACAGCATCCAGTAAGTGTTACATGGTTACATGTGTGCTTATTTGTATGAGAACATAACTCCTTGAAAGTAGGATCATAACTGCTTGTAAATACAAACTAAAAGAATATGGAGCATGAGGAAAATAATATCTGCAGGTGGAAATGCCTATAAAATATTGCTTAGAGGAGACTTTGTTTTCAGATAGTGTGCTACTGAATAGTATGTCTTTTGTCCCATGAAGTTTTAAGAGAGCACGATTGTTGTCTTAACTCTTTCCTGTATAATTTATTCACCAAAGGTGGTCCAGCATCTTGGTCCAGCAACAGATTTTTATAAGAAGTTGGCACTAGACTGCTCAGGCCAGCAGACTGCTGTGGATTTATTTCTCCTAAGTTCACAATATTCTGATCTAGCTTCTCTTGGTAAGGAGTACCTAATGTGTGCATTCGCTGTTTCCACGCTGTTGTCTGTCTTCAGCAGCACAGGCTACTTCAGGAATTCTTAAATCATGCAAATAATTTTGAACTTTTGTAAATGCAGCTGATGCTGCAAAAGAATTGACTTTGAAGCTGATCTCAGTAAAGAACAGGAATATTGGATTGGTGGTGTCAAACAATTTACTCTGGGACTTCAGTTTTAAACAAGAAGGTACTCTCCTGCTCAACAACAGGAAACAGCCAGGTGGCAAGGAATTAATAAAGTTTAATCACAGGGGTAGAAGAGAGTTCTCATCTTTCAGTATTAAACCAAGATTTGTCTCTGTGCACACACTTAATTTCACCTCTACACCATTAAATGTTTCTGCATGCACTCCTGTCTTAACTGCCACAGGTAGCATGCTTATTGAAGTAAGTGTATAATCAGATAATTGGTTTTTTGGGGTGACTAATCACTGTCTTCAGTGGCCTGAGTGTGGGCCAGTTTTCCTTGTCTTACAGACGTGGGTCATATCAAGAAAAAATGAACGTGAATGTGACTTGCAGAAGGTTGCACACAGTTTTTGTGTCTGTCCTGACTTCATGTTACAGTTTTACCTCTTAACCATGTGTTTTCCTCCTCTACAGCTTGCATGTCCAAGTATTCTGCTGGATGCATCTATTACTATCCATCTTTCCATCGTAGCCATAATCCTGCTCAGGCTGAAAAGTTGCAAAAAGACCTTAAAAGATACCTTACAAGAAAGATTGGATTTGAAGCAGTTATGCGCATTAGATGTACAAAAGGTACGTTTTAAATACTGAGTCATACGAGAAAGTTGATGTAAGCGTGTTAACTAGAGTTTTGAACGTGCTAAGTCTTTAGCAACATTAGATTTCAGGTCATCTCACTGAAGAGTAAGGTAGTTGCCTTCTTTATGTAGGTTACGTTAGCTTTTGCCACTTGGTTTTTTGTTTTGTTTTTTACTTAAGATGGCACCATCTCACTTCCACTAAGTTGGCGTGTAGTGTAAGGGCACCGCTTAGGTTGGAGTGCTCAGAATTGAATGTGAACTCTACAGGATCATGCTGAAATGTCTAATGATTCACATAATTGATCCTGCGTGATAGTTAGAATAAGTATTTCTACTGTTCTTTAAATGTAGCTTGAGGGCTGTGTGTTTTAGTTATTGATAGGAGTTTTTCAGGCTGTTTTAACCTCACTGAATTTTTTTCATCTGCTTCTAGGTCTTTCAATACACACTTTTCATGGGAACTTTTTTGTACGATCTACTGATTTATTGTCCCTTGCCAATGTCAATCCTGATGCTGGATTTGCAGTACAAATGTCCATTGAGGAAAGTCTGACTGACACATCTTTGGTTTGTTTTCAAACAGCTCTTTTGTATACTTCCAGCAAAGGTAAATAAATTGAAATGAATTTGCCACTGGGCTTTTTGTTTCTTTTTCTAACATGATGTTTGTATAGTTAGTTCCACAGCCTTTTGTTTTTCTCTATACCCTAAGAGGATCTTGTCAAAGCTAGTGAGTCTGCTTGACGGTTAATCACATGACCGCATAAATCTTTATAAACTCTGTTTTGATGGGAAAATGTAATTTATCTCCATCTTACATGGAGTTGATTCAGCAAGATTCCTTTACTTCAAAGGCATACCATTGTTATAAGCAGTAACATGTTTGGCACGCACTTTGTCTGAAATCACAGACCCGTGATGGATTGGAGCGAGCTGCTGATACGTTGGGTGGGCATAAAGAATAGCAGCTACTTTCTATTTCAGAAACGGCCACAAAATTTGGGGATGCAAATCAATGTACTTCATTTGTAGGATCAAGACACTTACTATGGATGTTATTAGTTAGTTTGTTATGAACTTGTGCTGATTCATAAGTTGAATGCATTAGAGCGTTGCAGAATTTGAACAGGTTAAGAGGCAGAAACGAGGGATAGTGTTACAGCAACTTTCGGACTGGTGTGTTTTTACAAAATGAGTGCATCTTAGATGAGAGGAGATATGTTGTAATGACTGAATTTATATACCTCTACCAGGAGCTATTGCGTAACGATTTCTACTTATTTTTGTTAGGTGAACGTCGAATTCGAGTGCACACGCTTTGCTTGCCTGTAGTAAGTTCACTGGCTGATGTATATGCAGGAGCGGATGTACAAGCTGTTGTATGCCTCTTAGCAAACATGGGTGAGTACAGACCAGGAAGATTCAAATGAGATATTTCTTAGTCTAAATGCTTAGCTGACTTTAGCCTTTTAAAAGGAGAGCCTTCTTACATTGTTCTCTAGAGTTTATTAAAGGACAAAGAATCATAATGCACTCGGATCAAAACTTATTTTTTGTACGATCATCATCGTGGTATCTCAAACTTTAGCGTTCTAGGATTAGTTATGGAACAGAGTGATTCAGTTTAGTGAGTTGCTGAAGACTGAAGGGGAATTTCTGACAAGTGTGTCCAGGATATGTATTATTTTCCTATGCTTCTATCCTGTCACTGCTGGTTTGAGGATTCTTACTTATCCCCTACATGTGGATCATAAGTAGCCGTTTCATAGACTGATCTCTGTTACTGTGAACATGTATGGCTGTGTGCAGCTTTTTAGTGTATGCTATGTTGTGTATTTATAGTCAAATAAATTGGAAGAAAAAAATAGTATTTCTGTACCTCCTCTTAAATGCGCATTCAGTCCAGCAGGTGGCTTCCTCCAACCAAAGGATTTGCAGCCCTTTCTCAGCAGAGGAACACTAATCATAATTACACTACTCATAATTATGCCATTGAAATAATGGAAGAAATTTCTTGTGAGAAAAAAAAAAATCAAAAATAATTGCTGCAAATCTTATCTTGGAGGTAGGACAGCAGAAAGTTTCAGCAATAGCTAAGTTATTTGTATATTTATATTTAGTCTCGAGTATATACCACAGCTTGAAACATTTTTTTTTAACTCTCCAAGAGTAGGAACTAGAGAGTGGGGATCAGCCACACTGTATTTTTTGAGCCTCATGAAAGTGAGTTAGTGAGTTTCCGTATGGGCAATAGTCTTAGTTACTCCTAAAAACAGTTAAGACCACAGGTGTGTTTTGTGGTGTGGTTTGTTTGTTTCTTTTTAAATCTTAAAATACCACTCCAAAACACAACTGATATTTTCAAAATTCAAGGGAATAAATGAGGCCAACTCTGATAACTTTTTGTATCCTTCTAACCCAATAGCTGTGGATCGCTCAGTTTCATCTAGTCTTTCGGATGCAAGAGATGCCTTAGTTAATGCCGTGGTAGACTCCTTGGCAGCGTATATGTCAACTGCCTCAAATCTCCAGCAGTCCATGCTGATAGCACCAAATTCCCTCAAGCTGTTTCCACTGTATATTTTGGCCCTTCTCAAACAGGTATGTATAATCTAGTGGATTAATGTTTGATGTTTAATTCATTGTTCCATTTGAGGGATTCTTCAGCTCTAGATCAAGCAATGTCTACGCTTTTCCATATGAAAATTGGGTTATCCTGTTAAAGATAACTATGTTAGATTATTTTAGATTATTAGTGCCTGAACCGTTTATCGTTTACTTGATTTCAAATTTTTGTATTTCGTCTTGTTTTACAACGAAAATAAAAAAATATATATCTTAACGGTTGGCATTTCCCAGATTTTCGGCAGCTAATTGGTGTTGCCCATATTGTTGGACACCACTGATTAATACTTCTTCAATTTTATTTTATGAAGAAAAAACAAATATTTTTCAATGCATATTCTTTGTACTTAGTTTCCGTGGAGATGCAATTAAACCTGTTAACTAAACTGAAGTGATATAGTTTAAAGTTCATATAGAAGTAGTTACTGCTTTTTGATTAATTCTTCTTTTTAGTATTTTTGTACTGCAAAACGTGATACTTAAAAAGAGAACTTACTGCAGGGTTTTGTTATTAATAAATCTCATAGCTCAAAGACTTTCATGTCTGACTGTTCTGTGTATTTTTATTGTGAATAAACCTTTTGTGCAAGTTTGGTAAGAAATTCAATCATAATAATAGCTTATTTTCTTTGGCTTAGTGATTACTTTAGCCTCCAATATGCTGATCCTAATCAGTATTATTTGGTACTTGCTAATCATACTTAAGCAAGTACCAAATAAGTAATACAGTTAATGGTGGGTAAAAAACAGACCATTTATTACCAAGAGGATCCATGTAAAAGACGGAAGAGTGGCTGAGAAAAGAAGTTGTTTAGGTTTGGGGTTTTTATTATCCTTGCTAATAATAAAAAAGCCTGGGATGTAGAGAAACCAAAACACTTGTGGTAGCCAAGGGGAAGAGGACTGATGTATTTAGCTATGTTGTGGGAATATTCTGCATTGAATCAGAATATGGTGCTTACTCCCTTGTGTTGCTTCTAACAGTGATCGTTTACTGATCACTTCTGAAGGAGATCTGAAAAATCCAGTAGAAAAGGTTACCAAAAAAATTTTATCCTATGAGAGCCTGGTTTCTGCTGTAAAACACAAAAGTATATCTCCCTTCCAAAGCTTTTCCTAAATATTTAATTCTTACCAGTTTAAAAATTGAGTTCATCTTATCCACAGAAGTATCTTTTTTGACCTCTGTTAGGCTCGTATCTTCCTGTAATAACTTTCATTGGTGAGTTTCACAGGCCAGTAACATTTGTCAAGAACAAAAATGAGAAATGCTGACCCAATCGCATACAAATTTACATAGTTGGGGAAAATTTTTTTTTTAGTTTCCTTCACTAGTAAGGAGGGAGAATGGATTAATTTTTAAAAGGTATTGTATTCAAGTTTTGTTTGACTGAGATTCTAATGCGTCTCAATAAGATGCATTTCTTTACAAAAGCTTTACCATCTTTGCTTGACACTTTCAAAAAATCTGAAGTGTACTGTTTAGGTGTGACATAAAATACAGGATTTATTTGAGTAACAACACTGTTCTCTTACAGAAAGCATTTAGAACAGGCATGAGTACACGCTTGGATGATCGCGTGTATGCGATGTGCCAGATGAAGAGCCAGCCTCTTGTTCATTTGATGAAAATGATACATCCCAACTTGTACAGAATAGACAAGCTGATTGATGAGGTAATGCATGAAGCCTGTTTTATAACATCTTCTGGGTTTAATGGTCTGTTAAACCTGATGTTGTCCTGCAATAATTTAATTAAAAGTTGTTATTGTAGTGTAAATTCAGTTTTTCCATAGGTTATAAAAAATTAAGAAAAAACTTTCGAGTTTTGAATTGGAAGTACAGTAGTGTGTTATGAGCAGAACTTTGTTTTTACTTCACCTTGTTTCAGTGACCGCAATAATCCCATGTTTTTCTATTACACAAAGAAAGCAGAGAAGATTGTATGCATTGGAAACATCGCCAGTGTGGTTTTGTGTGTTAGAACTGTTTGCGGGAAATGGATGAAAAGTAGATTTAGTGGAGGATTCTCGGTTTTGTATACTGAAACTAGATAAAGATGCCTGCAATAACAAACTTCCAGTGGTTTCTCAGACTGCTGTGGATGAAACACAATTGTACTTCTAGATGGTCACGATCAGACCGAGGAAGTACTTCATGTATGTAACCAGGTTTTATTAGTTTGCCTTTTACAGAGGTAGCCTAGGAAATAGGTACATTTTTTTTAACATTAAGAAGTGAGATGGGATTTTAATTGAGGTCAAAGTTAGTTGCAATTGCAAAAATAAGTTGGTTTTTTTAAGTAACTTTTCATGAGGTTGTTAGTCACTAGCTTTGGAAAAGTATATGTAGGAGTTTGGTTTTCAGTGTCATACAAGATTATATGGTAACTTGAGTAGTTTCTCTGACGGTTGGTATTGTTCCGCACAACCTGTGAGCTATTTATAGTCTCAAAGTTTCTTTTAAGGTATTTCATAAACTCACATGTGCGTGTCTAAACTCTGTTCTTCAGTGGAATGGATTAGTTAGTCTTTTTATACTCTCCCCCCAACCCCCTCCAGTGCTTAAGAAGCCAGCTTCTTCAGCTAACTGTTTTTTGTGGAACTTATGCTGAAAGGCTACATTCACTATGCAAGCGCTGCAAAGAGCCAGCAGTGTCTCTGGGAGATCAGGTTTTATTAGCAAAGGATTTCAGTTATTTCTAGTAGAATAATACAGAAAGTAGGGATTATTTGACCTACTCAACTCAATTGACAAACCACATTTTAAATCATATAACAGAGTGCTAATCTGCTGTTTAGTACTACTTTAGCTTAAAGTATTTGTGACGGAGGCTGTTCCTAAAATTCGATGATACATATATTGCAGGATTTTTTAAAATGGTTTTGCTGGTTTTCTTTTCTCTTAACACTTGATTCTTGAGGGCATTGAGTAAAGCCTGGAACTTTCCCAAGTGGAATTCAGTAGCTTGATTTTCATCATTATGTATAAATCCCTAAAAGCTTCTAATCTATTGCATTAAAATATGGAATTTTTTTAATAGTGATTATTTTTTTAAATAATCTTTTACCATGTGGAGATGTGCTTAGTCTCTAAACTGTTTTTTCCCAACATTTATTTGCAGAATGCTTCGCAGATTTTTAATAGAAACTCAGCCTATTTTTGTATTGGAGGGGGGACCAACCTGAATATGAGGGTTTGAAGTTTTTTATTGTTAGTTTGGGTATTTTTTACTGCTGGAGAGGATGGGGGGATATTTTTAACGATGTTACTGCTACAGCCAGATGTGTTTCATCAGTTCAGTCATAGTGCTCTGGACAAACCCATGTATAGCTTCAGGCAGGAAATCAAGGAACTTTGTTACTTGAATGCAGAATACTATTTATAAGGAATAGAATAATTTCATGTTTTTCTCTTCTTGCAACATTTCCAGTGAAGTTGAATGCACTGGAAGAAAATCTCTGGAGGTTGTTTGTGGAAAATCTAAGTGTAAACACTAGAATTCTTTTGAAATCCTCACATCTATAGCATAAGAAACGTTACATGCATAACTGAAATGAACGTGCATTATTCTTTTTTAGGTAATAAAGTAACCTTTAGTTTAAGTAACATTCTAGAGTTGTTTGATGTATGTAATAATTTTAGAGCTTAACGTGGCATTTTGTTACGTGAGAATCCTCAAAATTTTGCTAGAGATCAGCAGTGGTTTTTCCTGTTTTATTTTACCTGATTAAGATAAAAAATAGGATTTATTTATATTCTACTGCTATTGAGTATTGGTTTTTGTTACAGAGTACTATACACGTAAATGACAGAGTTGTTCCTCAGCCACCTCTTCAGAAGTTGTCTGCAGAGAAGTTGACACGAGAAGGAGCTTTTCTTATGGACTGTGGTTCAGTAAGTTTCCAGTTTCACACCTTCCTTTTTTTTTTTTTTAAAAAAAAAAAAAAGGCATGCTGAATTATTAAAAGCAGTGAATTCTCAACAGTAACAGCGTAGTGAATCAGCATTTCAGGTAACCTGCCAGTAATCTGTGTTCCAGTGAAAGACTTTCATATTTTGATCAGAGGACTATCTTCGAGGTTGCATATTAAGGCTTCAGAGGTTAATTTTTTTCCATGCTAGGCTGATCAGAATATACCAAGAGTTCACATTAAATTGGGGTTTTTTTTCTGGAAACACAATGCATTTCTGCTTTCCAAAACTTCTCTTAATGGTTATTAAATTGTATGTACTACACTGTCTCTAACAAAGTACTTCTCGCTGATGCAGGAATCTTCTCAGTTACACACAGATATAAGTGATTTTATGATTTGTGGCTTGTGTGACATAAGAGTTCTAAGAGTGAGGGAATTGTGGGGAGTGAACAAAATCTGTAGATACAATTTAAGGTATTCATGGAAATATATTAAAACACGTTTAATTGGATAAAGCATTATGCTACTTGAATAAAACATCGTGATCCTCTAATGGCAGTCTAGAAAGTGCTTTAAACCTCGTATGACTTCAGGGGTTGAGTGTGAATGTCAAACTAGCTTCTGTCTCCAGATGTCTGAAATAATTACTATAATGTGTTTTCATAATTGATGCCTTTATGACTTGTTTAGATTGGGAAGTCACTGTGCAGTAACTGATACATTAGGGTGTGACTTCATAAAATTTTAGATCCTTCATTTTAGGAGCTAACATGGGAAGTTAGTGCATTAACTGTTCCAACACAGGCATGTCCTGCATCCCCATTCTTTCAGTATTTGCATTCTACCTATACCTTTTTTGGCATCTAATGATTTTTTTCCAAATGCTACCAATGTATTAATAAGTAAACGTACAAATAATGAATATAGAGATGTATATATGAATTGCAGCTGGAGCTCTCAAGCGATGCATTTGCATGAGAGGTGTTATTCTAGTATTATTCCAGTTACATCACCACTTGTCTCTAAAATGTATGCAAGGCCTTTACTAAAACTGATTCTGAACTCTTACAGATTTTTTACATTTGGATTGGAAAAAACTGTGATAACAACTTCATAAAAGATGTTCTTGGATACCCAAACTATGCGTCAGTACCACAGAGAATGGTAGGTGTGTTAATGAGCTGGCCTGTATATGGCTTACATTTGGAATCTATATTTAATCTTTTTTTTTTCTGCATTTTCAGTTTTTAGTTATGTAACTATGAATTAGGGGGGTTTTATTGGGTACTTTCTAACCTCTTGCCAACTTCACAGGAGACAGATAGAAGTTGTCAAATGCTTTCAAGGAAAGAATGTAAACATGTAAATTTTGGCATCTATGGAATGCCAAAAAATCGTTCACTGTTTTTATTATTTTTATGGAGGTACATGTGGGTTCACAAGAACAGGATGGAACTTCATAGAATGAATACAAAAAGTATGTATCCAGACGTGTTAATTGTTAAGATGAGTTATGTTATTGATATCATGGTGTTCAGAAGTCTTGTGTTCTCCAAACCTGGTGTAAGACAACAGGCCTATCACATCATAGCATAGGCTTGGAAGTAAAGGGTAAGAGTTAAGTTTTGCTCATCTTCCAAGCTTTGAGTTAACATTAAAAAGAAACGCTTTTAGATATTAGAACATCAGAGACCCTTGGATATGTGTTTTGGTAGAGGGGTTATGTTATAACTCGTACCTTTAGTCTTGTGCATGAAACAGAGCAGCAATTACAGCTGGAGGTGTTCAACACCAGGCTGGGTGGGGTTTTGAGCAACCTGGTTTGGTGGGAGGTGTCCCTGCCCATGGCAGGGGGGTTGGAACTCGATGATCTTTAAGGTCCCTTCCAACTCTAACCATTCTATGATTAAAAAGACGACCCCTCTTCTGTGGGTAGTGATTCCAAAATGTCAACAAGCAATGGGTAAGGATGGACCCTTTTAAGACACTCTAGAATAAAGTTCAGAATCAAATAGTTATATTCAGATAGTACCAAAAATGTGTTAGTCATTGTAGAAAAATATAGGAAGATATTTCCTGCTTATAAAGCTTTCATAGTATGAAGGGGAAAAGTAAGTGACAAGTGGTAATTATAAAAACAGGTTAAGAGTGATGAGCTTTAAGACTGCTATAAAATTGGACTGCTTGTTCAGAGTTTTGTATTTTGCTTGTATTGGCAAATTACAACTGTTCCCTCTGATCAGCTGGTGATAAGTATTAGTTAAGAGAGTTTTCAAGAAGAACTTAGATAAAGGAAGGATGATTGTTTGGTTTTTTTCCCCTCTCATTTTCATTATAGTAAATGCTATATAACCATAGGAAAAAAGTTAACATAAATAAGTTATCTTTGCTGTTAAATTATGTCTTCCATTTGTTTATTATGAAGGTAGCAATGCAACTACTTTTAAATCTGTAATCAATTCTTTTATGTCATATCAATTGTCTTAAATGGTTATATTGGCCTAGGAGTTGGCATATTTAGCTCATTGAATGGCTCAAGTTTTTTTAATTGTTTTTTTTCAGCTCATTCCCAAACCCAATAGTCTCATATAATCGTTGTGTTGAAATTTGCTTACAATTCAGATTTCACTTCCTCATGTTTTGTTCATCTGTTCAGTGATGCAAAATGCAACCTGTAGGAATTTGACTGACAGGGGAAGACAAAGGCAAGAAAACTGCGAAAGCAGGATTTTGAAAAGATGACTTTTTAAATGAGCTCACTTTCTGAAATCTTCTGCACTTAGAAGGCAGTCTTTAAAGATGCACTGCTTCCTACAGAACAGATATTAAAGTAATTTTGATAGTAAAAGATGATGACTGCTTTCAATTCCCTTCAACCAGACGCAGCTTCCTGAGGTAGATGCACTTTCTTCAGAACGGACGCGATCTTTTATATCTTGGCTTAGAGACAGCAGACCTTTAAGTCCAGTTCTTCAAGTAATAAAGTAAGTGTTTCTGTTAGATAATGAGTAATTATTGGCATCTTGTAGTTACAGTTTCTGACTGACACTGATGAAAAGTGGGAATATCTGACCCAGAAGAAACTGAGTAACATCCTCTTTCCGTCACTATCGTGCTATTATCTAACACCCCGTAGCAGCAAAGGTCATTTTTGATACTAGTGCAAATTCAGTTACTAATGGTTTTATTGGTAGGAATTAGCCACATATTTTTATATTGTTAAGAATGTACTAATGAATGATCAATGGGCTTAACCAGGTTAATTTCTGCTGTAACTGTTATAATTTCAATACCTACGTATTAAAAAAAAAAGTCAAGTAAGGTTAATAATCCATAGATGGTTTAATAATTGTATGTATTTGTTACTGAGCTCCATAAGGACCATAGTTGATTTATGACATGTAGCAAGTTCTGAAGCCTTTTCAAGCCACGACCTGCTTAAAGAAGTTTAAATTCTATAAAATGCTTATACTTAAGTTTACATTTGTCTTCTCTAGAGTACTCAGGTTACTGAGCCTGATGGAGATCACATTTTTTAAAAAGTATGATGACTTCCTTACTCAAATAAATAATATTTAAATATAGGACTGAAGCTCTTCAACTGTTGGCTCTGTGGCTGCTGCTTGTATTGCGAGTAGTGCTGAGAGACCATAATAAATAGTACAGCTTGCAGTGAAGCTCTGCTATGCCAGTACAGAGGACTGTGCACCAGCAAATATTTGCTATGTCCCAGCAAATTTTTATTGGGGTGATAATTTTGGACACTAGGTCTTTGACGTGTTTACCTTCTCTGTTCTGTTGCCAAATAAGAAAACCTGGGGAGGGCACTGAGATTACATGTAACCAGAGATGGAAATTTTCCAGTTTTTTAATCTTTACAGGATTTAATTTAAGCCTTTCAGAATTCATTGCCCCCAGCATATTTGTTCGCTTCTAAACCAAAATAATTTTTATGCTTACTTTTGTGTGTTTTTGCAAGATATTTTAAGTGCTATTTCACCCACTTTTCTACCATTTTATACTTATTAAAAAGGTGCTGTTGTTTGATAGTGTATTACAAGCTTTAGGGTTTTTTACTAAACTTTGTATTATTTGCAATTGTAGTATCTTTGGACTGAATTTAGACTCAAAAGGACAGTAAGCAATTCATTAGAACTTATGCCTCTGCTTGAATTTACAGTGAATTTTTTGCTCGATGTTTGGACTAACATATCTTCCCCTCTTCTTTCAGAGATGAGAACCCTGCCAAAACAGATTTTTTTCAGCATTTAATTGAGGATCGGACAGAAGCAGCTTTCTCATATTATGAATTCTTACTTAATATTCAACAGCAAATTTGTAAGTGAACAAGGAATAAATAGAAGAAAAATCCCGACTTCGGATAGAAACATGGCCCAAGAGAAGCGTATGGGAAGTTACAAAAGCGGATACTCGTTCTTCACAACATACAGTGACCAGCACTGTCTTGGAAGCTTTACAGCTAAAGAAGTATACATTTCCAAAAGAATTTTGCAGATTTACTTCAGTCTAAAAGTGCTAGGAGCGATGAAGCTGTTTCACTAGTAAACTTCAGATTGGTTTATACGCGTTTCCAGTTGTGCGGCGGTATGGTGCTCTGTTTATTGCAAGCCGGTGAATTTACGTAGCTATGTGGGATGATATTTCTTAACAAAATGTACAATTAGATAAAGCCTTTTTTTTACGTTTATTATAGTAGCCCTTCCAGATCCAAATTCTTAACAGAGATGTCAAAGGGCAGTGCTGTATGTTGGTTGTTTATATGAATTTCTTTTTAAAAGGAATGATTCATATTTACTAAAGACTTTAGCGAATTCCCTGTGAAAGTTGTAGAGTTTCAGTAAAGTACATCAATTGTAGAAATAAAATATATAATGTACATAAGTATTACATTTGTAAAGAAAATGTAAAAAATGTAACTAAAAAAAGACTTAGCTCAGTGTGCAGAATTGTTGAGTGCTCAATGATGAATTGTTTTGTCCCAGGCTAGACAATGAAGTTGACTATTAAAACATGCTAAAGAAGTGTCCATGTAGAAAGAACATAGCTGCTTCTTCTGTTAATTTTAGGTGAATTTATTTATAATTGGCTTACTAATTAAAATATTTTGCTTTATCATGTGTTTTTATATTTATGCAAGTATAATCTTTTTGCAACTAAACTCTTACTGAACTGTCTATTGAAGAGAACATGTTTACCACTTTATTTCACAGACCTCTGGAAGGGAGGAGAAAACACTGCATAGTCTGAAATGAGCTATTGATATATAGTTCCTAAAACCCTTCTTAT
The DNA here is from genome assembly GCF_964106895.1 of Numenius arquata. Classification (NCBI taxonomy): domain Eukaryota; kingdom Metazoa; phylum Chordata; class Aves; order Charadriiformes; family Scolopacidae; genus Numenius; species Numenius arquata. The sequence goes on along the minus strand of NC_133580.1, from coordinate 28,668,906 downwards.
GTATTATCCTAAAGAAGGCATATCTGTTAACCTTGTTTTACGTTTTGTAAACTACTGTAGTCTTGGTCCAGGTTTCTGTAACTTGTGTTGTCTGCCATTTAGAGTAAGCATGGGTAATCATTTACTCACACTTGATGATTTGATTTCTGCTGTGTTCTAAAGGAAGAAGAAGAAGAAGAAAAAAAAAAGGCGGGGGTATAAAAATTAACTACCTTACATCAGTGAAAGTAAAGGCTTTAAAATGTCAAAATTCAAAATGTAATCACACTTGCATCTTTCTGAAATCTTGTTTGTGCTAACGTTTTGGTAACTCAATGGTTTGGGCTTTTGGATAGATTTACCCTAGATTTTTAAATTTGGTTGTTAAGTTGGGATGGTTTTGGTTTGGTTTTTTTTAGAGGCACGTTAGAAATAATTCATAAAGCACAATCACTCATACTTGCTATTCTGAACTTTGTTTATTTGTTTGGTCTAATGAAATGTGACTACAATGAAATAATTAAGTACAAAAAACTAAATGATGATTAGTATGATTACATTTTCTTTCAAAGTAGCCTTGAAAATGCTAACATTGCATTTTAACTGCCATATCCCCTGAATCAAATAGTCAAAAAAAAAAGTACTAGATATGGATGGCAAATGCTTTAAAAGCTGCACTAATTAAGTTCTGCAAGTGGTGTTAGTCTGCATGTTAGCACAAACTCACTGTTTGGAGAAGATACCTTATAAATTAAATTTGTGTGTTGTCCTTAACTAAATGTGTTTAAGTTACCCAAAGATTACTCAAGAGAAGCTTTCCATTTAGTAAATTGATTTATCATGTAATAAATGTCTGAGGCGATGCTGAATGTTGTCCCTAAATCAGACCTCCAGGATTTCAGTACTTGTCTGTAGATTAATTTGCTTTGGGTGAAAGCTAAGTGCTGGTGAAGAGTGGGGTATCTTAAAAAACCATTTGTAATTGCAAAGATGAGAAGAGCATGTTACAATTTTAAATGCCCCATGATAGATGCTTCTTGACTTGTGAGCTTGGTATCGAATAACTGGGAATATACTATGCCATGATTAATTGCAATGTATTCTGTAAAACCATTACTTAAAGCTTTATTCTTCTATGGTTTTTGTATATAAAAATTATGAAAAGTACATCTTGAGAGCTATTTGTTCAGTAAAGTTATTACCCGGCACAGAGAATCTAGTTATTTTTTTACTAATCGTAGAGCACATCTCCATTCTGACTGATCTTTAGTTTAAATCTTTAAAAGTCTCATAGAAATATCTTGAATTTGAAACATTTCAGGATATAGCGTTTTGAACAATGGAGTTTCTGTAGGCATGGCAAAAGGATCCAGAAGGCAGTTTTACTTAAAATGGTTTGGATCACACCAGTATACCAGAAGATATGCACCAGAAGATTAATCCCTACCAAGGGATGCACTGTGGAACTCAACAAGCATTTTGCCTACTGAGTAGTATTTTGGAGGAGAGATAAGGAGCGTGCTTTCTTATCTGTCCAAAGAAGATCTCCAGCCATTAGAGGGACTAAACTCTTGCCAAGACGCCTTCAACACTGCATAATATAAATCATGCCTACTTAAAGAGAAATGTAAGGTTTGCTGGGGAAGATGTTTTCCAGCCCTAGCTAAGCAAGTATTTGGGGGGATCAGTTCAAATTCTCAGTATTTTAAGTGCTGACAGGAGGTGTCCCTTTTCACGTCTTAGTTCTAAGAGCAACATCTCGTACCTCTCTTACCAGTTAAGTCTTAGAGGATTTCCTATTGGAGAAGTGAGAGTCCATGAAGCTCTTACAATGGTAGGACACGTGATGCAGCTCCCAGAGAATTACTACTAAGCTTGATTCTGTATTATGTTCTTAAGCTTATTAGAAATAAGCCTATTCATTAATCTTGATGCAGAGCTTCACGGCAATGGAGAAAAGATGACCAGGTGTGGGTGATCTTATTTGGCTTTGGTTGTCAGATACTGAAAAGATGGTTTTGTCATTATTGTTGTTTTTAAAAAGCCAGAATCAGTTGTTAGTAATCCTGAGAGGCAAGAATCTTCGGTAATTTTAAATGTGGGGTCTTACATTTTTTTCAGGCCAAATACATTTTAAGAATTTGGTGCAAAATTTTCAATTAATGGGACGGAAGTAGGTTTATGAAGGAATAATTACAACCTCAGTCGCCGATTTCCGTAGTTAGAAATACTAACTCTCGCATGAGAGTCCTGAAAAATCTCATTTTGATTTGAGTTTTACAGTATGATTTGTTTCAGTGCTGTATTCTTATTGTGGGCTGTATTCTGATTGTGTGACCCCGCAAGAGCTGAGAGCGAGTTTGGAGGTCTGAGGCTCCAACCGGTGAGGAATTTATGGAATACCCCAAATACGTGTCAGTTACTGTGTCAAAAATTACTCTAGTGACTTTTTGTTTAAAAGCAGTTCTTCGGCTTTTAATAGATACAAAATCTTTTATGCATTTCTTTCCAGTAGTTTACTCTGTTTTTATAAAAAGGGTGGAGAGGTGTCTACGTGCACTGTTGCTTCTCAGTTTTTCATAAATGAGGTAGAATATAATTCTTTCAAGGTTTAGGTAGAAGGATGTAACAGTAATGCCCGTTGGACCCCGATAATTCTGATTTAGCATAACAGCTTTTTTTTTTTTTTTTGGGGGGGGGGTACAGTTGTGTTGGGAATTTTAAAGGTGGGGTAGGCAGACTGTAATGATTTATCGATGTATCTTTCTTTATCTGTCAGTTCCCAGAATTAAGAAAGCACATTTCTAGCAGCCTTGCATGCCTTTACTTAAACTGACGTTATGTTATATTCAGATGCAGGAATCTGCAAAGTGTGGTTACAACTATTGCAAATACAAGAAAGCTGGAGAGGCACTTTGTACAAGGGCATGTAGTGATAGGATGAGGGGGATGGTTTAAAACTGAAAGAGGGGAGGCTTAGGTTAGATATCAGGAGGAAATTATTTCCTGTGAGGGTGGTGAGACCCTGGAACAGGTTGCCCAGGGAAGCTGTGGATGCCCCATCCCTGGAGGGGTTCAAGGCCAGGCTGGATGGGGCTTTGAGCAACCTGCTCTAGTGGGAGGTGTCCCTGCCCATGGCAGGGGCGTTGGAACTCGATGATCTTTAAGGTCCCTTCCAACCCAAACCATTCTATGATTCTATGAAATAACTGGGATTTGAAATCTCTTGAGAACATGTTATTTTTCCTTGCAAGCTACTGACGATGCCTTTTCATGAAAAATCCAAAGGCATCCTACTTGTTTGAATCTAGCAAGAGAATTCTCACAATTAGTGCCATGTGAAAGAGATTATTACGAGAGCAATGAAAATTCAGATAACCACATTATAGGTGCTTCTTCAGTTTATGTTCCAATCCTGAATTCTTACTGATTTCCACTTGCAGGGCCTTTGATGTCTTTTCCTTTTACAATTTTGACGAGTAGAAAATACCAGATACTTCACAGAACTTATTTTCCTCTGGAAGTCCTTAGCAAAAGTGATGGAGCTGCCTAATTTGGAATATCAGTCATGCACAAGATTTTAGCAGTTGCACATTTCTACAGAAGGTAAATAGAGGAGATGACAGAACTCCTTGACATATTTCAGAACCTGTTTTAAAAAAAAAATTGGAAAATGAGATGAGTTTTTAATCTTGTTCTTGCACCTGTTCATGATTTTTTGGTTTATATTTTCTTAAAGCTACAGATGTGGGTGTATTGGATTTTTCAGAGGCTGAGAGAACACCATCCTAGAGGCATCAGCAAATACAGATCTCCAATTACACCCTTAATCACGTTAACATTAAAAGAAAAGGTCAAGTTTTAAAAAGGTCAAGAGTGTTGGAAGAAGTACTGTGTGGCTAGCACGTAGTATAATTTTTCTTCTGTTTATCAACAAGAGTAGAAAGTCTCTGCTTGTGAAACACTGAGGCTTTGTGGGATCTTTTTTTTTGGTGGGATCTTTTTTTTTTTTTGGTGGGATCTTTTTTTTTTTTTGGTGGGATCTTTTTTTTTTTATGGGAGTGAAGTGTTTACTGGCACCAGAACCCTCAAGCATGAGGAAGAGTCGGTGATAACTAACCATCTTGGTAATCTGCTAGCCATAGGAAATGTTATTCTTTTAAATTGTTTGAAAAGGTGTTTAAAAAAAAAAAGCAACAAAATATTTAATTTTAATTTTAGATCATAATTTAGGAAAACACTGTATTTTGTTAATAAATTCTGTAGATATGATGCTTTCAAAAAATTCTACAGGCTGTAAATTCCAGCTTTTCTGAATATAAAATGTTACCAAAAATTACCCGATGACCTAATGCTGAAGGAAAAAAAGAAAAAAAAGAGAGATGTGTAGCAGCCATCTGTAGCTAAGGAGTTCTTTCTGCTTTTCTTTGTCTCTCTGGCAGCTGAATACACACGCCGCTTTTATTATCTGAAGCAGAGCTTAGGGAAAGCCAGGAGTAGAAGTAGAACTGGAAGCAGTGGGATGTGTGCTGGATGTCTTCACCCAGCCTGCCGAGTGCGCGCACAGCTCCTGAAAGATTGGGTGCTTGGACCGTCTATCCAGAGGTTGGAGTTTAGCAATTTCTTCTGTATTTCTAAATGCCTATTCAAAATAAAAAGCCGTTTGAGTTTCCAGGCTCTCCCCTTTTCCCCATCCAAACTATTATTACTGATTACCAAAAATACTTTGTTTACACAAAAGCCTGACTTACTCTTGGAGAGCAAATGTGGAACCTTTCAGCCTTCCAAACATGTGTTTTGTTTTAATTTTCCTGGAGGGGAAAAAAAAAAAAAAAAAGAGTGGAAAATGCCTCTGCAAGCAGGACCGTGGCATCTTGTAGCAGCGCCCACGGGATGGATTGGTTCTGCAGGAGGAGCGCAGGAATTGAGGAAAAGCGGCGGCACGCGAGGGGCAGCGGGATCAAACCTCAGCTGGATCATCGAGTGGCCGTCGCCCATCCACCTGCTCCGGCATCCTGTTTCCCGTAAGAGTGACTGCTATCGGATGGTCTGGGGCGGGGGGGTGAAACGTGAGAAATCCCTAGTGCCCGGGCTGTCCTACCCCGAGTTGTGACCCTACCTTTCCTATTTAGAGATCAGCTTGACGTGCGAAAGCCTGTTGGCGTTTTTGCTGATCAGAATAACTGAGTATTGTTGACCTTAGTTTGTATAATTTCTTCTAATGAAAAGTTCTGCAATTTAATGACCTGTAAAGAAAAATATTATTATTGTTATTATTTCTGAAAGTTGCTGAATGCTCTGTAGCTTCCTGGGCTGGGGAGAACAGAAAATGCCAAACTCTTCTTTCTTTGATACTCAGTTATCACGTCCTCTCCTGAAATTGCTTTCTAAGGCGTTCGGTTTCTCAGTACGTTTAAATTTTTGATGATGGTCATCTGTCTTCTCACACCACCTGCTAAGACTCTGCTTGAGAACAGGGTGCCTAGTCCTATGCAAAACTATGGCAAATGGTGTTGCATGAGCTGATTTACATAAAGGTGGGTATCAATCACCTTTTCTGCTCTTACCTTTTCCCTTTTTCTACTCTCTTTCATCCTAATTTCTTGTTAACACAAGTCAACAATACAGTGAACTATGTTAACAGCGATACCTGGTTCTTTAAATAAGTGCGTGTTACAAAAAATAAGTTCTGTTCTGTGGCTTCCTGGAGAATTTAAAAAAAAAAAAAAAAGAACAAAATAGAAACGAAACCTGTGAACTATCTTCCCTCCTCAGTGGCAGTTTCCTAAGGTAGCAGGAAGAATCTTTTAGCTCCTTTACTTTGGAATTTAGGACTTGCCTTAAAAAAATAACTAGAAGTAACCAAAATGCTGCAGAAACTGTGCATGTTGCAGAAGAGGTCTAGGCAGGACTGCAGGGCTTACTGAAGCAAGAGTTAGGACCTCTAGGAATGTCCTCCAGCTTTAACTTGTGAATTTTACGTGAACTACATGTAAAATGGCTTAGAAGCCAGCATTTTCTCCAAGAAGTTGTCACGTTCCTGGCGGTCGGTCTTCCTTAGCCTAAAACAGTAACAGGGAGACGTGGTATCACCTCAAAGGGAGGAAGAACCATTACCCAAACAGAGAATATAACCACAAAACCCAGTGTATTTTCCTGGGACACAAGCGGGGTTGGAGTTGGATGCTCAGGCCCCGGAATATTTGCATAAAACGGGAAGTGAGAATTTTTAGAACGAATGTGGCTGTGACTCACAGAGTTTGTGCTCAGCTCTGGCGTTCGTTCGTAACGACTAATGTGAAACGACAACAAAAAATAAACGAAAAGAACCCGTGTTATGTTGGTGTGCGTGGTTTCCTCTGGTATAATTCCTGTTTGTGCTTGCTTTGGGAAGCCATTTAATGTTGCTGTTTGCAGGTTTTGAACTGTAAAGTATTTCTTTATTTCAGCTCCACTCTTTCACCTTGATTCCGTGGTCTCTTCCGTGTGTCTGAGGGCAGTGTGTTGAGCTGAGCAGAGCTGTCGGTAGCCCTCAGTTACAGGCACTGAGCCCTTAGACAGAGGTTTCACGGAGGACCCCTGACCAAGGAGCTTGGGCTGGGCTGTCTTCTGGGCAGTGCTGCCTGCCTCACGCTGATGACATCAAATTTACATCTTCTCGCGTTTTAAGCCATGAGTCATACAGAGGTCTAGCATAGGTCTCCAAGACTACCCAAGTGAGGAAAGGTAAACAGAGGGTTACTAAACTCTTTTTAATACTGCAGGTTCCAGGCTAAGGACTCTGCACTCGTGAGACCCCACCTGGAGTACTGTGTCCAGCTTTGGAGTCCTCAACACAGGAAGGACATGGACCTGTTGGAACGGGTCTAGCGGAGGGCCACGAAGATGATCAGAAGGATGGAGCACCTCCCCTGTGAAGACAGGCTGAGAGAGCTGGGGTTGTTCAGCCTGGAGAAGAGAAGGCTCCGGGGAGACCTCATAGCAGCCTTCCAATATCTGAAGGGAGCCTACAGGAGAGCCAGAGAGGGATTCTTTGTCAGGAGATGTAGTGACAGGACAAGGGGTAATGGTTTTAAATTGGAAGAGGGGAGATTTAGGTTAGATATTAGGAGGAAATTCTTTCCTGTGGGGGTGGTGAAGCACTGGAACAGGTTGCCCAGGGAAGTTGTGGATGCCCCATCCCTGGAGGTGTTCAAGGCCAGGCTGGATGGGGCTTTGAGCAACCTGCTCTAGTGGGAGGTGTCCCTGCCCATGGCAGGGGGGTTGGAACTCGATGATCTTTAAGGTCCCTTCCAACTCTAACCATTCTATGATTCTAAGACTTGACTGTGTCTCCGTGGCCGGCTGGCACAAAGGGAGCCAGAGCCTGAAAGGGGCTGAAGCTCTGCCCGATGCAGGTGGTGTATCGAGGGAAGAGGGAACAGCTGAACTTTGCCATCGTGCTACTGCTCTCTGGTGACAGATTGTCTTGCCTGGAGCAGGAGCTGGGCCTGGAACGGCTCCAGAATCGGGAAACCTTACATTGGAGATCTCCACCCATATTTTTCCAGTGCGTTGGTTCTGTATTCCTCCCTGGAGCTGTGGCTCCAGTGGCAGCTTAGGCTGATCTCCCTGCTCAGTGGCCCCGAAAGGGGAATCTCAGCCCTGTCCCCGAGTGCTCCCGCTGCCTCCATTGCGTCAGCAGTGGCGGTTGTGCGGCTGCTTGTCCCGAGACACAGGTGTTCACAACTGGGCGGCCAAATAAACTCTCAGCAAAGATTCAAAGGACGCCTCTGGCATTCACATCGCCTGATATGAACTGTCCCTATTCTTCAAGCTGGCTGTTCCTGCAAGGTTCTGATGCTCAGCACCTTGAGGGATGGGGAATATAAACTTCATTTTATCGCCCAGAAAAAGATGTTAGTGATAGGGACCTAGAAACCAGCGGGACTTTTTTCTTGGGGACCCTGTCCTCCCCTGGGGTTGTAAGGAAGGCTCTTCATTGAAGAGGTGTGCTGGTGTTGGTACCTGCTGCGCAAAGGCTTAATGGGCTGCTAAAACTGTACTGGGAACATGAAATTAAAGACTGATACGCTGCTTCCATAACTAGAATGTGACTTTAATATTAATGAATGTACTCAAACAATGGCCTTTGCCGTAGGTGCTATGTGAATTCCCAGTGAGCTGGCCTGTGTTATCACACTGGGGTCAATTTAAATGTCAAGCTGCAGCCTTTCGCTCTTGGGCCAGTTCTCTCTTAACCTGAATTTTTTGGGGAGATAGGCTCTGAACCATACTCTGTGCACTGATTTCCTGCCCTGTGCAAGCCATGTTTGTGTCTGCAATGCCAACCTGCATAACAGCTTACTGCTTAGCTGTGATAATTTTTTTTTTTTTTGAGACTTTTGTGCCTGCCAGGTGGTCATACGTGTCAGTCCTGTATTAAGCCCCTAAATGCAATAATTATTTTTCTAAGGATTTATGCATCAAAGATAAATTTATAAGCGAGAGAAAGCACAGGAGAAAGTCTAAGCAAACGATGAGACAGTAAAAAGTCTCAGAAGAGGGAGGAAAAAATGCTGACTGTGGATGATGCAACTTCCCTATAATCGCAATTCAAGTCTCTGCTTTACTGACTTAACGCTCCAGTGCAATTTAGACCGCCTGGCAGCTCTGTAATAAGAGTGTAATTTATGATCCTTCACCTAGTCTAAGCACTTCTCACTCCTTGAGTAAGAATTTATCTCTGTAATTGGAGTCCGGGTCTTTTCCCATGTGGCGTCACACTTTCCAGAGCTTTATTTAGGAAATCTTACAGGCATGATCCACTGCCCTATCGAATATACACAGCTTTTGTCTATGTTTTATGCAAGTCAGAGGTAGGTCTCATCTCACTATTCCTTTACTAGAGCCAGGAGGATTAGTATATCAGTACTGGCAGAGCTAATGTTTTGCAGTGAGCTCCTCTTATATACTTTGAAGAGATTTTTTGTTTTCTGTGAGCTGGAAGGGAACGTAGTTTTCCCTGGTGAAAAAGTTTGTCTTTACGTTGAATGGCCACAGTGCTGTTACCACGACCAGAAGGAGAAAAAGGACTTTGTATGCTCCCCTCTTTATGAAAACACAGGAGTTTGGGTTTCATCCTTGTGACTCTTGGGGAAACTTCAGACTGTTCAGTTATGACTTGTAATGGCCTGATCTGGAATTCTGCAAGCCAGGCTCAAGATCTTAGCTCAAATCTGCTGCTGAAGAGGAGAGATTTTGCAGCAGCTTCTCATTACCAGATGCGAGATAAATCTCTCAGTAGACGTGGTTTTTGGAAGATGTATCACATAATTCCATTCCATTATATTTTCTGTTTTGAACTGTAGTAATGCAGTAGTTAAAAACCCCTAGCTGTTGGTTTTCAAGTAAGAAACATTGGAAAGTTTTGTTCCGAGGGATGCTGGAAGTGGGAGGAGGAAATCCTGCTTACTAAAAGAGGATGGCATAGAACTGCCTTAGGGAGAGAGCTCCCAGCTATCTGTCGTGGGTTTGGTGTTGTTGGACAGATGGGGACTTTTGAGTTTCATCATCAAGTTTTTTCTGCTCTCTATCCTTTACCCTCCAACTCGGGAAGGGTACCCGTGAACAAACAAGGAAGCATTAAAAGAACTGTAATGAAGGAAGTGAGACAGAGGATGAGGAAAAGGGATCTGGCTTCCATTGGACTCCTATAGCTGGCCAGCGAAGATGATTACCCTGTAATTAGTCTGTGTGCCTTCCCCTTCCGAATGTATTTGGAATATGATGCATGGCACCTTCGGTCACGTTCTGCTCTGTGGTGAGGGTAGAGATCTCTGTTCTTGCAGTTTTGTGCCCTTGACATTCCAGTTGGTGAGACATGTCTGGAGTTAAGGTACTCTTCTAGACCTTGGTATTTTGCCCAGGGGAAAAAAACATTAATTCAGAAGATCATCTGTTTCCTTCTGTTCTACCTTAAAGTTTGGTTTTGTGGGTTTTGTTGGTTGGTTTTTTTTTTTTACCTCGGCAAAGATTTGAAATGAATACTCTGAGGTTCGAGACAGACCCTTTGCCACACGGAAACATTGTGGCCAGGATTCCTCTTATTCCCCCTTAGTTTCACACTTCCCTAGAACTCCATCTGGTTTTATTTTAGTAAATAGTTTCCTCTTTAAAAAATATCCCCGAGAATATGACTTGAAACGTAAGTCCGCTTGTTTTCCTAACCGTTTTCTTACTGGAATTGAGGCCAGTCACGTATGTATAATACGAAGACAAGAACCCTGATGCTGTGCATGAATAAATCACTCTCCTTCAAGTGCTGTTTCCTACTGGCAAAGCACACAGAAACCAGAGGGGGAGAGATCAACTTGCATGTCACAGAAGAAGAAAGCTCATTCCAAGCTCGTTTCAAGTTAACGTAATCTATCTCCTTGTTACCAACTACATTGTAAGCACCGGGGAAAGAAAAAAGGCAAAAGTTTGGGAACTAGCAAGTCATTCTAAAAGCTGTCCCCCTTGAACAGCCTTCAGCTCCAGACCTTGATTTAGCAGTTGCACTCAAGAAACGTTGCCATTCTCTGCATTTTATAGCTATTTTAACGGTATCTGTGACTGTATTGATGTTTCACAGGATTTTTTTCTTATTTTTACTGTATTCAATGTGTATTAAAAGATACATACGACAGTTTTCACTGAATTTCACTGAATTTTTAGAGTTGGAAGGGACCATAAAGATCATCTAGTCCAACTCCCCTGCTGAAGCAGGATTGCCCAGAGCACATCACTCAGGACTGCATCCAGGCGGGTCTTGAAAATCTCCAAAGAAGGGGACGCCATAACCTCCCTGGGCAGCCTCTTCCAGGGCTCTGGCACCCTCACTGTGAAGAAGTTTTTTCTCATATTTGAGTGGAACCTCTTATGTTCCAACTTGTGCCCGTTGCCCCTCGTCCTGTCACTGGCAACCACTGTAGACTTCTCTTTGTCAATTATGTCAATTATGTACGATGTTAGTTTGGAAGCGATGTATGTTGTAAATTTTGAGGTATGATTTGAAAAAATTGAAGTTACAGTGAACAGAGAGTACTTACAGCGGAAATTGTGAGATGCAAAACGTGTTGCTTAGAAAACAAAGCAGGAGTTGCCTCATGAGGCAGTTTGAAAGGTGTGAAGGTAATGTAGGGTAAGTTTTTCAAAGAGTCATGGAATCACGGAATTGTCAGAGTTGGAAGGGACCTCTAGAGACCATCTAGTCCAACTCCCCTGCTGAAGTAGGGTTGCCCAGAGCACATCACTCAGGACTGCATCCAGGCGGGTCTTGAAGATCTCCAGAGAAGGGGACTCCACCACCTCCCTGGGCAGCCTCTTCCAGGGCTCTGTCACCCTCACCCTAAACAAGTTCTTCCTCATATTTGAATGGAACCATGTTCCAGCTTGTGCCCGTTGCCCCTCGTCCTGTCACTGGGAACCACTGAAAAGAGTCCGGCTCCATCCTCCCTCAACTCACCCTTTAGATACGTATAAGCACGAATAAGGTCTCCCCTCAGCTTTCTCTTCTCCAGGCTAAAGAGTCCCAGCTCTTTGAGCCTTTCCTCATAAGGGAGATGCTCCAATCCCTTAATCATCTTAGTTGCCCTCTGTTGGACTCTCTCCAGTAGTTCCCTGTCTCTCTTGAACTGGGGAGCCCAGAACTGGACGCAGTATTCCAGTTGTGGCCTCACCAGTGCAGAGTAGAGGGGGAAGGGTTAAGCCTTGCTGGTTGCTGTACTGCTCTGATCAGGACTTTCCTGTAAAATAACAAACTCCAGGAGTGTTTTCCTTCTGTGCTTTGCTGTTCGTTTCTGTGGTACCGGAATGCGTTTATTCTACTGAAACACTGTGGGTAGCGACAGTCCCGTTCCTCAAAAGCAGGCAATGTGGAAAGTAAATGACCCAATGCTCAGCTACGTAAAAAGGCAGGTGTTCAGGAGAGACAGAATTTTTACCGTTCCCTTCACCCCCTTTGTAAATGCAGGTATAGAAGCCCGTTTGCAAGAAGGAGGGAGATGCGGAGGCCGGGGCACGGCAGCTCTATGCAAAGGGGGGTGGGTTGCCCCCAGCGGGGGCCGCCTCCAGCCCCGCAGCTCTTCGCCATAGCGGCTCCCGGCCGGCCGGCCGGACCGACAGACGGACACCCACGCAGCCGCCTCCGCCCGGGGATCGCCCCGCCGAGCGGGACGGAGGGAGCTGCCCGGCCCGGCCCCTCAGCGGCGGCTGGCGGGAAGGAGAAGAGGAAAAAAACACACAAAACCACCACCCCGGCCGCCGGAGGAGACGCCCTCCGCTCGGGCTCGCCCACGCCCGGCGTGGCAACCCAGCGCCGCCCGCCCCGAGCGCGCCCGGAGGCGGCCCGGTCCCCGCCGGCGGCGGCGGAGGAGGAGGAGGACGGGGACGATGCTGGCGGGGCTGGGGCGGGCGGTGCGGAGGGGCTGGCTGCGGGGCAAGCGGCAGCCGGCGGTGCTGCTGGGCGGCCGGGCAGCGCGGGTCAGGCGGGATGGCCGCCCGCCTTCCTCAGCGCCTCAGGTAAGAGGGGGAGCGGGCGAGGTTCGCGGCGGGACGAGGCGGAATTCCCCCTCCCGCCTGCTGGCGCCTCGTCCGCCTTTCCCGCCCGCCCGCCCCGGGGCCGCCCTGAGGCCGCCCTGAGGCGCGGCGGGGCTCGGCCCGGCGGCGGGGGCGAAACTCCTGCGTGAGGGGAAGTTGAGCCCCCTTTGAGGGGCTCCGGGGACCCGCCGCCGGGCCGTCCCGCTGCTTCCTCGTCTCCCCCGGCGCCTGGGGAGGCGGCGGGGGCGGGTGTCCCGTTCCCCCCCCCCCCCGCCCTTACTCCCTTCGTTGGGGCGTCGGTGCCCGGCGAGAGGCGCGGTGACTCAGGCGGGGGCGGCCGTTGGGAGGAGCGGCGGTGGCGGTTTGGGGACAGCCGTGAGGGGTCGGGGCCGGGGCCTGGCGGGGGTAGGGCCGCTCCCTGGGTTGTTGTTTTTGGGGGCGTTGTGGGTGGTTTTCCCCGGCTGTGGGGAAGGTGGGGGCGGCGAGGTGGGGTGGTTAGGGATTCGGGGGGGACCGCAGGCCTGGCGGTTGTCGATTGAGGGAAATAAAATGGGGGCAAAAGTTTTCCGATAGTGCTGCTGTGGAACTGGCTCGTGCGTGTAAAAATAACCCAGTGCCTGCGAGTCTGAGCTTCTCTTGGCTTTTAAGAAGCCTCACAGACCCGACGAGGAGGAAGGGTGAAGGAAAACAAGAAGGAACGGCAACTTTTAAAAATAAAGATCTGCCAGGACGTAGGATACCACAGTCCTAGAGTCCCGTGTGGCTGCCTGCCGGGAGAGGAGACAGTTTAATCCTTGATTATTGTGCTTAATAATGGAGGTGCTCTATGTGCTTGCAGTCGTTGCTGAGATGGAATATGGCAAAGCCCCTTCCCTGCGTCTGGGGCCCGTCCGTGGCGAGGAAGTAGCTGGGACGTGTGGTGACATCCGCAGAAGGAAGCTCAGGGCGCTCTGGGGCTCGTTAGTGAGTGGCTTCCACAATTGGGGTCCGGAAACCTGCGGTGGGAGTTGAGGAGTTGTGCGGCATGAACTCTGTACTTTTGCTAAGAGCTTTTTGCACAAACTCTTCAAAAACCCCTTCTACAAAATTCCGTGGTAATGATGTGCTCCGTCTCTGCTCGTGCGAGTGGCCCTTCTTTGCTTTGTCACGCTTGTGTGTGAGGACATTTAAGAAGGGAATTTAAGATAAATATTGACTTACCCTCCTTAGTCTTCAAAGGTTGGAATGCGGCGTGCTGAAAACATCTTGCACCTCACGGAGAGCATTTACACTGTCATTCGGCACACGCTGCTACTACATATTCAGTTTGTCACCTCTAACTTCTCCGGAGTGCTGCTTTGCAGACAAGCTTCCTGCTTTTCTAAGGCTCTAAAATGAGACTGAAAGCTGATAAAGCTTCAAGAAGAGGCACCACAAAGGAGAGGAGGAGGAGGAGGAGAAGCTCTTGCTTTGGCAGTGCTTCCATTATAAGAAAGAGCAGAAAAATGATTGTCCCCGTTCCTTTGTGGGATGGAACACGACAGTGACACGTCTCAGCAATTAAATCCTTGCACCAAATAGGTTAAGGAGAGGGGATGTTGTAACATTGAGGAAAATTCTAATTTTGAAAAAAATTAATGCAAGATTTTCTTTATTTCTAAAGTGGAAATGCTTTGAATAAATTAATATAAAATGCTTTTTATATATGCAGTCCATAGTTCTAGTTTTGCTACAGAGTTGCTAGCATGGTGGGTAATGAAGCATGTTCACTGATTTCCCCCTTCCTGTTTTCATATTTGGGTACCTTTCAAGTTTTTGACTATGTTTCTGCAGAACAGTTCAGGCAGTTAAAAAATATTTGTTCTCTTAAACACTAAATGAATGTCCTGTAGCTGTAATTTCAAGCTAGTGAAAACAAAAAAAAATTTCCAATTTTTACTGCAGTTGTTTAACTCTTTAGATTTTGATGTAATGCAGAATGTTACATACGTCTTGTCCAGCGCAAACACTGTTGTGATTATTTGATTTATTTTTCGGCAGTATTTTTTGGCTTTGGCTTTTTTGTTTTTGTTATTATTGCTGTTGTGTGTTGCTAGTTCTGCTGCTTGCCGTTGAGGAAGAAATATTTTGCCTCTAGCTCTGGAGGAAAGGTTGGAGTGCTTGTGCAGGGCTGAGGAAAAGCAGGGCTCGGTCGCTGGTTGCCTTTGCACTTGGTGTAGTCTGATGGCATCACGGTCCCAGTTCTCTGGCTTGTTCCCTGCTGTGTTTGGTGATGGGAGTTGGATTGCCCAAATAACTTTTTGGGGCGTTGACTGTAGGTTTCCATTTGTAAAGCTGGAGGTGATGCTTCAGTGGCCACTCAGGGTTGTAATACGTGTCCTTGGTCGTCATCTACTGTGAGATTATGCAGGCCCAGTGTTGGTGGGCAGGTGTGTACGTTGGCAGTGTATTTGTGTGCTGTGTTTTCAACTAATAAACACACTGCTGTGGACACAGACAAACCATTATTGTAATGGCTAATTTGCTGTGATTTTTCTGTAAAAGCAGGGGTTGCTGTCCTAAAGAGCTGTATCCTTAAGTGTTAGCTTCTCAGTTCTGCTTTTAGACAAAATTCCACAACTCTTCTGATGGCTGTGATTAGCAGCTTTGCCTTTGGAGTAATGCTTATACAAATTCCTTTTAATTTTGTAAAGTTGAGGGTTTTGTTATGTGAGGGTTTTTTCTATTTTTTTTTTTTTTTAAGTGGCTAATGCTTAGGCAAGACACTTTTTCACACTAAGTGAAGCATGCTGTATTGTGTTCTTCGGGCAGGCTTTCTTATTACACATAATTTTGGTGCACTTTGTTTTGCTGGAGTCCGGGATTTGTAATGCTGCAGTTATTTTGCATGTGGTGAAACCTAAAGGTTGCCAGCTCTTTCCATTCTTCTTCACTAGCACGTTTTAATGAGAGAAATGCCCTGCTTGCACTGCTCTCCGGGAGGAAAAGCTCCCCTCACTGTATCGCAATGCAGAACAGAGGTGTTAACACAGAAGCAAAGCTTAAAATTGCTGGGTTCTTTTTTTTTTTTAATATATATTCATAAACCTTCTAAGCCAGGAAACATTGAAGGGGCTGGATTTAATGTTTTGGGTTTTTTAGGTGATCCTAGTTAGTTTCTCTGTAGCGCTGAATCCAACTGATCTAAAATTGTGTTGCTTTTTATGGCCATTCGTATATGCCAAGATTCTCAGCTTAGTCCACAGTATGGGAATCTGTACCAGCATGCCTCCACCACTGGGGACGGGCAGCAACTGGGGAAAACGAAGCCTGAGTTACGCAGTTTCTCTTCACTTAAAAGCAGGTTTCATCGCAGTTGCACATCCCTGTTCTAGCTCAAACTGTTTCTGTCCTGTATGAAGATGCTGGAGCGGTAGTGACATTGCCTCCTGTAAAAGGCAAGGCTTCTTTGGGGCAAGTATGAATGAGGTAACTAAAATGGGAAAACTTTCATATTTTTTTTTTTTTCAAAATGTGAGTTTATTTAACATCGTTAATTCAGAATGCATTCCACTTTTGGGTCCTTTGGGTGCAGAGTTCTCTTAAAATTGTGCCTCTGGAATACACTGGTGAGGAGAAAGACTGTGTGTAAGCTGGCAAGATCGAATTGCAAAGGCTGCTGTGAAAAACATTACGGGTTTGTTTTCTTCCTTGATCAGGATATCACATATGCTTGTTGCTGAGGGGAATTTTCTTCCTAGTTGCAAATTGCAGCCAGCAGAAGAGTCATTGGTTTTGTTTATCTGCAGAAAGCAGTGTAGAGAGGGTTTCTTTTGGGGAATTTTTTTTTTTTTAGGTCAGTTCCCAGTGTCATCCCTATTTGTCAAAAATGTTTCTTTTAATGCTTTCAGCTGGTGAGTTGGTGACTACCCAGTTCTTCAGACTGTCTTGAACTTTTTTCCTGTCCTTCCTGTTAGTTGTTATAGTTGTTACTCTTCTTACTTCCGAATTACTGTAATACTCCCAGCATTGTACCCATCTAGTTTGTCTTCCAGTTTTATACAGTCTTATAAGCAAGCGTCTAAATGTGTCCAAATAGCCACAGGATCATTTGAAATGTGGTGGGTTTTTTTCATTTGGGTTTTTAATTGTGCGCCTTTCACTTTCGTACATACTCAGCTGTCGGGATTTCTAAGGTACTGTCACAGTGGCAGCCCCAGGACATCCCAGGCAGCTACAGAGAGCTGAATTATCATTGAGTGTCTTGTGCAGCTGAATATTTCACATAAATGTGGTTTAAGTTCCTGCTTTGTATTTTCAGCCTACTCAGGTTTTCTGGAAATTGAGATCTAATTGGAGCCAAGAACTGGGAGTAATTGGTGGCCGCTGGGGCCTGTTTTCCCCGTCTTTCCTTCCCTTTGAAAGCCTTGCACAACAAATGTTAGCTTGTTGATCCAAGTTTTGTTTTCTAAACAGAAAACCTTGTGCTTATACTGGTGTATGTCAACAAAAACATTCAACCCACTAAACTGTTTGTTTGTGGAAGTACTGTTCACTCTTACAAATACTAATTTATAAATGCCTTGAAAAGGCCATTTAGAAGATTTCCAGCTAGGAAATGTGCCTGTCTCAGCAAATTTGTTTATTTGCCTTTGGTACTGTGTCTGTGCCAGAATAACAGGATAGCATTGGGGATAGCAGCTAGCGATTTGCTGGGAGATGGTTACGTTTGTTCTAAGAAATAACACTTTTGGGGAGAGATGTGGTATATAACACAGAAATTCACTATCCTTTCTACTTTTACAGGTAGTCTTATCTAGTGCTCTTCTTCATCTTTTCTCTCCAGTACAGCTTCTGTACTAAGTCAGCGGGTTGTAAAATACTCTTGTATGTGCACATATAATTACTGGCAAAACACTCACGTCTTTTGGAGGTTTATTATTAAATTTCAAATACTAGCTTCACTCTGTGTTTGAATCTGGCATCAACAGCATGACTTCCCAAAAAGTGTTGGTGTTTTTTTTCCAACAGAGCGGATGACAGAAAAGAGACAAATTGGGATGCACAGATCAAATCAGCTCTCTTTGTATAGAATATTAGAATGGTTTTTTGCCTATTCTGAACAAGTGTCAGTAGGTGCTTGTTTGTGGCGTTTGTGTGAATACGGCAATTCCTAAGAAAGGAAATGAAAACGAGCTCCTGCAAAGTTGGAAAGGGTGTAGTCATGCTCTTCGGGATCACAGGCTTAAAGAAGCTGGAAGTTTTGTGTGCTAAATAGAGTCTGTGTGGTACTGCAGAATATGTAAAGAAGCCCTGAAACTGAAATGCTGGTCTGATGTTACTACCTACGTTATACTGTACTGTGTATAATATTTTAGAAAACTTCCTGAAGAGCTTTCTCTTATGTGATATAGGAGTAATACGCTGTGCTTCCGAAAGGTTGGGAAGTAAATTACTTCAAATATATGCAACAGGCTTATCGTAAAGGTAGATAAAAATCCATGTAACTTCCCGTTGATAACCATAGCAACATTGTTTATTTACTTTATATATTTTTTTAATCTAGAATAGGGATAGGAGTATAGGGAAGTATATAGGGATAGGAGTATAGGGAAATATATAGGGATAGGAGTATAGGAATAGGGAGATATTGTGAGGTGATAACTGTATTGCATGCTCTGTAGTTAATAAAGTAGATTGACAGAAAATGATGCTGTGATGTCATTTGAAGTTGATGCTGTGGTCATACAAACAGTGCTGTAAGTATGAGTAATTTTTTTTTTTTGTTGCTCATGGGACGAGGAACGTCTAAGTTTGGGGATGTCTGAGAAAATTGCTTTTCAAGTGTCTTGGGTGCTCTGAAAATTAACCGCAAATCACTGAAGTGCGGAGTACTTAATGGTGTTTACAAACCTAGTGCATGTTTTAAGAATGAGGCTCTTATGATGTGGGATTTGGTTGTTTTTGGTTTTTTGGGGTTTTTTTTACATTTTTATGTTTTAAAATCATGTTGTAAAGCTTACAGGGTAAAAATGTAGACTCTGTTCCAGAGCTTATAACATCTTGATTTCTGAAGGGCTGGGAAAGGAAGGAAAGGGGAATACTTTGTTGTTGTTGTTGTTTTGTTGGGTTTTGTTTGGTTGTTTCTTTTGTGGGTTTTTTTTTTTTGTGGTGAGGACTTCACCTTCTGAAGGAAGGATTTTTGCCATTGGAGAGGAAGCAAAGAGTACACTTGTTCCAAAGATCAAATAAGGATTAAAATCTTGATTTTTTTTTTTTTTTTTTTTTTTTTCCCCCCTTCCCCTTGAGGGGAAATGAGCTGAAGGAAAATGAATGGAATAGCTGGGCTTGAGCTAGGCTTGCTTCCTCTAGGACCATCTTTACCCATTGAGTTGCTCATTGGCGGGGGGTTCCTACAGCCAGGTGAGAAGGCAGTAAGCTCTTCTGAGCCCAGAGGTGTTTCACAGTCACTTCTCGGTCTTGTTATAATATAATGGAATCAGGGAATTGTCAGAGTTGGAAGGGACCTCTAGAGATCATCTAGTCCAACTCCCCTGCCAAAGCAGGGTTGCCCAGAGCACATCACTCAGGACTGCATCCAGGCGGGTCTTGAAGATCTCCAGAGAAGGGGACTCCACCACCTCCCTGGGCAGCCTCTTCCAGGGCTCTGTCACCCTCACCGGAAACAAGTTTTGCCTTGTATTTGAATGGAACTTCCCATGTTCTAGCTTGTGCCCATTGCCCCTCGTCCTATTGCTGGAAACCACTGAAAAGAGTCCGGCTCCATCATCCTTCAACCCACCCTTTAGGTACTTGTAAACATAGATAAGGTCTCCCCTCAGCCTTCTCTTCTCCAGGCTAAAGAGCCCCAGCTCTTTGAGCCTTTCCTCATAAGGGAGATGCTCCAATCCCTTAATCATCTTAGTTGCCCTCTGTTGGTTGGACTCTCTCCAGTAGTTCCCTGTCTCTCTTGAACTGGGGAGCCCAGAACTGGACGCAGTATTCCAGTTGTGGCCTCACCAGTGCAGGGTAGAGGGGGAGAATAATGTTAAATAGGTGTCTGTTAAGGGCATGTAACACCAGCTCTTGAGCTGGTTTGATTTCTCTTCCCTTTTGTTCTTTTCCAGAAAGATGAAAGGGAGAGACGGGTTCTCTGTATTGCTGCCTTGTCCTCTGTCTTGCTGTCAAGATACTGAGTACTAACTTGGCAATCAGGTTTATGTGGGGAAAAGGTGGCTTTTTATAAGGTCACTTCTGCCACTCTTATGACTGCTCACTGTGTCATTTCTGGCATCCCAAGCTAATCTAAGGAGCCCGACAAACAAATTAAGCTATTTTTTCTGTGAACTTGCATAGGGAGGCTAGGAGGGGGGCAGTTTTCAGGCTTTGCTGTGACTTTTTCCATCCTCAGCTGACGCGTGAATCCTGGGTCATGTTGAAATTGCATCCAATGCAGGTATTCTTACATGCTGTCCCCACTATGCTTTGTGTTTGCCAGGCAGGCTGCTCTTTAATTCCTGCGATATATGGAGAGTGGCTTGATCTATAAAAGTACTGCTGTACACCCATTTGTAACTGATAGAGCGTATGAGGAATCTGCAGCGTGATCGTGGTGAGGATAGATGGCTTGTGGGGAATGCTTGACCCAAAGTCTGTGATCCCCAAGTGTTGGGAAAGTACGGATCTAGACTCCGAAGGTCAGGTCCATCTCCAGTAAAATAAATCCCTTGTATGAGAGTGACTCTATTTGCTGTAACACAACAGCTGAAGAAGGGAATAGAAGTTAAAAATGAACATTGATCGGCTGCCTGCCTACTAAAGACGGTAACTTTTGTAGTCCATAAACTGATTCTCCTTCATCCACGGGTCACTGGCCAGGGTAAGCAGCCTGCTGCTCTGCCTGTGCGGAAATGTCAGGTGTTAGCAGTCGGTGTGAGGATAAACAAATAGCTTTGCGCTTGTGTGAGGAAGAACTGGCGAGCACAACCTTCCCTTATTGGGGAGGAGACATTCAGTACTCCCTCAGGCTGAAATGAAAAAAAAGATGTTTACTGTAAAAATGGGAAATTTATACCTTTTAAAAGCAGCTGCGTTTATCATGATGAGCACAGGCAGTGCATCTTCAAAAGGACAGAAAATTTTCGTACATTATACGCAGGCAAGATATAATTTACTTTTGTTTTTTTCTTCAGGTAAACAGTTTTGAAGCAATTATCTTCACATATTTACTATCTGGTCATTTTAGATCAAAATTACTTCAATCTTTACACTCTAGTCAGCTGGAGAGAAATAAATTGTCTTCTTTGAAGAAATGTTTTATTTAACTGCAAAGTAGGCAGCTATTTCATCTTCCCAATATTTCCCTATTGGTACTTAAAAGTATAGTAAGAGACAACAAAGTTGATTTAGAGATCACAAAAGCATCTTTAAATGTCTGTATGATTGCCAGAGTGGAGGAAAAATTACATCGCTCTTCTGGCAAATCAGACTTGATATATCATGAGAACATCACTTTGGTGACACTGCCATGATGGGGAAAAGATGTACATCCGTGTACAGTGCAGTCTCCTGTTTTACCTGGGGTGGTTATCCCATACTGTTCACAGAACAACGTTCCTACAGTTTCGTTTTGAGATTTCTTTTTTCTAGGGCATAGCCTGACCTCTGCACCTTCTCATGCAAACTGTTCATTGTTTGATATTCTGTACTTGCTTTTTGAACCAGCTGTGAACATATTCCATGGTGCTATATGTGGAAGAAATTCTTTTTTTTTTTTTTTTTTATAAAACATATCCCTCACCTTTATGTGTTTGTTCTAAACAGAAGTATAAAGGTGCCAGGCCCCTGAGGTGCAGCAGCATCTACATTCTAGGGACCTCTGTGACCCCAGCTGCTCCTCCTGCAATAAATTAAGGTGGATTAAGCTGTCTCAGAGTGTTTAAGAAAACGGCAAACCTACTGCATAACCACAAGGTAGGTCAGCTCCCTGTTCTGCAGATGCTGTGTCTGCCTTGCCCTAGACAAGAAAAGAAACTGAAAGAAATGTTTGCAAACAGTGAAATTAAAACAATTACAAAAATATTAGCCCAGTGGAAGAAATACATCTGTGATAAAATAAATACTATGTGAGAAGTTGAATTTATGATCTTGCTGTCCTGAATGCTGTGCTCGGGGCTAGCAATTCTGAATCAACTGAGTGTTGGAAGTCCAGAATCTTGATCACTGGCTCAGGTCAATATGTGATGCTGTTAACATAGATAAAATAATTGAAACTTTAAGACAGTCATCTCTCACAACTATATCATAAGAGCTGTGTATCTGATTTGTACGTCTTACGTGGTTTAAGTAGAATGGACACCTGTGAAATGGCAAGGTTAGGAGTTTATCTTAGCTTCTCAGTGGATCAGATTCAATTTACCAGCCCTCCCACCCCCTGCACCCTCCCTCAGCTTTTTAGAATTTTAAAATTCCAGATAAAACTACCAGGAAGTTGTTAACATCTCACCAGCTTCTTGAAAGACAGCAACAGTTTTTAAAGTTTACACTGAGCTCATGAATTGGCAGAACCAAGGGAGATGAATTCCCCAGCTCTGTAAATAATACTGTTTTTTCGGAGCACTACTTATGCTAGTATTTTTAACTAAAGGCAGGAAGTCTCTTAAATTTGGGGAGGGAGGGAATGAAGACACAGCAATTAGTGATCTTGAGCAATCTGTTTGCTGCTGCTGCCAGAGGCCAGAGTGTGAGCCTGTGTCTTCTGCCTTTCTCTGGTTTTATTTGACTGCTGGGAGGCCCTGCGTTGTATTTAAACAGGAAAACTGAATCAAGTCCTTGGAGCTCTTCTGTGAGGAGCTTTTGTGCTCAGTAGCTAAATGCCGTGATTCAACCCTACGCTGTGTCTGTGTTAGATGGGACTTTGCTTTTAGTTTCCCCGTTCCCTTTTAATCTTACGTACTGCTGGTGATACCCTGGATTCTTGTTGACCTTGTTCCCAAAGTCTGCTTTTAAATGAGTCCTGAACTATTCAGGCATCATGTTACTTGTGTTTATGGCACACCTTTTGGCAGTTTGCTTGTTGGTTTGGAAAAGTTTTTGAAACCGTAGTCTGTTTCCTATAATATCCAAAGGTTAAGGCTTGCTATAGGTGCAGCACAAGGAGACTGTGAGGGTTCAGAATGGGGGTTTTGCCCTTGGAGATCATAGAATCATAGAATCGTCTAGGTTGGAAGAGACCCTTGGGATCATCGAGTCCAACCATCTACTCTACAAAGTTCTCCCCTATACCATATCCCCCAACACCACATCTAAACGGCTCTTAAACACATCCAGGGATGGTGACTCAACCACCTTCCTGGGTGCTCCTCCTGACTTGCTGCAGGATGAGTTGCACCTCATTTAAACCAAGAAAAGTCTAATAAAAATCTTGAGAGAAGATTCCTGCCAGAATGCATTCCCAGGCACTGGCATCACAGCAGTATCTTTTATCCTGCAGCCAAAGCTGACCAGTACAGTTTCTCAGCTGGCTGCAGTGGCTTTTGGTCAAAAGCAGTTTCTTGTAAGACCGGTAACACTATTGTTTGCAGAGCTGGAACTAGTCCCAATTGAACGTGCAGGCACTGACATTTCTGCGCTGAGTTTTCTACCACTTTTTGCTCATTTTAATCTGTTGGTTGGGAGAGCATTCTCCAGTGTTCTTTATTGTAGGAATATTAAATAACGTTATTTATCTGAAGCCATAAAGTTTGATATGCTACAGGATATGAAACTATAGTTTGATTTAGCTCTGTGCGCTTTAGTCAGAAGCCAAAGGTGTGTACTAAGTGTTCGTAGCGTTTCTGGTGTAATAACGTCAGGCGTGCATAGAAGATCGCAGTTTGAAGGTTGACATTTCAGTCTTGGTCTTGCAGTGCCCTGTGACTGTAAGCACACTGGAAATGTGACTAAGGTGGAGTGATTTAAAGGGACATCATATATCCCGGGCCCTAAAACTGAATTATAGCTGTTAAACCATGCATGCTCCTTGGAGTACTGACCCCAAGCTGTCACTTCATGACAGTGAAAATGTAAAGCGAGTCTATTTTGCAATAGATCAGACCCTGATTACGACTTCAATCTGGGTAAACCATCATAGTGATGCCATTCTGCAGCATTTCATAATGCTGCACATGCTTTTGTTTCCCTGTGAGTTGGTTACCTTATCTTCTGCAATGGCCGTGTTGGTTTTCTTGTGAACAGGGATGTAACTGTCTTCGGGGATTCCCCTGAGCCAGCCAATGAAAGCTGTCATCTCATTGGCATTCAAATATAACTGCAGTTTTGGGTTGTTGGGAAGTAAGATCTTATAACCGTGCACTCTACTGCCAACAGTTACAGTACATCTTGTCTTACTTGGCATTAACTATCGGCAGTCAACTGTTTTCTTGACATACTACAAAAGTTTTTGTGCAAGTTATGAATATCATAACTAATGCAATAAGTAACTGCACAAAGTTACATAATAAGGTAGATGCTATCAAAAGTTATTAACAGGCTTCAACAAAAACGCTGATGTTAATTATTCATATGCTACTAATAATTTTGAATGTCTAATTAAATAACATTTAGAATTCAAGCCCTTAGGTACTGCTGTGGGCCTTTATGGTGTTCCTAATAGTTCCTAGATTTTGGCTGAGGCTCTGCAATGGTGGGTCAGCCTGTTGTGTAACCCCATGACTCAAGGACTTGAGCTTTAAGAAAAACACACAGCACGTCGTGGCAGCCGTCAGACCAGCGAGATCTACGAGAAGCAGCCAGCAGCTATGTGCTGGTTCACAGGTCAGTACATGCCCCTGTGGCGCAGGCTAATCTTACCTGCAAGCATGCAAGACAAGAATAATGTATTTCCATGACACAAATTTGAGGTTTTCCATATGCACAAGCAGTACAAAGTTCTGGGAGTGGCCATCATAAAAAAATAGTCAACCAGCAGCTATTTCTAGGCCTGGAGCTGCGGAGGGAGCCATCTTCTCTGCCACTTCTTTAATTTCATTTGTAGTCAAACTCAGAAAACTGGGGTGGCAGGTCGACGTTATATTTAAATCAGATGGTTGCTGGTGTCAGAGGGGCTCCCTTGCTGCTGTTAAATAACACACAACAGTGAATTTCTAAAATTAGGAAAAAAACCCAGTTTCTTTCTTTTAGTGTTGAACTATTATATATAGCAGAACTATTCAGGACTATGATATATAGCAGAAATACAGCAGAACTATTCAGGCTATCCCTTTTCGTTTAAGTCATTGTTTGATAGTGTTAATTAATGCCTCTGTTTAAATTGGAGTAGTTTGCATGTTGCTTCAGAGACTTCAGCTGCAACAGGTAGATATGGCAGATGGTACGTTTTTAACTGAACTTCAGTTACCATATTCTGAGAGTGAAAGAAAATAAACGTATGGAGGAAACAACCTGCACAGATTGATCAGTCTCTTTATACTCTGTGTAGCCACAAAACAAGTGAGGAAAGAGGTTTTTTTGGTATGTTTTTTAATCTGTATCAAATCCTTGCTCTTGGAACTGGCACACTGAAAAAGCATATTGCAGCAAAATATGGTGCTGTCGAAGAGATTGTGACTGTATTTCCCTTGTACTTTCTTCCAGGATAGCACGTTGCAAATATGGTTATGAGTATTGCTCACTTGTTAATCAGGTGTTTTTTCTAACTTGCTAGACTTTTAATAAGCCATCAATGAAAAAATTCAGACGCTATTTTGCACTCCGGAAAAACTCTTTATTGAGTCCTAAAGGTGTTTGTTATGAGTTACTGCAGCTTCTCCAAACTGCAGTTTTCTCAAGAAGATGCGAGTTTTATAATGTGAGAAGGATTTACAAGAATCCTTTTACTGTGTATTTGTGGGGGCTCAACTCCCACTGTCTTCCTCACAGCAAAGCACCAGACAGTCTGAGAGCGTGGCTGGTCCTCTTTTCTCCATTTCCGTAAGGAGGATGGTGAGTTGATAGTCCTGGATATCTGCATTTCATATTGCAGATGGTCTTGGACGCAGATTGGGCTCTGTGGGCACGATTATGCTTTTCTCTGTGGCTCATTCTGAGTGGGCTGCTACATGCAGGAAACACTGTCCATATGGAAAGACTAGCTGGGATCTTGGAAGCGGCGTGTAGCTGCTCAGTGTGTTGGTGCACCTGGACCAGAAAGCCCTTCTGTATTGTGCAGTGTGTAACTAGCGTGCACCTTCTCACCAGGTCGGGAAGAGAGCAGTGGGGCCAGAGCTTGTTTCAGGCTCTTGCTTCAGGATACAGCTTTTTGTCTGAGTGTCAAATTCACAAGATAACACAAAACAAAACAAAAAATTCTTTAATTGTGTAGGTTATTGGGTACAGAAGACTTTTTCCTTCTGTATTTCTAGCAATGAATGTCCTCTGTGTCCAGACATTCCTGTCCGGTCCTTGAACATTTTGTGTGTGCGTATTTTTTTTAATGTCATAACTTCTGAGAAACATTAGGCACTTATTTTCTAAACAAAATATTATGCTTCTGTGTACTTGCCTTCCACTGAGATTTGAGTCTTTGAGATGGATTTGAATAGTGGGTTTTTTTTAAGCTCTAAGTCAGGAGGATAATACATTCTTTTGTAAAACCTGAGATTCTTGTCCTTTAGACAAGCAATTACAGAACATCTGAAAAAAATAGCACAAGGATTTGGAGTGTATGCATGTCTGTGAGTAGCTGATGGATATGTTTTGCTGTCTGGGATTGGACTTCTTTAATTTGTTTTTTTAAGTTGGTCAGCAGTATTGGCCTAAGTTAAATATTGACTTGACTGAATATGAAGGGTGTTTCAGAAGGGAATGGGTTTCAGCATCAAATTGATTTTCCAAACAAAAGAAGTCTGATTATTGCCGTGATAACGTTTTAGGTATTTTCTGTCAAAGTCTTTTTTGGTCAAATTCAAAAACTAAAAATACTTTCAATTTCAGTGTTCAGCCTCTCCTACATAATGAAAGAGTCAGTTAATCTGTACTAGCATGATTTAACACAAAGTAGCTTGAGCAGACGTTGTTTTGCTAGCAGAATTTACAAACTACTTGAATTAAGAAAGATGTACCAGTCAAAGCACTACTTTTGCTGGTGTAGCTCCATCTGCAGTAGGAATTCTGCCTTTTGGAAGCTATAACAAACGGGTATTTCTCCAGCCGAAGTCCTAGAGTTGGTGAAAGCTGAGGAACTGGTGTTAATCCTAGTTTAAGATCTTTGAAGGAAAAAAAATCAGTGTAATTATTTACCTGTTTTGCATATATGAGATGTTTCTATATTGAGAGGATTTGTTGGTATAACTAAACTACAAATCTTTTTTGTGGACATTTTGACAAACGGGAGGCATAACATTTACAACCACATGTTTTTAGTTTAACTTAACAGCAGTTACTAGTCAGCTGTTTTCTGTTTTCTTTGAAAATTCTTAGCTTGACATACCTAGAATATCATAGTATTAATATACTTACACATTTAATTTTGGGTAAGGTATTTAAAATAGTAAGAAATACAAAGGAATATCAGGACTGATGCTCTGATGAACATACAGGGAAGTCTCGATATCTAGCTCTGTAACTGCCACTAGATTTTGCTACTGATCAATCATTTTCTTTATGGCTGCTGATAGCTTTGATAATTAATGGGGAAGACAAGTTGAGTGGATTTATTTTTTTGAGACACTTCAGAGCCAGCAGTAGTAGCTAAAAGACTCCCATATATATCCTGTGTCTTTGTTGAGATGTTTCCTGATGATAGTTATATCAATAAGCTCTTTCTACTGTTGACAATGCCTTAGCAGAGCTAATCTGAAAACATTTTAAAAATATATAACTCCATCTTTAAGATCTTATTTATAGTGAGGCAAGAGCTAAATCCAGTGTTGAGCCGGCTGGACACTAATCACATCTATCCAGTGATGCTGTGAATCAAAGCGAGCAGCTTGTCAAGAATAACATGTCAAATTGTCTCTTTCTTTGCTAAAGCGGAGGTTAAGCATGCTGATAGGTACTTAGTGGAAGGCAAAAGTGGCGTCTCTCAAAGAAGAGAGACGCTGCCAGCCAGTTAATTGGTTGTATCTCGCCTCTGAGTGAGGCAGCAACTCTCAGTTTCTGTTCAGCCCAGAGCTCTGTGGGGCTCGGGAGCTGGGAGCTGATGACTCTGAACGCACTGGGTCGCTGGCCCTCTGCCAGCATGGTCTTCAGCGTTAGCTGTAGCGCATCTTTTTGCACCAGCACCGTGGGATGCTGCTCTCTCCTTTGTGGAAAGGACAGAGGCCAAACTGGAGGCTGATTTTTCTCACCCGCTGCCAAATGCAACATAATCGCCTGTTTTGTTGCTGCTAACGCTGACGTAAATTTAACTCATGCTAAAAAAACGCCTGCAGAGCGAGTCCTGCGTTCTTGGTGGAATACAAAAGCGAAACAACTGGTGTGATAACGAGATCTGCTGCCTGCTATGGATCCAAAGGTATATTTGGGAGCGCATTGGCATTACTCTTCTTGCTATAGGGCTGGTGACAGTTGAGCTGGAGCTACTGAAATAAATGATGTTCTAAATTCTCATCAAAAAAACATTTCTTATGCTGAAAACGGTCTAACTAGAGGGTTTTGCTGCAAATCACAGATACAAAGGAAAGCTGCTTTGTCCTATCTTTGCAGTAGCACCTAAAAGACGTAAAAAGAAATTGCATTGTTGCATAGACCCACAGATGTGTCCAGAACTGCACCTCAGATTGGATTTGATGCCTTTGTAGCATGTTAGTCAATATGAATGTACTTCATTTTCTTAGCAAATAGATTTACAGATTGAGACCCTGTAACTCCAGCTTTTGGGATTTTTAGGTAGTGCCTGTTCTTTTCTGCGAGCTGCTCCAGCAATCCCCTTCAGTTATGAATGCTGGCAGGAGCAGAGCTTTAGAGGATTCAGTTGACTCTTTTTCCTAGGAAGATCCGAACATGCTGGATACTGTAAGTTCAATTTTAACAGGCTCAAGACATAAAGAAAGAGGAAAAGAGGAGGGAGAAGTGATGGTTGTAACTCCAGTCCCTCCCTCTTTCAAACTCCCCAGGGAAGATGTTTAGGTGCTGTAGTCCTTGCTGTATGGAGCTGTGGGCACTTGCTCTGTCTGGAACAGACAGCGGCCAGGACTTGTCCTGCATCCTCAGAAGGGTGCAATAAATTGGGGCTGCTCTACACTTGCTACTGATCTTCCTCTGCAGCTGCTGGGGCCTGCAATTGGGTGACCACTTTTTCCATGTCTATCCTTACCCACCCCAATCTATACCCAGCTGGAGAACAGTTGATCCATAGCTGTGAAATGCCACCCCTCGGTCTCCTCCAAATAATTCTAGAGATTAAGAATTGTTTTCCCTTTCTGCTAATAGCTGAGTAAAGAGCAAGTTTTTCTAATTTGTGAAACTAAAGCTCATAAAGCAACAAGCGTAGAACAAACATTCAGATGATTCCTTATCTGAACAGATAAAAGTGACTGAAGTTCATCTCAGATTAAATGCTGTCGTAATCTATTAGTAGGATCCATTCACATCCCGTAGGAGGAGTACGCTTACGTTGCTAAATACGATACGCTATCAGCTTCAGACCATAGGGGAAGATGAAAGCATGATGCTGAAGTAAAGGAGAACCAAGCTGAGAAGTATGTTGGCATGGTTCTGGTAGTTAAATA
Organism: Numenius arquata; assembly: GCF_964106895.1. Classification (NCBI taxonomy): domain Eukaryota; kingdom Metazoa; phylum Chordata; class Aves; order Charadriiformes; family Scolopacidae; genus Numenius; species Numenius arquata. The sequence goes on along the minus strand of NC_133580.1, from coordinate 28,639,699 downwards.
TTTACCAGAAGCAGACTGCTCTTAGAGTCTCATTTTTCTTTAACCACCAGTATAATAAGGTAATAGACCATGCATAGTTCATAGTTTCCCGGGGAAATGGCTGCAAGGGTCCTGGTTCTTGAGCAAGGACAATTAGTGTCTGGTTCCTTTAAAAAAATAAACTAGAATACATTGATTATTTGTTGAGAGTCACTGGAAAACAAGGTTTCTGCTTGAGCTGTAGAATAGGCATAGCACACCGTAAGGGAATATTCTGCCTCCGAGTTGACTTCTGCAAGTATCAGGACGGGTGCTGTCTGTCAGAGGGCGGCTGTTAAAGTGGACATGAATTTGGTGGTTTGATGGGGTCAGAGTTTGCTGTTTATCAGCTGCAAGTTCAATAGCCAATCTTCTCTCTCTTTAGCCTGCTGTTTGTAAAGGAAGGAGTTGTCAAGCCTACGGTCCTGATGGTAATTTGTGTGGGTTTGGTATCAATGGGTGCAGCAACTATGCAAGACCTCTCTCCTTATCATAAATCACTTTTGCAGGCGTGTTCCTGAGTTTGCCAGCTTGATTTGGCAGTGTCCTCCTTCACAGCCCTCTTCATGCTCACCCTGGTTTCTCCCTCTGGCCTGGAATCCTTAATGCTCCTGCAGAGATCCAGAATCCATGTTAGGTGGAAGGGGAAGAGCAGTGGCAGTATGGCAACGCCTGCTGTGTCTTAACACAGCTGCTAACGTCACCCTGCGGCTGCTGCTGCGGCACAGATAGAGCATGCTTACCTGTACCTTATGTTTTGCACATGAAAAATCCAAAATGAAGTTCTGAAGTGGCGGGTGTATTTTTTTCCAGGCCCTCCTTTCTCGCTGGTGGTGAAAAAAATAGAGCCATTTGAGAAGAGAGAAATAACTATAAATTGCTCTTGCGTCTCAGTGAAATCCAACGGCACAAATGTTGAGAGAGAAACTGAAAGGCATCTGAAGAGCAACGTAAGAGGCAGGTTTTACGGGTATCGACATATTACTTATTTTGTAATTTTTGTTGTAACAAAGTAAACTTGAAGTCTCTTAATATTTCATTTTACTAGGCACTGTCTGAGTGCTAGACAAAAAATTGCTAGACAAAATTAAAAGAGCAAATGTAATACCTTTGTTGTGCTCTTGCCCGTCTCCCAGGGAGGAAGCCCGCTGGATTTTGGCACTCCTAAAAAAGGTTTTAATGATGAGGAAACCATGTGAATATGCTAGGGTGTTAGGAAAGACCAGTGTAATTTTTTTGTTGCATATGCGGGAGGAATCTCTTCGGGGACAAAAGAGTAAGAGCTGGTATGACAGTACCTGAAATATTATATTAGGCTTCAGTGTTCCTATTACCATAAACGTATTGATCATCAAAGGGAACTTAAAAGTAATGTAAATGGGTAGAAGCTGTAGATATTAATTTCTGAGGAAAAATTTAAGAATTAAATATGTATGACTTGGCTGAGCAGTGACTACAGGGGTTCATAAATCTAACAAGCATGAGAGATGCAAGCACAGAAAAAAAGAAGGACAGAAAACTATGTGTTTAGTTGGGGATAAAGCTGAAATGGAAACTTTGAGTATCCTGTGCGTGATTTGCTGAGAGTCAAATGGTCTGAGCTATTAAACACCCTGCTTTGGGAGAGGACAGGAATTAATTCCTTGACGTGCACAGAGCTATGCTAGACAGAAATCTAATAAATATGTAGTAAGAAAAATCCTGTCCTTTTAGGGTGATTAAATGTTATATATTGAGTCTGGCTTTATCTTGTGACATTAGTCACGTTAGCTGTCAGCATTATTTGAATCTGGTGTGAAGGACACACAGTGCAACGAGAGTCAACCGTGCTGTCTTGGGTCCTATAGACAGATGTGGATTTATAAATCTGACAAACTCCTCACTCTCTTCTTATCCTTGAACACCAGGTTGAGGGGAGGAGAGTGTCACAGTCCTCTTGGATCTCTCAAATTTACAGGACAACGTACTCTGTAAATTAAACTTCGTTTAATGAGCTCATTAGGAAAGAAAATAAATGAACGTGTCAATGAGCTCAGTCCCTTTTGTACAGACTAATCTAACGTGTGAGTTCACTAACTCATCACTTAATTCCTGAGGGTTCTGACTCCCGAGTTCTCTGGTTTGTAACTTGTGCACCTGCGAGCAAAGCAGTGACCTCGCTGAGGAAATTGGGTCTATACCATTTCCATAGGTTAGTGGACGCTGAAAAAAAATGCCGGACAGTCGAAATGCAAGGATGATGGCTGCAGAAGACAGCAAGCTGCAGGTGGTAACAGCTGAATAATGACCTTTAGACCTTCCTGCCCGTTGTGTCCTGCCAGCGCACTGCTCTTCCTTTGACCTGATGGCGCTGCTCCCAGGATACATCAGGCCTTGGGATGGGCGGCCAAAATCTGAGCAGGAGCTGAGTGAACAGACACAGAGAGACTTTCTCAGACCTGCCTCTCCATCTGATGGTCAGGCTGAAGCTAAGTGGCAAGAACTCCTCTTTTGCTAGGGGACTTGTTCTTAGACCTTTGCTGCTCTTCCTTGGGATTCTCCTTGGAGAAGGTACGAGTTGCATTTTCTGCTACTTACTGTCACTAAAGTAGGCAGGCATGACAGAAGTCTGCCTGAAATGGGCCAGAGTCCAAAGTAGAGCTGACTGCTGTACAGCCGCACTTGTTGCTTCTACTTGTTGCAGCTGTTTTCTACATCTAGCAAAATGGCTGAAGGCTATGAAATGGGATCTCCTAAAACCGAGTTGCCGAGTGTATTTAATACGTGTGATTTTTCCAGTGATAGTTGTGAGACAAAGCAGAATCATAGTGTGACAAGGATGCCAAGCTGCTGTACTTGGTGAAACCCATGTTAAATGCACTTGTATTTTTCTCTTTCAAAGAGGAGACATACGCTGTGGAAGGGAATGAAAACATTCTCGCCCTGTTCTCATTCCTCCCTGGGCATCCCTAAGGGATCTGCCCACCCATAGCTGAGTGAGGGGGATGCTGAGCTAGCTGGATTCTTGTCTGGACCGCGATAGCCATTTGTAGGGTCTGAGATCTTCTTGGTTTCGGTGTGGTTCTTTCTTCTCGACACCTGATCTGCGATGCTTCCAAAATACAAGCAGCAGATGGGACAGCACCCCAAAAAACCCAAGGCCCTTTGGTCAAAAAATACTTAAATCAACAAAAATATGCACTTATAAAAAAAAGTAGGATTTAGACATTATAGATTTAAATTTTTAAAAATTGTAGATGGATAGTTTACAATGTAATGTGTGTCTTTGTAGAGTTTTCTTCTGCTAAGTCCTAGAAGGGGGAAGCACACTTTCATATGTGATGCATAGATAATACTTTGATACACAGGTTTTGTTCTTTGCTCCACTGTAAGCTTTGTGTGTTGCCTTTGGCAAGTCACTTAAATGGTGGTGTTTTTTCAATCTGGATAAAGAAGTGATTGTACTTCCCTGCCTGCAGCAGTTGTCTGAGGATCAGAGACAGAGATGCTCAATCATAGTTTGAAGAAGGGACTTAAAATCAAATTAGCTGTAAGCGCTCTGAAAGAGAAGAACATGTTTCCTGCCTCTAACCTTTCCCTCTTTTCCAAAGCAATTTTTTTTCAAAAAAATCTTTTGGCAGTCTCACTGCTTTGTTGTTGAGCAGCAAATACTGACAGCTGTTAACGTTCTGGGAGGAGGTGCTCTTTACTGTCTGTGCCTGAACACCCAGCAGTTGAAAATAAAACACTGGAAAGGATTCAGATGCCAAGTGTTTGTTCTGTTTCATACTTAGGAAGCCAACTGCAATTAGGATGCCAGCTGCGTAAGGTCAGGCTGTTGAAGTGGAGACGTTCTTTGGAGGATGTGAAGCGAGAAGCAGCGAAGGGCTGTCTCGGGGCACCCCCTTCCCCTTTCTTGGTGAGTGTCAGTCAGCTCCTAATTGTCACAGGCTGGAAGTGCAGGATGTATTGGAGCAGCTTCTTCTTGGGCATCAGCTGTATGAGACAGGCTCATGACTTTCTTTCCGCTATAGGGGCTAAACAGTAATGTGAACTAAAACTAATGGTGTGGCATAAAGGGGCAGCACCCCACAGAGACCTAGCAATCCTACAGCCCTACAAAAGTTTTTTGCTGTTGTTGCCAGTTTAGTTTTCAGAAAGTTTTTGTTCTTTCCTAAATTTTCAGCTGTTTTGTTATATAAGTGCAGCTGTCCCTTGAAGGGTTGAACTCGTGAAGCACATCGTTAATTTAGTCAGAAAGTTAACAAATTACTTTACAAAATCCCAATGAATTGCACAGTGCAAAGTAAATACAGGTTTTCAGCACTTTGATTCATATACAGACATGTTACCGGCTACTAGAGCCTGGCTAAATCTTCACGCTCCAAGCCGATGGATGTTGTCAGTAGTTGTTCCAGTTCAATCATCAGTGAAATATTCACAGATTTACAGTCAGCTTAGAAGGGAAGCTGTCAAAACAACCCGCGTGATAATGATAAAGAATTAGCTATCAGAGAAGAGGTAGGCAGCTGCCGGGCTGGAGTGTTGCACTTCAGAAATTTCAGCACTATTTGCTTTGTGTATCATTTTCAAGAGATGCATAAATAAAAATTCTTTCTTGTGTGTGTTTGTTTTTTTTTTTTGAAGGATTTTGAAATGTCCAAACTTGTCATCTGGCTATTGTTTTTAGTGGGTTTTTTTCTATTTTTCCTCACAAAGGAAGAAAGAAAGAGGAAATAGAAGAATGACTTACTACATGGGTTGTAAAAAAATAAACAGTGATGGATGAATTTATACAGGTTTAACTGCCTGACTGCATTGTCTGCCAGCAAGTGGTTGAAGCTTGTTGTTTTCAAGTTTTCAAAAGAGACTGTCATATTAATAGTAGTGTGGGCCAACTAGAAACGCAGCAGTTGAGGTCAGCTGTTTCCCATCTGATTTCTTAAACACAGGTCTACTTTTCAGATAGAGGAAATGAGAGGAAACGGTACTCATTGTACTGGGCTGCTTGGCTCTGTGTGGAAGGTCTTCCTTTTGGAATTCCTTCCACATTCCGTCAGATGTGGAAATGGTCTCATCTGGGATCCAAGTGAGGGTATATTATGAAAGTAAGCGCAGACTGAAAAAGAGGGCAATTTAGAGAAATATGCCAAAGCTGCAAACAGAACATCACCCTTCTGTGTAAGAGGGGTGCAAATATTGTGTCTTTGCCACTATGTGTCCATCTCAAAAATAGCTGCTGACTGATTTTCTTGTCCCAGTCCAGTAGTTTTAATTTCCTTTGCTTGCTCTTCCCATGCCATTTTTTTTTCCTCTATATTTTCAAATGAAAGCCATAAAGATGAGAGAAGCAGGGGGCCAAAGAGAAATCCCAGCTCTGGAGGAAGCAGGTGCATCAGGTGAGGAAGCAGCATGCGGTCTGTTTCCCCTGCATCATCCAGACTGTGGTCAGCTCCCTGCTCTGGGATATTCCTCAAGTGCATGTCCCAACTCTTTAAATCCATGTCTGCAAATCTTCATTTGGGTCACTCTGATATTTGGCATGAGCGTTTGGGGAACTGGTATCTACTCAGCTGATGACCTGCCCAAGGTCGCCAGACAGAGTTATTGTCACTGGGGACATCCTTTACAGGGCATGTGCAATTCCAGTGGCAGAGGAAGATATCAGGCAGAGAATCATAGAATCATAGAATGGTTTGGGTTGGAGGGGACCTTAGAGATCATCAGGTTCCAACCCCCCTGCCATGGGCAGGGACACCTCCACCAGACTAGGTTGCTCAAAGCCCCATCCAGCCTGGCCTTGAACACCTCTAGGGATGGGGCATCCACAGCTTCTCTGGGCAACCTGTTCCAGTGTCTCACCACCCTCACAGTAAAGAATTTCTTCCTAATATCTAATCTAAATCTCCTCTCTTTCAGTTTAAAACCATTATCCCTCATCCTATTGCTACACTCCCTCATAAAGAGTCCCTCTCCATCTCTCCTGTAGGCCCTCTTTAGGTATTGGAAGGCTGCTACAAGGTCTCCCTGGAGCCTTCTCTTCTCCAGGCTGAACAACCCTAACTCTCTCAGCCTGTCATAGAATCATGGAATTGTTGTAGAATTGTCAAGGTTGGAAGGGATCTTTAAGACCATCTAGTCCAACCATCAATCTGATAAAAAACCATCACTAAACCATATCTCTAAGCACTATGTCAACCCATTTTTTAAATACCTCCAGGGATGGTGCCTCAACCACTTCCCTGGGCAGCCCATTCCAATGCTTAATAACCCTCTCAGTGTAAAAATTTTTCCTGATATCCAATCTGAACCTCTCGTGGTGCAACTTGAGACCATTTCCTTTTGTCCCATCGCCTGTGACTTGGGAGAAGAGACTGACCCCCACCTCTCTGCAACCTCCTTTCAGGTAGTTGTAGAGAGCGAGAAGGTCTCCCCTCAACCTTCTTTTCTCTAGGCTGAACAACCCCAGCTCCTTCAGCCTCTCCTCATAAGACTTATTCTCCGGACCCCTCACCAGCTGCTATGTCCTGGTAGGAGAGGTGCTCCAGCCCTCTGATCATCTTCTTGGCCCTCCGCTGGACCCATTCCAACAGGTCTATGTCCTTCTTGTGCTGAGGACTCCAAAGCTGGATGCAGTACTCCAGGTGGGGTCTCACCAGAGCGGAGTACAGGGATGGAATCATCTCCCTCGACCTGCTGGCCACACTTCTTTTGATGCAGCCCAGGATGTGGTTGACTTTCTGGGCTGCCAGTGCACGAAGGGGGAAGCAGAGCTTGAAGTACAAGCTCCACACCTTGCCATTCCCTAGCTTTCTTGCACTGTCTGCATGAGCTGTGTGGGCATCTCAGTCCCTCCTTAGGTGAGCTCCAGTTCCACAGCTTTGCTGTTGCGTTGCTACCAACCACTACATTGCTCTGTGCATCAGCGCTTCAGATAGAAGTCAATGCTCTCCATATGATACGTTTAGAATACAGTATAGTTACCACTGCAGCAAAATTCAGCTGTCTGTGTGACTTTCCTTTTAGGACACAGAATTCTTTTTTTTTTTTCCATTCAGAGGGCAATTGACTTCCTACTTGGTTGTTTGGGTTTGGTTGTTTTCTGATCCAGTTCAAGATATACAATGCCCTGTAGGCAACTTCTTCGAGATTAATTTAGGCTAAGACACTCCTTCACTGGTTACTTTTTTCTGCCTGTTCTTTTGTGCTCAGAGTGAATCCACTTGAAATCTCTTCTGCCTTTCCTCTCCTGATCCATCTCATTGATTTTCCTCTTCTCCCTGGGCTGGTTTCAGTCGGCTTGGTTTCCTGTTCTGGCTGATCAACTGGTTGTAGTGATGAAGCTGGGACAAGCTGTTTTGCTGTGACCTGCACTCCCTATTTGCTTCAGATGATCATAAAACTGTCCTGATGTTCCTGATCACTCAGCCAAGAAAATATGTTTGCACCTCCAGGCTATCTGAGGGAGTTGCGGGAGTATTGGAAATTGAAGACAGTGCTCCCAACAGAGATTCCTTGTAGCTTTTCTTTTCCTTCCCGGGGGGGTCTGTCCTTTCTGCCCTGCAGAGCTCCAGCAGAAAGGTTGTTTATCCTTATTATGAAGGGTCTGCCCACCCCCTGTTTGCTCTCAGTCAGACATTAAGTCTAGAAACAAAGAAACTAAACGCTTAATTTGCAGTTTGTTTTTCTTGACAACTCGGGCTCTCTTCGAGAAAGCACAGGCTGTACCTAATACCTGTAAAATTGAGGTGGTAATAGCAAAATATAGGTGAGATCTTAGGGATTATTAAAATGCAAATTGAGAGCCAGAGGGAGGTGTCTCCATAGGAGTGGTGGCACTGGCACAGGATGCAAGATTAAGGTAAGGAGTTGTGGATAGAAAAGCAGCGAGCGTCTGGTGCTGTAGCTTGGTGTGGTGATGCCGATCGCATCTGCCCCGCTGAGCTCCTCTCTGTGATAGAATTAAACAGTACAGAAAATACAAACGTTACTGCTGAAAAGAGCTTCACAGCTGATGTACTTCGATTTTGTACCTTTAGGCCCACAACATACTGTGCAACCTTGAGCCATTTTATACCTACAGCAACCTCCTTCCCTCTTCTATGTGGTTTTGCAGAATGTTTTGTTAAGCCTACGTGTGGTTTGGATTCACTCTTTGGAATATGAGGAAGTGGAATTTTCCTTATTTAAATTAGTATAGGAGAGGTAGTTGGTTATCCTTTCTCTGAAATATCTTTTTTGTTTTGGGCTGAATTGCTCTGGAACACCAGGTGATGGTGAGTGTTGCCTTGCGGGAACTCTCTGTTCTGTGTAAATTTGAGGTACGTGCAAAACTGGTGCAGAGTTAAAGCTCCTGTAACAGCCTTTCTTGATGCTTGTATTGAGGTAGCCTCTGGTGATGTGATTATAGGTTGCATAACACTATAAACTATCATAGTTAGATGGCTCATAGACCTAATGAGCCTGTTTTTTCTGCAGATGTGTGAGAAATATTGCCCTGGTCATCCTTGTCCTCGCCCATAGGATTTCCGTTGTCAGGCAGGGAATGGGAAGCGTCCGCAGGTCCCCGACTGGTAATGCCAGTGCCTGCCCCTGGGAGTGGGTGAGCCATTGCCTTTTCCTCCCTGGGGGTGTTAATTTGCATCCCTCTTTTCCATTCAGCCTCCAATTTTTCCACGCAACATGCAGGAACATAATAACCTTGAGACCTCTACCGTCTCTCCAGATCGAGGTGAAATTCCCTAGCAGGTTCAGAAGCTCTTAGGATAAGGAGAACAGGCGACTCTTCCAGCAGCACTGCTTCCTTATAAACTTGTGCTGTTATTATGGTGCATAGGTACGGTGCAATGAGTTGAAAAAGCAAATAATTTATCTTAAGAAATACCACTGGAGGGGATTCGACACTCTGTAGTCTCAGGTGGGGGGTGGCTATGGAGGGAGGAAGAGCGACATCTCAGCATGTGCCCTTAAAACCGTGGATTCAAGCCTATCTTCCAGTGTCTCTTCACATGGAGGTAAAATTGCGTTGTTGCTTTTAGAAGAAAACCTCATTAGCCAAAAGGTTTTTTGTTTGTTTTTAATCTCATAGGCAGCGAGGAGGACAATCTATTTTGCGTAGTGCGGCAGCATGCTGGAGAAGCAGAACAGATGGCAAATGGAAATCTTTGTAATTCGATGTTTAGATTATTTTCTTCCTTTTGTCAACTTATTTGTTGCTATTCTGCCCACTGTGCTCAAGATTTGGGTGAGTACTGGGGTACGTGGTGGATCTCTCTCCGTATACAGCTGTTCAGCATGCTGATAAGAATGTAAGAGACTTCCTTTAAAGAAAGAAAAAATAAATCTCTTTAGGCTGCTAAAGCCCTTTGCGAGCTCCATGAAAGTGGTCTCAGTGCCTGTGTTTGTATTCCTGGTGGGTACGGATAAATCCTGTGCTAGCCCTTGAGAACTGGGTGCCATGTGTTGCAGAAAGTTTAACAAAAGTACAATGTAATATGAAGTTTATCAACACCAAAGAAAAAGCTGTGTGGTTTGGTACATTGTGGAGATAACACAGATGATAGGAAATTGAGGATCTTCTGCAGATGTGGTGGGCGCTGGAAGACCACCTTGGAAACCCTGAGTCGGGGGAGAGCTGCTTACCATCACTACCAAAATAGGTGTTCAGCTGGTTAAAAACAAATCCCCAGCCTTCTAAGCTTTTAGCTTGTTTATGAGTCTTCTCCTGATATTGCTCAATTTCATTCTCATCTAACAAACTCCCATGCAAAGCTACTGGAAATTCGGGAAGTCTTCCTCGGGATCAGCTGCTCTTTCTGGCTGTGAGGGTCAGCAGCCCCGTGTGGCCACGTGGGTGGCTCTGCCCTGGTTGCCTCGCTCTTGGTGGACCTGAAACAACACCACAGGATTTTCTCCTTGCTGTGGGCTTTAGGATGTGATTCCAGATAGTGAGGCTTGGAATGCAAATTTTAAGGTTCAGCAGGTAATGAGCACTGTTAGGGAGCAAACCAGAATTAGAATCAAGTTAGATCAACCCAAAAATAATATTGCTTTACTTTACCAGAAGAGAATTTTTAAATGAACTGGGGAGTTGACTGACCACATCCACCTGGTTTTCAGGCTTTTCCAATTTAAGCCAAGGACAGGAAGGATTTATCTACCAAATAGCTAGCTGAAGGTCATGATGGTGACTCTGATGTTGTCTTCCCATAGCTCAGGGCTTGGGGTGTTTATCTCTGCTGTAGGCAGTGTAGGAGTATGAGTCTCTACAGAATGACCTGTCATTTACCTTTGCCAGTTAACATGAAACTCTGTCTGATAAGTATTCCTTGATTTGTTGCTTTAATCTTCTAAAGGTAACACCGAGGATTTGACATTTCCTCCTTTTCTTTGGGAAAAACATTGAGACCCTAAGCCCCTTAAATGGTTTTCTTAGAAACTTCTGACTCCATTTTGCCTACATGTGAAGACTATGATCTTACATGTAGGACATTAATTATGAAACAAAATTGAGTAATTTATTTAATTTTTTAAAATTATGATGATGCTAGAGACTTTTTACTGATTGCCTCAGAATTGCCGGTGGCTGACAGCTTAGGATTTCAAAACAGAAAGGAAAGGAATTCAGCTACTCATCATTTGACAAAGGCTGGGCTCTGGCTGGAGTGCAATTTTGTAAGGAAATAGGTAATCACAGGTAATGTAACGGAGGTATGAGATGGCAGGCTAGCTTGATCATAAGGAGAAAAAAAATAGGCAATTTCTTCTGATTACGGGGAATCCTTAAGCATTGATTATGCTTGTGCTGTATGAACGTTTTGCTGTTGTCTCTATTGCATTTCATCTGTAATTTATATTCTTGAAGACAATTCTTCTTGTAAAATGCACTTGAAAACTTGATTTTCTCCTTTTTTTTTACATGGGGTCTCTCTGGCACTGTGAAAGGTGCAGTAATCCATTGTTAATCTGTTTGACAAACCAGAGGTAGGAACAAGAAAGACCTAACTGAGCAACCAACATACTTATTATTAATACCTACTAAAAGTTACTTGTCTTTAATTCATAAATAAGATGTCAATAAAGTGAGAGCACAAAATTAACTGTGAATGCAGTGATGCCGCATGTTTGTGGTGGCTAAGAGCTCTTACCTGCTGCTGTTTGAGTATCCTAAGCATCTAGAACAAAATACAATTACTGGTAAAAGCTACAACTTACCTAAACGATATGGTTTACCAGTTGCTTGGCTGATTATTGGAGAGGTCAGTGGTGGGTAATTCTGGGTGCTTGCTGGAGTTGATTCCTTTTCATCCCTTATAACATGTAAAGGCTGGTAGAAGTGTCATTATTTCTGTCTTAGGATAGTCCTCTTTCAAGACAGGGGGAATTGAGGGGTTTTCATTAAGCTGGAAGGCATTGGAAACTTTATCTTCTGTATCTCATTTTCACCCAGTGGTGTCATTTGAATATGTTTAAAAAAAAAAAGATGTAAAAAATAAGGTCCCCCATCTGAAAAAAAAGAATGGAAATGACACTACATCCTGTAAAGCAGCCGTTCTGAAAGGGGCACGGAGGTCGCGATGGCTGGATTTGAATCCCATCGTGACATTGTAGTCAGAAGATTTTTGGGCAGAGGAGTATGAACAGGGAGTGGTGAGGTAGGAGCAATATTCTGCTATATAACTTTAGTGAGGCTGGAATTCTGAATGCTGGAAAGCTGGAAAATTTGAGTTTCCTTTAACGAAATTACAAGCATTGTTTCCAGAGTGGAAAAATATACTACAACAAAACACTGAAGACTTTCAATCTAAGTATCTTCTTGTGGTCTACGGGTACCTACAAAGGAGTGACATTTCTGAGGCTCAACCGCTGTTAATATAAGCAGGTTAAACTCCACAGCTATTAACTTGCTCAACCCATTAAATAGAAACATAATGCCTGTGGTGTTTTTTTACTACGCTAGTTTATAACTGTCTTCTCTGATCTATGGAAAATATACAACATCCATCTATTAAAATCTTTTACGTCAAGGCAAAGACGTTTTCTGAAAAGATGTGTTTCAGCTTAGGCTGAGCTTTGTGCAGAAGCTGCCGTGCTGTGTTATGCAGCACATCAGATAGGATTGGTCTCACCAGTCCATTCCCTCCTTATTATCTCTGGGTGTGTTTTCTGATCTATACTGTTGGTGTTTTGACTCCCTGGCTATTTTAAATAACGGAACTGGATGGCAAAGCAACCTCAAACAACAACAAACCAAACCAAACCAAATGTCCCTAAGGCTCTTACTGTTCTCCTTTCACAGAACCATAGAATGATACGGGGTTGGAAGGGACCTCTGGAGATTATCTAGTCCAACCCCCCTGCCAGAGCAGGTCTACCCAGAGCAGGTTGCACAGGAACATGTCCAGGAGGGTTTTGAATGTCTCCAGAGAAGGAGACTCCACCACCTCCCTGGGCAGCCTGTTCCAGGGCTCTGCCACCCTCAAAGTAAAGAAGTTCCTCCTCATGTTTAGGTGGAACTTCTTACATTCAAGTTTGTGCCCATTCCCTCTTGTCCTATCCCTGGGCACCACTGAAAAAAGACCATCCCCATCCTCTTGCCACCCTCCCTTTAAGTATTGATAAGCATTGATCAGATCCCCCCTCAGCCTTCTCCAGAGTAAGAAGACCCAAGTCCCTCAGCCTTTCCTCATAAGAGAGGATAATAATCACATTCATGCGGCTCATGTTTTCCATATTGCGCGGTTACCAGTATAAAGGTGATGCAGCGATGTACGGAAATGCTCTGTGTCAAAATATATACAGGGCTAAGCAGAGCAAGAATTTAGGGAGTTTGTCTCGTTTGACAGCCAAGAAAACGTATTCCTGGAACCTAAGCTTGTGTTTAGATGGAAAGAGGTGTATTTTCTGGTGAGAAAAGGCAGGTTGTTTACTTGTGCAGAAGACCTGGACCCCTGCAACGTAACATCCGTGTGTGCTGCGGGAGCCGGGGAACGGGTGCTAGTCCTGCCGGTCGGGGGCTGCTTGGCTCCTTGCTGACGTGCGGCCTCGCTCACGTGTTTCTCTGCTCTGTCTCCCCCAGACAAGTACGTCTGTGTGGAAATAAGAGTCCCTGCCTTTCCGTGCTGGGTTCGATTGTTTTTGACATCCCCGAGCTGAAATAGCATCGGGGCTGTTTAAGTAAGGTTACGCTCTTGGCTGCGTGTGTATTGGAAATAGTATAAATAGTACTAATGCATTGTGAGGCTTCTCACGCAATTCTCTTCCTAGTAAAAATGTGGGAAAATAAAAGGTAACAACAGGCAGAGTTATCATAGAGTCATAGAATGGTTTGGGTTGGAAGGTACCTTAAAGATCATCGAGTTCCAACACCCCTGCCATGGGGACAGACACCTCCACTAGACCAGGTTGCTCAAAGCCCCATCCAGCCTGGCCTTGAACACTTCCAGGGATGGGGCATCCACAGCATCTCTGGGCAACCTGTTCCAGTGCCTCACCACCCTCACAGGAAAGAATTTCCTCCTAATATCTAACCTAAATCTCCCCTCTTCCAATTTAAAACCATTACCCCTTGTCCTGTCACTACATCTCCTGACAGAGAGTCCGTCTCCGGCTCTCCTGTAGGCTCCCTTCAGATATTGGAAGGCTGCTATGAGGTCTCCCCGGAGCCTTCTCTTCTCCAGGCTGAACAACCCCAGCTCTCTCAGCCTGTCTTCATTTGTTGTTTAGCTGATCAAATCGGATATTTGATTATATTGCCGTTTTTATTGCCGCAAAGACATGGATTGATATTTCTGTGGTTGTTTACCTGAACTTTAATTTACTTGTACATAGGGTATCATATTTGGGCACTACCTGAACAAATTAATTTGTGTACCTGTTGGCTGTTGAGCTTTCAACTTTAACTAAAAACATACGTTTTATTCATGGCATTTTAAATGTGGGTAGGGGAAAAAAAAAAAAATTAATTCAGATAGTGTTATTGTTCAGTCACTCTCCGTCACACTGAGGGGCACCAGTGGATCTATTTGCTGTTTCTCCTCTAAATTCACTAGCCTTTTGTTTGTGATAGGCATTTATGACTAGACTTTTCATTGTTTTGCATCCAGCAGTTCCCCTCAGCTAGCCATTAGTATACTGAGTACATTAACTGCTTTATCCTTTTGAAACCATTAATTCTTGAACGTCAGTATTTGTATTTTGAAGAACATTATTACCAAAAACGTGAAGATGGCAGATTACTTCTCATAAACCCCCAGGAATGTTGTCTTGCCTGTTTTCCATACACTTTCTCACGTATGCACAGAATAGTTATACTTACTTGCAAAGCTGAATATACGGAATATTATGCGTGAGGGTGTCCATTAATGGAGATGTAAATCTGGACAACTGTAACAACCTGTAGCAGAAAATCAGATTGGTTTTGTTTTCTGGAGAAAGTTCTTAAAATATCTTAGAGTAACACTGAGGTTAGTGTTTTTTCCACATAACGTGCATTTTGAGATTCAAGGAAAGGTTTTAGAAGAGAATATCACTACAGCTTTATGGAAGATACTGCACCGTTATGTCTCACTGATATAAAAACGTGATAGACAAATGCATGCTTTCAAGTGAATCTCTTCATCCTACTTACAATAAACATTGTAAGTGGTGAATGTACTACAAGTCCCTGTAAGTGGTTTGATATGTAAGTGATAAGATACAGAAATCTCCGGTTCCGATTACTGCAGTTTGCTCTGTGCTAGATAGATATCCATGAGACAGGTCTCCTTAAAGCTCATCCTGATGTGTGTTAACCTCTAGTGGTGTAGATTACGGCGAGTTATGGTTGGCTCCGTGGTCTGCTTAGAGTGTATTTCCGCTGTAAAGCTAAAGTTTAGAGACTGAATAACCCGACATTTTATGAGATGCACACGGATTTAGGGTGCTCAGTTGGAAGGTTTGGTGTGACTCAGGTGGAAGTCTGTGGTAACTTTTGGGTGCTTGACGCCAGGCTTAAGGACCTCAAGTGTGAAACACCTTGAGGTTAGTGCCCTACCTGAAAACTTGGTTGTGAGTGACTTTGCCGAGTCTGCACGGTGAGTCAGAACCAGAATTGCTGCCTGGTCTGACTTCCAGGTCACCTGCTCACATTGCCAGCAGGAAGAAAATTGCTGCACTGTAAAATGGCAAAGAATACATCAGTGTGGTTCTTTGGCTTTTATGGATGTTAAAATTGGTACCTTTACTGAGATAAGAGAGAGATGCTCCTATAATAGACTCCGAGAACAGTGTGTGCTGTCCCTGGCCGTGGGCAGACTGGATTGGGAAGAGCGTGTAATAGGAGTGCAGGAAAAACGACTGAAAAGTGCATCAGAAATGCAGAGGAAGCACCTGCGTATGCATTAAGCAGTTTATAAAGCCGTTTTCCTACGGAACGGTGGGTTCTCGCCATAGATTGCACGCTTTTTCCGTCCTTCTGACACCTTTGTTACAACTCGATTGTTCTAAGGAAGGCACTAAATAACGTCTCTTTGAATACGTTGCTCACGGGGCTCTTACTGTGCCAGCCTTCGGGCTTCGTAGGTGGCCACAGGCTCTGAATATTTATTTATTTTTCAGAATATCAGCAATATTTGCAACGCTCTGGTGAGTGCTCACGCTGGAGGCAAAGCTACTGGTGACCTTTATGGGAGATGACGGTCTTTCCACATTGTTGGAGATAAAGAGGCCCTGTGCACAGAACAACGTGTTTTGTCCGTGTGCGCAGAATAACATGTTAAAACTATTCTAAATACAAATTGATTGTTGTTGGAAGGCAACAGGGTAAACACGCTGAGGTGGAACAGCTCGCCCTTGCTCCTCAGCAGCAGTGCCTCCTCTCTGTTGTTTTGGTGGCAGGCTTGCTGCTAGGAATGAGCAGGTGTTAGACGTCAGTTTTGAGTAACCTCTCTGCAATCATATTTAATTTAAAATTAACGTCTCTGATGTGCTAATGTTTTATGCATCCTAGTGGAGGGAGTGCAGGCTGTTGGATCTTTGAGCACTCGTTAACTGTTTCTGACTGAGTGGCTGGTAGCTGTGTAATTAAATAATCTTAAATCTTAGTGGAAACTGACTTTGGTAGACAGGTACACAGCATGATTGAGCATCTTGTTCCCATACAAAACCACATCACCAAAGCAAAAGAAAAATCCAGATTATCCCTAATTCTGCACAATAGTCCTGATATGAGGTGGAGTGTTAACAATACGGGGGTTTTCCTTCTTCTTCTGCTGGCAGAGTTATGAGGGCTTTGAATTACCCCTGATGAACTGAGAAACTTCACCTGGAAAATACTAGATCATTTGGAAATGCAACAGTGCTAATTAATGAGATATGTAGCATGGAACTGCCTTGCTAATCGGTTTACGAAGAGAGATGTGCAGTGAAGACACTTTACGTTCCTTCAGAGCAAGGAGTTTTTGCAGCTCCTGATAGAACCTATGCTCTATATCTTCCTTCAGATCAAAGTTGATAAAAGGGAGAAACAGGATCCATAATTTTTAAGGGCTGAGTGTAATATGAATTCAATTTTATATACTTTTTTCACTTTACAATTAATAGCTTTCCAGTAAATGGTTTAGTTGGTGATTGAAAAATGTAGATGGTCACTCTGTGTTAGTATTTTAAGGATTAGTTTCTTTGCTGTTTTCAAGAGAAATTGAGTCCCCCCATGGGTTTTTTTTCTGCACAAGCTGCATTTACATAATGCTTTACAAAATAAACCGAACTCGATACTCTTTGATTGTTAATATCAAAAGAGTGGCAGAATATTTTCCTGGTAGGATATCTCTTTGCATTTGCACATTTACCTTACAGAGGAGTAACTGATTTTCCAGTGATCCTATGTTAAAATTCCAAGATTAAGAGCTGAACAGTTTTCAGCTCCTTTGAATGTTGACAAGTATAAACTTGTCACATTCCAATGTGACATTGTCACAAATGCTCCACTGCTTCCTCTGAGTAGTAAGGTATTAACAACTATGAATTATTATAAGTTATTTGAAATTTGACTTTACACAGAATTCCTGTATGAATTGGGGTGCGTGTTGAGGGTGAATAGAGTGACCACAGGCCATTTATTTTCTAGGTCAGTGTTGTGGCTTGTTCTGGAGTACAGGCTGTAAACAGGGCAACCTGACATAGGATTTATTTACCTTCTTTGTAGAGTTTTCTTTTGGCAATGGTTTCCCCACATCATATGCTTCCATTCAGTTAGGAGCAAGTCCGGGGGCAAAACTGGTCTTTAACTGCAAACTTCACTTGATTAATTGACAAGGCAAGACGATTTGTTGGACGTAGCCTAGAGAAAACTTGTCAGCATAAGCACTGACCAAACTCACTGGCATGGTCGACACACTGGAGGGAAGGGGTGCCATCCAGAGGGACCTGGACAGGCTTGAGAGGTGGGCCCATGCAAACCACATGAAGTTCAACCAGGCCAAGTGCAGGGTCCTGCACCTGGGATGTGGCAATCCCAGGCACAAATACAGGTTGGGTGGAGAATGGCTGGAGAGCAGCCCTGAGGAGAAGGACTTGGGAATGTTGGTGGATGAGAAGCTCAACATGAGCTGGCAATGTGCACTGACAGCCCAGAAAGCCAACAGCATCCTGGGCTGCATCAAGAGAAGTGTGGCCAGCAGGTCGTGGGAGATGATTTTACCCCTCTACTCTGCGCTCGTGAGACCCCACCTGGAGTCATGTGTCCAGCTTTGGAGTCCTCAACACAGGAAGGACATGGACCTGTTGGAACGGGTCCAGCGGAGGGCCATGAAGATGATCAGAGGGCTGGAGCACCTCCCCTGTGAAGACAGGCTGAGAGAGCTGGGGCTGTTCAGCCTGGAGAAGAGAAGGCTCCGGGGAGACCTCATAGCAGCCTTCCAATATCTGAAGGGAGCCTACAGGAGAGCCGGAGACGGACTCTCTGTCAGGAGATGTAGTGACAGGACAAGGGGTAATGGTTTTAAATTGGAAGAGGGGAGATTTAGGTTAGATATTAGGAGGAAATTCTTTCCTGTGAGGGTGGTGAGGCACTGGAACAGGTTGCTCAGAGATGCTGTGGATGCCCCATCCCTGGAAGTGTTCAAGGCCAGGCTGGATGGGGCTTTGAGCAACCTGCTCTAGTGGAGGTGTCCCTGCCCATGGCAGGGGGGTTGGAACTCAATGATCTTTAAGGTCCCTTCCAACTCTAACTATTCTATGATTCTATAAAGCAGACTTTCATCGGTGTTGCAGCCCAGAGGTTCTGCTGTCCGCAGGAGTCTGGTTCATCGGTGGCAGCTTCGTTTAAATGTGTCCCAAAGTACAGAGCCGGGGTAAGAGCTTCTGCCTTATAATCATTGTGTTATAGCAGTCTGTCTGTGTTGGAAGGCCAGGTGACTGCATCTGCCGTACGTTGATGTTACTATGGGGCTTTTGAGTATTGGTTGCTTGTTCTGTGTGGCATTAAATTCTTGTTCGCTTTAGCGTTAAGAGGGGTTCCTAAAAACACATGATAGACCCTGCTTTTGGAGAATGCAGGTTCTTGCTCTGTTTGTGGCATCAGCCTTTCAAATACGTGCCCTAAGTGAATTGATAAAGGAAGGGGAAATAGAACAACTCTTAATTGGCTGGAGTTCAAAGGCTTTGGGGTGAAAAGGTGAGCAGCTGACGTGCAGGTTTGCCACCCCCCCCCCCCCCCCCCCCCCCCGGGAGGCACAGCGGGCGCACGGAAACACAGATGCTGGACCATCCGGGGCATACAGAGCCTTTCATCTTCTTCTACTGGTTTTAATTGTTTTTCTCATGACGATAAGCTCTAGAAAAAGCCCTTAGAAACATCTACATGAAATATTTAGTTTTTTTCTGTTAGCTTCGCCTGCAAAAGGTATAAATGTACAGGCTTGTTGTACAGAGTTAAGGCTGAGGAGCAGGGTGGTAGCTCAGTGTATCACAGCCGGTACTGGTTGTCGACTTCCAATAGCATTGCTGTCTGTATGCGTTGTACTTCTATCCCATCGGAAGAAGGTGGAAATCAGACTGCTGGATTTGATAAGGAATGTTGCAAATGAGTTCACCGAGTCACTATTTCAGCTCAGATGTGTTTGAAAAACACTGATATTAACAGCTGAAACATGGAAGTGGGCAGCATCAGCAAAGCCACAGCCATTTGATGGTTTTGGATAAAAACAGCTTCTTGAACAGCAATGGGAGAAGATAGACTTCCAAAAGAAAAATAGAAAATAAAGCAAAAATGTTGTTTTCTTTGACAACTGGCAACACCTTGGTGTTTCGCTTTGGGTGATAGCAATGTTTGAGGCCTCTGTCCACGAGTATTTGAGAGTGATAAGCCCTTAGACAAAGGTCTTAAGGTGCCAGGACGTGCTTATCAGGAGCTTTGCTGAACAGTCTTGGGTTAAGGAGGCCTCTGCATGCTCAACAGCACAGCTGTGTTCTGTTTCATGCCGGAACAGGGGTTGGAATTTCTAGCCATCTCTGCCATGGGCTGCCCTTTTAGCAGGAACATTGTTGAAGCTGCTTCTCTCAGCAAAGCGCTTTTCCAAGAAAACAAATAGATGGTTGTAAGCTTGCCTACTCAGGTGAGTTTTTGGGGGTTTTAAAAATATTTATGTAGACCTCTGAGAAGGGGCTTTGACCACAGTTACCTTCTCGGGCAAAGCGTTGCTACCACGGTGTTGCTGAACCCGGCTTGTTGCTGGTGTTCTGTGAAGGGGGCATAATGGCTGGGAGCTCTTAAACACATCGGTGTGGGTATGTTTGTGGTGGCCCTTTTGATCTTGTTGCTTAGAAATGTTTACTTTCTTTGCTTTGGTCTGTTGTGGTTTGGTTGGGTTTTGGTTTTAATTTATTTTTTTATTTTCCTGCTGTCAGCTCTGCAGTTGCTGACAAAAACCTGTTGAAGTTTGTATTAAATTGTGATCTGAAGTTCGCTGTTGGTTACTGGCTACGGATGTTCTTAGAGTATCTGCCCTAGAGATTTTTTTTTAAGTGTTATTCATCAGAAGCGATGGAAAGGGAAAGGATTAGCCTTCTCTGTTTACTTGTCTGTTTATGCCTTTGTTTTCTTTGGTTACTTTGTAACAAGGCTAAAAATATATATTTTGCACTCCCTGCAAGTAATTTGAGCATCCACAGGAGTGTAATAGCCTGTAAAGCTGGAATATAAACTAACTCCTAAGTTCCTTTTGGGAATTACTCTATAACTGTCTGTTATAATGGATATAAATCATTGCATCTCCATACTAATACCAACTGCTAACAGAGAAAGACTTTCAATTTCATCTAATCTGTTAGTTCTTCTGTTCCTACATTTTTTTTTTTGTGATTTTTTTTTTTTTTTTTTAAGCAACCAAAAGAAATCTGTGTTTTCCTTGAAAAGAACCACCTGTTTACAGCTGCCTGCGCAAAACACTGGTTCCTAAGTGTTTGGGCTGGTATAACTGCAGGCCTTTTTAAAAAAAAAATAAAAAAAAATAGGGAGGAACAGAGATATGGAGATGTTTATAAAAACATCTTTTTATGGTCTGCTATGTTAAAATAATTATATAGACAAATCATTCCTGGAAATGTTGTGGCAGGAGAAAAAGGAGAAACCCCTCTAATAGTGCAACATTCAGATAATTGGACCTAGATTTGCTCTAAATTATACTGGGACTAAGCCAGACATGGACATAAGACTAAGTACCTCCTCTCTATTACTGTCCTCTGGTGCCTTAAATTTGAGCCCTAATGTTTTCCTGACCCTCCAAATAATAATTAATTATTTAATTAAAAAGCCTTCTTGCTCAGTGTGAGTGGGCAAATGGAACGAATCCTCCACGTCTGGCTGAAGTCAAGTGCAGGATTTCTTGGTCTGTTTTCTTGCTGGGACGGCATCCTCTGCGCTAAGGTGACCAGGGGAGTGTTTGAGGGGGAAAGGGAAATGAAAGGGGAAGGGCTCTGCCCACAGCTCTGCTGGTCTCAAAGCCAACCCCACAGGGCTGGCTGGTGGCTGTGGATCTGCAGCTCACAGTCTACATTGCCAAGAAAACTACTGCTTTTGGGGTGATGGTGTTTGGGTAGCAGAAATTGCTAGCTGTGGGGAAATGCTCTTGAAGAGATAGCAAAATTAGGGTATAGGGTGGTGAGACACTGGAACAGGTTGCCCAGGGAAGCCGTGGATGCCCCATCCCTGGAAGTGTTTAAGGCCAGGCTGGATGGGGCTTTGAGCAGCCTGGTCTGGTGGGAGGTGTCCCTGCCCAGGGCAGGGGGTTTGGAAACTAGATGATCTTTAAGGTCCCTTCCAACTCTAACCATTCTATGATTCCATGAAAATTTCACTACTTATATGTAAGAATAGTGCAGTTGAGGTTGTTTTTTGGGGGGTGAAGGTGGGCCAATGGAACAAGGAAGATGGTTGCTTTGATTTTGCAGGGTATTGGGGTTCCTCATGGATTGTAATCAGACCCTAGGGAGGTCTGAGAAGGGGACCAGGTGGGAAATGCATTCAGTGGGGAAGAGATGGAAACGATTTGCTGGAGAGGTGGCTAAGTGGGGAATGGAGGGGGTGCTGTGGAGAGGAGCCAGCTTTCCCTGCCTGTTGTGTTTCAGCAGCCATGCAGCTGGTTCCCTTTCCGAGGGCTGTTTGATGGAATGGATCTGCAGCATGTTACCTGCTAGAAATCTTGCTGAAAAGTCGGGTGAGAGCCATCACTGGGAATTTTCTCCACTGCTTATAATTCTGACTGACCTTTTTGCACGCATCTGTCAGATACTAATTTTAAGCCCTGAGTCAATCAAATTTCCCAAGCACTCTCTTCTTCATTAGCCAAGCTGTAAATGCCTTAAGGCATTTGAAATCTGCACAGTTGAGTAAAGAAAAGCCTGAGAAAACAATACTCATACAAATTAACAGAAGTGCACCCTTGTAGGTGAATAAAAAAATGTTTGGTTTTTTTTGTGTTGGGGGGTAGGGTTATTTATATTGCAAATAAAAGTGTCCATTCTAAATTAAAATGTTGACAACCAATTCTGTTTTCTGAGTTGCATCTTTTTTCTTTGTGCTACAACCTGCTCAGTGCTTTCTATCTGAAAAGCTCTGTAAAAGAAGACTGAGAGTTGTAGAGTTGTCTGTAGCTTTAGCAAACCTTTAATTGCATTCATCTGGCTTTGCATCCTTATCTCTCTTCTGTTATCTCATTTCAGCTGGAATTTAAACAAGCTTTTTCTTGGCTGGCAATTTGAAGAATAACTGTTATTCCTAGAGATGTGTTCGAGAGGGGTTTTTTGAGAGACACGAAAGCAGCTGCGTACATTAAGATACACTCAGTCTAAGACCTTTGTAGGAAAATGTGCAGCAAGTCCATTTTCTTATCTAATGAGATATAAGCATATTTTTGAAAGCAAAATCACTTTTGTTACCCTGAAAGTAAAATTTTGCAACGCTTCCCAGGTCAGGATGCCTGTCCAAGAAGGCACGGCACAAGAGCAAAGATACATTCTGTGGGACAAATTAAAATCCTGTCTGTGCTGACAAATTAATCTTTTAACCAAGACTGTTGCTGGGGAACAGATGGCACAGCTCTTGAATGTAGGCTTGCTTTTGCTTTTGATAAAGCGCAGATACATTTTCATGCTACAATCCCTCCCTCTCAAAGTCTGACCCTTCTTTGATTTGCAAACTTCCTCCTAGGTGTTCCATCCCACCTTCCCTTCTGAAAATAAAGTAGGTTGGGAAGAACAGCAGCTTTCAGACAACTAGACTTCATCGAAACCAGATGAACCACAGAATTGTCAGAGTTGGAAGGGACCTCTAGAGATCATCCAGTCCAACTCCCCTGCTAAAGCAGGGTTGCCCAGAGCACATCGCTCAGGACTGCATCCAGGCGGGTCTTGAAGATCTCCAGAGAAGGGGACTCCACCACCTCCCTGGGCAGCCTCTTCCAGGGCTCTGGCACGCTCACCGGAAAGAAGTTTTTCCTCATATTTGAGTGGAACTTCCCATGTTCCAGCTTGTGCCCGTTGCCCCTCGTCCTGTCACTGGCAAACACTGAAAAGAGTCTGGCTCCATCATCCTTCAACCCACCCTTTAGGTACTTGTAAACATAGATGAGGTATGAAGATTTCCAATGCTGTAAACACTTAGAGGAGATTTTAGATTTGCTTCTCTTTGCAGGAAGGGAAGGAGAAGAAGGTTTGATAAAATAATAAGACAAAATTC
This sequence comes from Numenius arquata, assembly GCF_964106895.1. Classification (NCBI taxonomy): domain Eukaryota; kingdom Metazoa; phylum Chordata; class Aves; order Charadriiformes; family Scolopacidae; genus Numenius; species Numenius arquata. Next base: position 28,616,487 of record NC_133580.1, on the reverse strand, counting down.
TTGGTGTTCCTCCTAACAATGTGCTTGGCCTGCGTAATCATCTTGGGTTTTAGGCCTGTCTTTATGCTTGTTTGGAATTCTGCTGGCTTTGAAAAGCAAGGATGATCTGTACCTTTAGAGTAGTGCCCAGAAGACACTGCAGGCACAATATGTCAGCTGGTGTTCATCCTTTTCATCTCCTAAGCGCTTTCTGGTATTGCTTCCTTGCAGTGAGGGGTCACTGTTACTGGAATCATGCTTTTGGATAGAGGAGGGCGAGGTGTCATTTCAGCCTGCTTGAAACATCAGTGTTTTCAGCATCTATTTTTATGGCTCGTAAAACCAATAGGGATGCAAGTCTCGGTGCTTCCCTAGATACCTGGAGCTCTGCAACCTCAGCTGCCCAGTGGAGGGTTCAGCTTGGTGACAAGCGAGAAGAGGGACTTTGCCCCCTGTGATCATCCATGACTTGCAGGGGCTGCATAATGGTTTGTCTCCCCTACTTGGACGTGCTGAGCAGATGTGGGTGGAGGAAGAGTCCTGGCAGGGAGTGGGTGACAGCACAAGAGAAGAGTGAGCAGAAGCCAAGCGGAGGATGTGTGCTTGCTCAGCAGAGGCTGGGTGGAAGGTCTCCCTGGTGAAGCGCTGCTGCAGCGGTGGATTTGACCAGCTGGGCCTTCAGAAAAGGGGTTGTTGGTGGCTGGTCATCTCGATGCACTTCTCATCACAGCTGCTACTTTGGTCATTGGTAGAGTTTGTCCGGCTGCTTAAATCTAGTCCCAGCTCTTCTTGGAACCTGAGCAGAGGCAGGAAATGAAAGATCATCAGGGATGATAAAGGCACAAAGAACAACAGGCACGTGAAACCAAGCTTTTTTTCTTTCATTGCTGTAAGACTGAGTTTTTTGAAGGAAAGCGACGTGAATGCTATATTGCTTTTGCTTCTTCAAGATCACCGGAACATGCATACTCACGCTGAAACTACTGCTTTGCTGCAAGAGACCTCTTGGTTACTTTTTAAAACTTTGATTTGTACTTAGGAAGGGGTTAAAAATACTGTGGATTCTGAATAAGCTACAGGGTTGAGATGTACACCAGCTCTTGTAGTGCCCTGTGGAGCAACTGGGAGAAGACGTCCACCACGTGGGCCATATTGAGACAGGAAAACTCTGTCTCAGGAGAGTAAGAAAATCTGTCATCTTTTTATTTATTTTTGTTTCCTCTTTCTAGGAAAGAGAAGTTGTATACTGAATGCTTCCAAGTGTCAAAATTATGTTCCCTGGCTGAAAGTGTTACTAGGCATAGGGGTATTATGGCAGAATGAGTGATGTGTCTGTTTGTTTGAGTTGGGCTTCCAGAGGATGTTGCTAAATCTGAGCAATGTGCCTTGAAGCTGCTGTTTGTATGGAGGCTGTTGTTGCATCATCATCTAAATCAGTTCTAGAACCAGTGGAGAAACAATGAAAATCCTTTCGGTGTAAGCAAAGACAAATTACTGAAAAGTTAATGAGAGAGAAGGTGTTTCTGTAGCGCAAATGGGCACTTGTAAGATGATTGTAGGCGGTTGTTAGGGCTCCCGATGTCTTACTTTCCTACTCCTGTGGGATTGGTTATAAAAACAGCACAAGAATTTAACAGCAGATATCTCCAAAATGGCCTTGGTGACTCATTTTAAAAAGGGAAATACCTTATGTGTTGTTATTGTAAACTTGATCTGAATACTGATTCATTTTTGGTAATCTTGGTTGTGCAAGATTTGCAAACTCAGTAGACTGTGACAGCACTTGCTTTTTTTCTGCTTTCCTTTGGTTTTAAACCTTTCTGAAATATCTGTAGATAGTTTATTCTGAAATTGCAGATTGTTGCTCCATAATTAGTCGATTGCTCCCTTTGTTTCCCTTGGAGAATTAGACTGGAGCCGATGCCATTCATACGCGGAGAACTTCTAGGCGTGTTTATTATGAGTGATAGCAAAACATATGGAATTCAATATGGAAAATATAAATAGCTATTTATAGTACATGCCCTCACTGAACAGTGGCTAACACTTACCTGCCCTCGTTTTCCTCCTTCTCCAGCCAAGGGAGCAGCATCTTGCCTTGCCCTCTCCTTCACAGGCTGGGCAGGATCAGCTTGTGGGGATAACGATGCATACTGGGGATGTTGGCTCATCGAGTGGCACTTAGAAAGACAGGCCCCAAAAATCATTTTTAGGCACTGCAACTATTAGTTTTCCCCATGATTTTTCTCCCTCTGTTCCTTTCCCCCAGTCCTTCTCCAGCAGCTGTGTGGAGGGACCTGTAGCAGGTGTCGGACCAGGACTCCGGGAGGTAACTGAGCTCTTCTCTTCTGCCGAGGGAAAAACCGTAACGCTATATTACTATTGAAAAGCACACTGCAAGATATGTTTTAATTAGAGTGTGTTTTGCTGCAGTGTAATTAAGGGTAGCAAGCTTCCGCTTAGTGCTTTTCTATTTCAGATTCTTATCATTGCCTTAGAGAGAAGGAAATGAGAATACGGGAGATCGTATCACTCATAATGGTAACAGTCTGCGGTAATAATTTTTTGTGAAGGCTGCTTATGAGTTTGACTCGAGGCGTTATCGACAGCATCTGACGCTAAAGGAATACAATACTTCGGTTGTAGTATTGCATGGCACTTCAAGAAGCAGGCAGATGGAGTTGAGCTGACTCTTTGTTTTTTTGGTTGGGTTGAACAGCTTTCTGCTAATAAACGCAAATTAACGGGGACTTGATTGTTGAAGGAGCATTATGTTATTTTTGCTGTTGAAATAACAAACCAAAACGATCGAATCACCTGAAGTGTATATAAGCGAAGACAAAACAGTTTCAAATACGTGATTGTTGGCTAGCTCTGTTTTGATTCAGGGTTTTTTTTGTAATGTTCCGGTATGGCAAGTCAAAATGAAATAAATCAACCAAGTGTCAAAGACAATAATTCCGTGCCTCAGAAGATCTCCTAACGACATCTTTTTGTAGAATTCCTTTTTCCCGAGAAAAATATTTTTATTTCTTGCTCTCTCCCTTCCCACCCACATTGCAATTTTCCACAGAACAGAAGTTATGGTTCCTGATGAGGTTTCTATTTGCATATGCACTGCTGAGGAAGATTAGAGGCTTCCACGCCACCTCATATACTGATGGTGATACCAATTTCTTACACGTAACTGGTCACGCATAAATTTGAGCTTAAGTTTGGAGCTGCAGTCACTCAACGTGGTAAGAGATTGCTTGTTTGGAACAGCTAACTCCAGAAAACGCGGCGTTCAGTGGGTTGCCACTCTCAAAAGTGCAAAATGCAGTGTTGCTGTTCTGTCTCTCCCACGCCCCATGTCTGGCTGCTTGGTTTCCCAGATCAGTTATGCTGCTACATTAGTCCCTAAAGCAAACCCTATCGTTGAAATTTCCACTCTAACAGTGGCAGCTCGTCTGCTGTTAGAGACAGGAGGTACCCTTAATACTTCTTTAAACCGGGTATATGTTTTCTGTTTTACACCAGCTGGTATTTTTTAATGGAATATACTGGATTATTTTTATCACAGTTATCATTCTGTGCCTTAAGTTCTCATGAGTTTTCACTCCCTGCGTCCATGCCTTGAATTGAATCGGGAGATGGTGAAGCACTATGGCCAACTGCTGCTCCCATGTGTTTTGCGTCAGGAGGCAAATACAGCTGAGGGAGAAAAGGGTGTTACACCGCCAGATGCTGTTCACAAGCCTTTAGCCTGGTTCCCAAACATAGTTGTGATTGCATTCGAGGTGTTTTAGCCGCATGTGTGTTCAAGTTGCAGAAAGATGCAGAATAGCTTTCTTTAGCCTTTGTGTGGTTAGATGAATTGGCCAAGAGGTGCATGTACTGGCGTATAAAAAGTTAGTAGTATGCTGTCCTCAAAGGTAAAGTTGTGATGCAGTTAATTCAGGATACACTCCTCCTACTCCAGCTCTCACTGCTGTTACGATGAGGGCAGCCTCATTGCTTTGGTCCTGTAGTTCAAGCCTACCTTTTAGTTGCGGTGGCTGCCAACTTGGTTTCTTTTCCAGTGGCAGAGCGAGGGTCATTCCAAGCATTTTGAAAGAAGCACCGTGATTTGGCCGTAGGGCACAAGCTAGTGGTTTAATAACTTCACTGAAACCGGAGATTTAGATCTGGAAACGCAGGGAGAAAAAAATTTAACTCAGCCCTTTGTGCTTCCCAACTGATCAACCTAGAGCTTGTATAGAAAGAGTTCATTATTTGGAACTCGGTTCAACTGCGTGGCTCGGTGGCTTTTGCTTTTCTTCATATATTCTTTGCAGGTGATTTTAATGAGTTGGCTGCGTTAATAGACAGTCTAAAAAAAAGAAAAAAGCTTCAGCACATAGAGATTCTTTCAAGGGATCATGAATGGTAAACGTCAAAGTGTAAAGAATAATAGAATTAAATACCTTAAAGATCTTATTTCAATAAATGGAATTTAATGTAATAAATATTTTAACTTAATACATATTAATATATTAACATACTGAGATACATTAATTGTTGAATGCAGTGTTTCCTCCATAAATAAAGCAGATAGCCAAATTCACAGCAAAAGAAATTGGGTAACCTTCAGTTACAGGCTGGATGCAGTTCAGTGCCTGGGGTGTGTTGGATGGTGGATATCTAGATACTGATCGCGAAGTTACGTACCAAGTGTCTGTAAAAAAAAAATTAGTTCCTTAAATATATCCCTCTGAAGAAACAACACAGTTGTTATATTTAAGGCTATCGAGTATTACCGTGGATTGTTCTCATTGGTGTGTTTCAGGGTCTTTTGTGGAAAAACAGATCATATGTTGAATGTTGTCTCCCCACTGTTGGGCTGTGTGTTTCTACGTGTTTTGTGGGTGTAGGTGCTGCCTGTAGATGAGGAGAGAACTGGTGGGCTGGGCTGTGTGCGCCGCTCTGCTCCAGGGAAAGTCTCTTGCTCTGCTGGAGAACAAACACGTCCTAGCTTTGGGTGGCCTTTTGGCGTTCCTGCACTCCTAGTGTCTACCTTTTTTTAAACAACACTCTTGTGATCGAGGTATTTGGCTATTCAGCCTAGGTTTCTGACTGCCTTTGATGCCTGAAGATTACAATACACGGATTTCTTAGTCTTGGAGACTCCCAGAGTGATTTATTTTATTTTCTTTAAATCCTGAAAAGGGCTTATTCCAGGTAGAAAGCTAGGGCAAGGACAGAATCTTCGAAACACACAGATTCATTTTACAGATGAGTTCTTTATTTAACCTAATAGCATATGCCTATCCAAACGGTCCAGCTTGTGATTCTTTAAAAACAAATAGACCACGTGAAAGTGGTGGGTAGTGCTTGGCGTACTGAATGGGCAGAGGCCTCCTGCGTTTGTAGTTTCCCTTTCCTGCCTTGTCGAAGGAGATAAGCTTGCAGACTCTGAAATGCTGTGGCCTTCAGAAAGATGAGCTATAAATCTCACCAGAGGGAGAATCGGTCCCTGTCATCTCTCCCCGCATCGTTTTCTGCTTCCCCCAGCTACTGTATTTCAAACCCCGTGCCTTGGTCCAGCCCACGCAGAATCTTTGTAACCAGCTTAGTCAGGGATGTGATTTCCATTCTTACTTCTGCCTCTTACGCTTAGTTTATAGCAGTAATGCCTGCTTTGTAGGAGTTGTTGCAATAAAATCGTTCTGCTCCTTTTGCAGGGCTACTAGCTGTAGAAGCGGGGAACTTTTGTGTGGGAGCAGTCGCATCTTCCACAGCGTGGCGGGACTGCTTTAAGTACACAGGTCTAATGGGAGCAGTTTGTCTTCTCTGTTTTGACGTGGCCGACTTGAAGTGTCTTGACGGTTCTCACTGATGTCCCTGGAAGGGATGGGCTTGGGAGTGCAACCATGCAGGTTCAAAAACCTGCTGTCATCACTGTCCTAGGACGTAGGGAATACTTAGTGCATTGGGATTTGCCTCCTTCGAGGTGGTACCAGAGGCTGGTGGTGCCGTTAGTTGCGGCGGCATCTCAGCTGGAGTTGAAACAGCCATTCATATTTAAAAAATAAAAAATCTTCCATACTTTGGCAAGCTGCATTTTTACTGTCTTTTAACACCATGAATGAATGTCAACAGTTAACTTTCGGTACATAATTATGAAGCCAAAGGGGGTGACCTCAGTCACCTATTTAATTTGAGATTAAGAGTGCCATTCTGTTTATGATTCGGCAGTAAAAGGCTTCACTGGAACTATGCCCACTGTTTGAAGTTACGCTGCGGACTCTAAACTGCTGCAGAACACTTCTGCCTTCAGGCACCACCATGTAGAGATCTTTCCAAGCAGCTGGTTTTTGAGGGAGAGGAGAGGGCTTGTTGTAAGAGTTGCATGAAGCACTTCAGAAACAGTACTTTTTTTTTTTTTTTTTTTCCCTTTCTTTTCTTCCTTTTCTCTTTTTTCCTTGAGTTATTTAAACCATGCTAGACGAAAAGTTTAACTATGGGCAATACCTTAATACCTTTGGCAACGTTTGTGCTTTCTGTAAGGATGGTTCCATCTTTTACACGCAAATTGGAGTTCTTCAGACAGACACGCCTCTGCTGTCACGTCACACAGAAGCAGATCACTCTGACAAGGCTGGGTGCTGCTTTTGACCAGTAAAAATCTTGTATCTTACCCTTTCTAAAGCAAGCTTCCTGTGTCCGTGCTGCAGGTGCGGAGCCGTGCAGGAGTTTGGCAGGGCTGGGAAGGAGCAGCACCGTACAGCACGCTGGTGCCATCTGACGGTAAGTGGCACAGCAGGTTTGCCCCCTTCTGTTTCATTTATTTTGTGTGTGGGGTGGGTGAGATTACATTAGTCGCATGTTATATGTATGTATATATCTATATGCCCCATATAGATATATACATTCTATATGTTCTCTCGTTAAAGAAATCTAGAATGTACTGTGTGGTTTTCTTTATTCATCCTGTGTTTTAAAATTAAACTAAAACTTACAATATTTCACTTTTTTTTTTTTTTTTTGGCAGAAGTAACTATTAATTACAGACATGGTCTTCCTGTGATAACTCTTACGCTGCCCACAAGACGTGAACGCTGTCGGTTCACTGTTAAGCCAGTGGTTACCACCGTAGGGGCGTTCCTGCGGGATGTGCAGAGAGAAGATAAAGGAATTGAGAGGGCGGAAGTCTTTGCAACAGGTATCTTGCATTTCCGTCACTCCTCAAAATGAATACATTCCTTTTCAAACGGATTGTACTACTTGCCTGAAGCACAGGAGCACAGTCCTCCATCGGGTTTAGCATTGTTACTGTTGGGGTAGTTCTTGAATGCTTCTGGGGTTTATTGGTGTTTCAGATTTAATATCCAAGTACTCTTGGAAAGGCTGATTAACAATGCAGAATTGGACATGTTACTGTAACCACCCTTAAATCCCAGTAGTGTTCTCTATTATCTTTTTCAGGTAGCTTCCTTTTGTCATGCTGTCTTTAAATAGGTGTCTCTCTTCTGGTTTCCTTGGTGTCTTTTTCTTTCCTTGTCCTCTGTGATCATTCTTAAAGGCAACCAGTTGGGCTCTTGAATGTGACATCTGCCTGTTGTTCTGTGTTACCTGGAGCTAGAAGAATCTATTTGCCATACTACAAACTTAAACTCATGGAAAACTTAATAAGAGCTAAGCAAGGAGATAATGTGTCCAATAATAAAGGGCAGCTTTTTGAGACGTTGCTGAAGTTTAATTAATGAGCTAGAGAATAATACTTCGGGGCCCTTGGGTTGAAAGGAAAAAGCTATACTGATACGTTAGTGTTGATGTGGGCTTTCTTCCTTGTAACATACTGTTTATCCCAGTGTCCTAAGTCTTGCTCTTAGTGAAGGACTGTCTCAAAAATAAAAGAGATGTAGCTCTCTTGCCTGAGTCTGGTAGAATAGGTACTTCAATTTGGCTAACTAAAAGCATCAATTTTTTCCCTCATCCCCCCTAAAATGAAAGAAAAAAAAAAAAGGCGTAGCTACATCCCTATAGAAAGATTTATTTTCCATCATGTAACACGCAGAAAGAAAGGATGTTGTCAAGGAAGGTTGGTCCAAAGGCTCATAACTGGATGCATTCATAATATCCCCTTTCTTCCTGGTTGTGATAGCAGAGTGGTACAGGGACTTTCAAAGGAACTGAAAATAGATTGATGCTCCTAGAAGATCAGAATGCCAAAGATCTAGGAGAAGCTGCCTTAGTTGCCTTTAAAAGCGCATTTAGTAGGAAAATACCCCATAGAGCAATACATTTATATTCTCTAGGGCAATGGAGGGGTGATCTGCGTGGATCCCAGTGTGTGCATGAGCTTCGTGTACATAGGAACTTTGGTGGTGTTTTGTTGAGGCTTTTTTTAATGCTTTATCTGCCAGGCAGCAAAGGTAGAGAATTCTCTTGAAAAAGATAATTTCTTAAGAAACTCTTGTATCTTCACTGTGAGAAATCATGGTTGTCAGAAGCTGTCCTTCCCATTAACGTGGGAGTTCTCACTAAAAAGGATTCTTTACTGGGATGAGGCAGGGCTAACCAAGGTGTGCCAGCAAATGCTTAACCTCTGAGTACTATCTGTGCAGAGACATCCCTGACAGAGGTATTTGTGATTCAGTGCTGAATCCCATTCTTCTGTGGTATGTCAGCGAAAGCTTTATGCACACTACTTATTCTGCTTCGGTGCAAATGTCGGTCACTTGTGAAGCATAAGATAATTTCTGTAAGAAACCTGCAAGTCCGGGGTTTTTAGCAAGGACAGGCAGCAGGTTCCAAAGTGGAAAGGCATCTGGGCTGTTTTCACCTCATTTATCTCCTCTATTTAAGCACACCCGCCTGCCGCTGCCCAACGTTGGAATAGAAACAGTGTCCGCTTTGATTAAAACAATGACTGTTAATAGTTCTCTACTCTTAATTTTTCAAGTGCCAGGCAATTGTAATAGTAGAGAACAGCTTAGATGTTTAATTTATTAGGAAACTGATACTGTAAAGAGAAACTATTGGTCAAGTACTGAGAGTTGAATTCAAACATGTATTATTAAAGAAAAATTATGAAGCCTTGATTTAGTGCAGACACTTCTGTATCATTTAGCCATTAAATGAAACCCAACCTTAATTGAAAGCATTAGCGCTGTATATGATGACTCACTTCCATTTTCTGTAGATTTGATGTTAGTCCTGTCTAGTGGGAGGTGTCCCTGCCCGTGGCAGGGGGGTTGGAACTCGATGATATTTAAGGTCCCTTCCAACCCAAACCATTCTATGATTCTGTAGACAAAAAAAATGGCCCTTGATCCACATTTGAACACCTGTGCTTCGGTATAAGAAGGAAAGTAGCCTTTTGCTGAATGCCTGTGGGGAATTTTCTAAAATAAAACAACTCTACCCACCCTACCCCAAACTTTTCTGCTTTTCAGTTAATGAAAGGTTGGGCAGGTTAATAAATTGGTGTTGTATCACATCCAGAACAAAGAGGCTGTCTGGCACTTCTTTTGAAAAGCATTTTTTGCTTAAATGTCACTTTATAAATGTCACCTTAATAATTTAGATGCAAATGAGCTTCGATGTTCTATTACACTATTAAAAAAAAAAGGCAAGAAAAAAAGAAAAAAAAAGAAATGAGTGGATGGGCACATTAAAATTTCAGATTTTGGATTGAAAGTGATAACCCTTCCAGGTTTGCTTTGCTACCCACACAGTTGGGGAGCCAGCTGGTGCGTTAGCTGGTGGAGTTCAGTAGTTGAAGCAGATGGGGCTAGAGAACAGGGTTCCGATGAATAAATAATTGCAGGTGCGGGGTTATCTGCAGTGCCTTTCTGTACCAGGCACATGGGGACAGATGGAGGAGCTGAGGCAGTAGCACTGTGACAAATATTTACATACAAAAATCTTCCTATTTTGTAGCCCGATCATTATAAATCTTGGGAGTAAAGCTGCTGTTTTCTGCCACTGCCCACCTCTTGGCAGGGGAAAATGCTGGTTTTATGTATAGGAAAGAAGATCGGGCCAAACAGCTACTGTGGAGCAGCTGCTCTGTGGCTTTTGACCCTCCCAACCCCCATGTACCACAGCAATGTGCCCAGCAGCAATGGTGTGCGGCTCCGGGGCGTTCTTGGGCCATCTGAACCCCCTGGGGGGGTGCTGGTTTTACTGGGTGGCTCTGGGATCTGCTGGACTTGGGCCAGCGAGAGCTCCAAGGATCCTCTATTACATGTTGCTGCTAATGACTCTAGGAGCTCCTTCTCGGTGCCTTCAGCTCCCTGCGGGATGTGATCATAGAATCACAGAATGGTTAGAGTTGGAAGGGACCTTAAAGATCATCGAGTTCCACCCGCCCTGCCATGGGCAGGGACACCTCCACTAGAGCAGGTTGCTCAAAGCCCCATCCAGCCTGGCCTTGAACACCTCCAGGGATTTGCCTCCTAACTGCGGTGAGGTGCGGTGAACAGTGAAATGAGGAGGAGGTATGAAAGCCGGCAGGTAGGCAGAGTAGTAATATACTAAAGAAAAGAGGTTATTTACAATACTTCATGCCCCTTTAAACAGGGAAATGAGATGGGACAAGCAGAGATGGGACAAAACAGATCTTCTAGATTTCAGCAGAGCTTTTAGATTAAATCTGCCTTTGTGCATTGAATGTAAAACAGGAAGGGGTCAGTTTCTCATTTGGATACAGCTGTTTGTCCTGTTGTTCAAGAAATCAGAAGTGTTGCCAGAGTACTAGTCCTGCAAGATCTGCTGTGTGGATGAGAATGAGAATGCCCTGAGAAAGGCTGCAGTGCGTCTGTGCTGTTGGATGAGAGTCTTTTCATGTATTGAAGTTGTGGTCCATCTACCAGTGGCAAACCTTTTCCAAGCCCCAGGCAGACAGAGATACTGCATTTTGGGTGAAAGGGGCTTTGGCAAAGAAAAATGGTAAAGAGGGAACAAAAAGAAGGAACAAATATAAAAGCAGGATAAAATCTTCAACAACTGGCTTTCCTGATTGAATGTCACAGTTGCCCCCTTCTCCCTGATTTTAAGTAATTGAAAATAGATGTTTGGTTTTTTTTTCCCCAGCCTGTTCTCTGTGTTGCTGATGGGATAGCATTCATGTAAATTTTTGCATAAAAAAGAAGAGTAGAAAAGGGTTCTCCAGAGCTTTTTAGACTGATTCCTCTGTGGCTCCTGGTCTGCCTTGTACTGGACAGTCTAGCTATTTAGACTGTTGCAACTGATAGTGAAACAGTGATTTCAAGTACCGTTAATCAAAATCTGAACACCAGTACCGACAAGCGTTGCTCCTTTTGATCAGAAGAGCTTGTTTAAGGAAAGACATAAATCTATAACTGAAGATGAGGTCTTTGAAGGTCTTTTAATTTCCCAAAAACCTTTGTCCTAATGAAGATGCAAACTTGGGTGAGGATGGAGAAACAAAAATGCAGATCTTTATGTTGCAATTTGCTACTGTTTTATGCAAGACTTCTTTTTCTTCTGCCCTCCCCTTCCCAATGGGTCAGTTCTAGTCATAACACAAGAAAATAACAAGTTTGCTCATAGTAGTGACAAGTCCAAACACCGCTGCTAGAGAAAGCATCAGGGACACACTCTGCATTGATGTGCTCCTCCTTACTGTTTAATATCAGTTACAAGATTTACTAAAAGTACAGCTCCATTCCAGCCATTCTTAATGAAGATCTCTAGCACTTTTCCAAAGGGATATCAGCTAATGCTTAAGATTCCTTATGATAAATGATTTAGAACTTAAATCTTTTTTCTGCAGATGGTAGCAAGGTCTCTCATGCCACCTTGATGGAGGTCTTATTGATGAATGACTTTAAACTTGTTATCAACAACACGGCATACAGTGTGTCACCTCCTGTAAAAGGTAAGAGCGATGCTTAGTGACTCTGATTATTTCACTTCATCTAGTGAAAGGCATGGGAAGTCTCAGAAAACTGGAACAAACTGGAACCTGTCTAGAGAAAGGAATTTCTTTTTTTTTTTTTTTTTTTTAAACCATTGGATGGTCCTGCTTTTTGGGGTTGGATGTGGGGAGAGAATTTAAGAAGGGTGAGTTCCTGAAATGTTTTATACGACAAACATTTTCTTTTCAGATAAGCTGAGTAATGAGCACGCTACTGAAATGGAAGATATCAGATGCTTGGTTCACAGACTGTTCGTGGCTCTACATTTAGAAGATCACCAGATCAGGAAAGAGAGGGAGTTGCTGCAGAAACTGGACCATCTTAAAGAAGAGCTTCTCCCTCTTGAACAGGTTAGAAAGTGGAGTTACTTGGTTTTTTTTTAAAACTCAACAGCATTTCCTTTCATCAAGTCCTGTGATAGAAAAAAATCATGATGAATGGCTAGGGTGTGCCTTGTTTTGTTTGCTAAGTAAACAAGGGTCAATTCAAATATAATTCAAATTATTTTCAATTCAGTTTTCCCTCCTTTGATGCATATGCCCTGGTTAGAAACCACAACGCCTGGAGAAAGCTGTCATGAACGAGCCTCAGCATAGCTAGTGTTGAGATTGAAAGTCCATTTAGTCACCTGTTGCTGTATGAGCTCTAAATACCCATTACAGAAATCAATAGTGAGGTAGAAATAATCCGTGTGGCTTAGGCTAAGGTTTTCTGTATCACTGAGGCAGCAAGGCAAATTGTTTGGACTAATGGTTGCCATAATCCAAGAAGGAAAGGTATGAATGTTGCTCTAGGGCAGGCTGAGCTAGCCCAGCATGAGGAGAGGCAGCAGAAAGAGCTTGACAAAACGGACAAGCTTTTCTTTGGCTTCAGCCCTGCTTTGTGAGGACCAGCTTTAATGTTAACCAGAGCTGCCTTGAATGGTAAATGGAAATCCAGTAAACATAAATCCCTAGTAGTGGGAAGGGGGGAATTAAAAGCAGGATTTCCTGGGGCACAAGAGCCAGATCCAGCTGCCCTTGGATTTCAGTCCTTTTCTTTCTCTGCAGGGCAAATTGGTAGGGGGAGTCAGTAAAAGATCCTGAAAAAGGATCTAGCCCAGCAAGAGAAAACATAGTTGAGGAGCTGCTCATCAGTTGCACTCATGTTTGCTTAATCAGGTTTATGTATTTCTTTTCCTTAGATGAAAGCCAGAATCATGGATAGCGCAGATGCAAAGACCTCCAGGCTCCTATGGGTCGGGTTAGCTCTGATGTCAACACAAGGGGGAGCACTGGCCTGGCTCACTTGGTGGGTCTATTCCTGGGACATCATGGAGCCGGTCACATACTTCATTACTTACGGGAGTGCCATGGCTTTCTATGCCTACTTTGTTCTTACTAGACAGGTAAGTCCTCGTTTTGTAAAGGTCTGGAGTATTGTAAAGGAGCATAACTGACTCTGAAAATCACAGTGTTTGGGCTTTGATGAAAATACATTCCGTAAGCAGCCTTGCCGTCGCACAGGGACTTGTTTGATGCCTGATGGGGCTGGATATGACCACTGCGTTACACAAAGTCAAGCCCGGAAGTGTTACGCGTGAACTGCAGACCAGCTGCTGAGCATAACTACTATCTGTAACATTTCCTAACCCAGGGAATGAAAAGTGATGAAAGAAGTGTCTGCCAGTTTGTGAGTGCTGCCTTACAGCAGGGCAGGAAGCAAATAATTGAAAAAATAGCTTTTATTTGCTGGAGTTTATCTATAAATGGTTCAGGTTGCCAAACTGTTTGGAAATCTGGCAGTTGCATTATTGAAATATACCTAATTTAGTGCCTGAAAAAATGTTACTGCTTTGTTCTTCATAATCTGATTGCTTTTCCTCGTCTTTGAATGACTGGCGGTAAATGTGGGACAGCTGAAGTGGGGCAGGAAACAGGCATTGTTTAGAAGAAAAAAGTTTGCTGAGTAACAAAAAAACAGACCTCAACTGAGCTGCACCATGCAGACTTGTCCTGGAATCCTGTAAGGCTTTGAGGAATGTGTCTTTTTCCTGGTTTAGCTCTGTATTTTACTCCCAAAGTGGACATCCTGATGTCGAACTTTCTGTGATGCAAAACTCTTTTTGTCATAGAGGTATGTGGAAGAGTAGCCAACACTTCCTTCCGTAATACCAGTGGATCTAAGGAGCTCGTGAGATGCCAGGCTCCTTTAGTGATGAAAAGAGGACGTGTGTCTGTTTTTATGACCAGCTGACTCTGAATGCCAGTTTTACTCCTTCTCACTGATTTTTAAGAAGGGCTAAGGCACTTCTTCATGAGTAGATAAAGAGATTACTACTTGGCTCTTCGGAACATCTGCTGGCACCATTGCTTAAGACTTTCCAATAAGTCTTTGAGAAATAGTAGCTGAACTTTCTCTGACTCCTTGAAAGTAGTGTCTGTTGACTCAGGTGGCACCAGTTATAAAGATCACACTATGGTTTTATTATGATTAAAAATTCCTTTAGATGCAATAGAAATGGTTCCTACCATGTATCTAAAAGGCCCTTACAACCTATGAGGGCATAACTTCATATGTGGCCTCTTAACAGAACATATATGTGTGCTGAACCAGGTACATTTTCCTGAAACAGGCTGAATTTCTATTGAAAACTCATTTGTACAGATAATCATCTGACCTCTACTCAGTTTTCTTGCTAACCCCAAATACGTGCCCTGCTTTCTTCACCAGGACTACATTTACCCTGACGCTAAAGACAGGCAGCTCCTCCACTACTTCTATCGGAAATCCAAAAAACAGCATTTTAATGTGGAACGATATAACAAGCTCAAAGAAGACCTGGCAGAGGTATTTAAATACAGTCCTTAAATAATGAAGTAGCTTCTGGGTTAAGACTTTTTCAGTAAACTCTCAGCTAAGAGAAAATTGACCTCAAGGTTTGTTACATACGTTCAAAACAGCCAGTTTTTGAGCTGTTTAAATAACCATGCAGTCTTCACCATTGAGGTATAACCTACTTCAGTGAGAGAGGGAGACCTTCATGAATTTAATTTACCACAAACCAGTTTATCAGCCCTACATGTCCGTTTTCTGCATATTTGAACATGTTGCGGTTTTGGCCATTTTAGTAGAACGGCCGTATTGCTTTCGGAGACAGTGTGTTTGCTGCGCTGCTGTGGTAACACAATCCTCTCCTTTCCTCGGAAGGAGACTGTCTTGCAGAGTTCAGCAGTTGACATCTTAATCCTATTCCTCAGGTAAAAGGCTTAGATTTCCATCCAGTCACCCATATTCTGTAAAAGGTGGTGGGGTGTGTGCCTGGGAGAAACTTTGTCATCTTCATGAAAAAAAACGTAGCAGATCCCACTCCTCAATTCTTACTCCCCCACTCCATCTCCCCAGTCCTGTGTTCCATGTCTCATAAAAGAAAATTGGAACTACCCCTCATTTTAGTTCCAGACCTGTGGTTCAGGGTATCATTTCATGAGCCGCATTTGGCATAAGGCTAGAGTTTGATGGCTTTTCAGTAGCCTTTGAGTATGAATTTTGTAATTGTAATTTCGGGAAGATAATACTTCGGGGTGCGGGTGGGTGGGTGGATGGGCAGGGCACACGCTTCTCTCTGGCTGCCTGAGCAGGTCTGTAGATGGGCAGCATCTCCCATTTGATTAGTTTGGTTTCTCGTGTAAGACCAAAGCCTTCTGAGAAAGGAAAGATAGTGGATGTGTGAAAGAGGAGGAGAAAACAGAGGGCTGCAGAAGGATGAACTCTCGCTCTCTCTTGCCCTGGCAGGCAGAAGAATCCCTGAGGCGTCTGCGCCACCCTCTGCACCTGAGGCTTCCCATCCAGGAAATCAGTGACAAGGACTGACTTTGGTTTTGTATATACATTGGAATTGCCCTTTCAGAGTTGATATGAACATTTAGTTACTCGTCAGGAACTGGATTCTTTTGACCACTATAGTTTTAAAAGTTGCAATAAATATCTCCAAAAATGATTTGGTCATTTGATGGTTCGGGTTTGTTTTCTTCAATACTGTAAAGAAGCTGCCGAAGCAAAGTTCTTTAAGACAGTTGTCAAATCTCATTAGCAAAATTGAGGCATTCTGCCTGCTGCTAAAATGACGGGCATATTTTATAGAACAAAGGCTGCTCATAGAATAATCTTCTGCATTGAGTATTAAGGATTTTTTTTCCTGAAATTCCTTTTTTTCTTGCCCTAGCTCTCTGCTTTGATATAACACCATTGGTGGAGGTTAAACTTGCATTACAAGGAAGCTTTTTTAGTAAATATTGCTGGAAGAGTAAGATATACCAAACTCATTTAATACAAAATCATTTATATTTTGCTGTTGCATTTTATTGAAAGAATTTGAATTTGAAATTGAATATCCATTCATGATTTATACAAAGCTTAAAAGTATCCATAGTAAGATTGAACATCTATGATTCAGAACATAATATATGGAAAGATTTAACTAAAGCAGAGCCAGTAAACCAATTCTTTTATACCCAGGAAAGTGGATTAAGACACTTTTCTCAGCTTGAGTTCACCACTGTCCCCCAGAGTTAAGCGTTGTGTACCAATAATGTACAAAATAATAAAAGAAATACCCGCTTCTGGTAACTATCAACTGATGCTGCAGTAGTAACAAGCCGGTGGTGAAACATCCTGTGGTAACAAAGGCACTACCACTTTTATATACACCGTGACAGTGTGTGGCTGATCTCCTCTGGGGCCAAGGGGAGGAAGAGGCTGATCCAGCACCAAGGCCTGAAGTAGGAAGGTCTGCGTATGTTGTATGTAAACCGCTACACAGAGCTGCCTAGAGACGTCCAGCAGTTGTAAGTGAAGCTGGAACCTTGAAATGATTTGCTTTAGCTTTAGAGATGTGTAGGAGGCGAGCTTACCCAAAGCCACGCTAAGCAAGCCATATGTGGTCTCATTTCACTACCGCTTGCTTTTCTCCTGAGGATGCAAAGCACCAGCAAGCTTTAATTGTGCCCTAACCGTAAATGATGTGCAAGCATAAAGAAGCCCTTTATCTATATTAATGCTACAGTTGTACTCAAGGAATTAAGTTCCTTTTTAGTGTTGAGAGAAAATTTAAAAATGTCTAAAAAGCTATAAATTGACAGAAATTGGAAGGTAAGGGATACTGCTGTCCACAGGTATCAAAAGATGCCCCACAGATGTATTCCCTGTAAACCGTGCTCTTGGAGCAAGAAAAGCTAATCTAATACAACATTTGAAATGTTGTAAAATGTGCAATAGTTAGACAGCAATCAAGCAAAAAACTTTTAAGAAAAAAAGTAAATCTAGAGTACCAATTGCAGCAAAATCTGAGCACCTCTTAACAGTTTTGCACCAGTCAGTTTTTCCGAAATTCCCTGAGATGAGCAAAGCTGTAATAGTAGCTTTAAAATTGCTGTAAGATTCTAGAAACTATTATATATGCAAACTATCATGTTTTATCCCAGTGTTTTTGCAGACAGTCTTGTAGAATATTAGTTTCCTGGACTAACGTGTGTTTTTCACTTCTGCAGTGAGTGTTAGTTAATGGTTCTCATTGTTAAGCAACAATCTACTTAGATTTGGGGTGAAAATACAATTTTTTAGTTAACATTGAAGCAAAACAGGGAATCTGTTTTTTTCCTAAAGCATTAATGTCACTGCATCTATCCACTTTGCGATAAGATACTTTCCTGTTAACGACAGTAAGAAGTTCTGTGAACTCCAAGGAAGAGCCGTGCTTCCTAAGCGCCTCGCACAGATCTTGAATGTACCAGGAGCCATTTACAGTTTCACGATGAGAAAAGTAACCTATTGCAGAACAGGAACATAAAATTATATGCAAACGTAAGTAGCTATGCCACTTGAAAAATATTCGTGAGAGTTACTGCTCGCTAGCTGCATCCATAGGAGATTACTAATGGGTGTGAATCTTACTTTGCCAATTACGTGATTTCATTATAGATGGGAAATGGCTTTGGGGTCACTTGTTGTGCTCAGCCAAGAGGAATGTGGTTCAGGGAGTGGTAGCTTACAGGATTGTATCTGCACTTCGGAAGAGAGCAGGTGGGAGTGAGGACAAGATACACGGAGGACTGGAGAGGACAGCTACGTAGCACAAGCAAATTTATAAGCCACCAGAATCCTACAATCCTAGAAAAGATGGGAATGCTTGCTGTCAGCAGACAGCTCAACAGCAAGATTATGATGAGAATGTTTCTGCTTGGCAAATTAACTGCAACCTTGATAGTTTATTTTCACTTTTTCCTTAACGCGTGAAGCTCTTTCCAAGACGAGATGTCACTTATCAGACATGCAAAACAGATGACCTGGAACCGTACTCATTACTTTGGCTGCCAAACGAAGAAGTGTTCAAGCTTGTAACAGTGAAGCATTAGAGATGAGGTGTAAAATATTAGAACTCACCTTGCGCCACAGAGTAGCACATGATAAAGTCCGCACCAGCAGGCAGGGTGTAGACACCAGCTGCATCCACTTCAGTCTCATTGACAGCAGATTCATCGCTACTGTCTATTGAATCCTGAACAATAACTGGGTTGTCATGTTTATCACCTCGACATGCCTGTTGATGAGAAGTATGGTTACGCTTTCACCCCTGCCAAGTTCACCCATGTTAATATGATACTTCTGACACTAACCAGAGGGGACTTCTGTTCAGTTAGGTGTTGTACGTTACCATGAGTCTGCATGCATAAAGACCCATGTGCTTCTCTATCAATTAAAATATTGGTGATGAAGTCCAGTGAAAGCTCTTGGATGATCACAGAATTGATGAGATTGGAAGGGACCTCTTGAGATCATCTAGTCCAACCCCCCTGGCTCAAACAGGGTTAGCTAGAGCAGGTCGTTCAGGACTATGTCCAGTCAGCTTTCAAGTATCTTCATAGATGGACACTCCACAGCCTCTCCGGATGACCTCTTCCAGTGTTTGACCACCCTCACAGTAAAAAAGTGGTTTCCTTTGTTGAGATGCAATTTCATGTCTTTTAATTTGTGCCAGTTGCCTTTTGTCCTGTCGCTGGGCACCACTGAAAAGAGCCTGGCTCCTTCTTCTTTATTCCCTCCCACCAGGCGTTTATAACATTGATAACATTCCCCTGAGCCATCTCCTCCAAACTGAATTAAAATTGGAATATGTAAATATTTTTCCATCTTTGGCACCTGTTTAAAAACAACCAAAGCTGAATGAGTCCTAATGAAAGATAAATTAACCATGTGCTGATTCTTGCAGCAGCCTTGTCCCTAAGGAAGCTTTCATTTGAAAAAAAGGCAATTCTTAGAATCAGTCTATAAAATACTAGAATTATAATCTGCTGAAGGCCAGGTTCTTATTTGAGTTTGCTAGTTGTAATCTGGATAAAGATGGGATAAAGCCTTGCATAACCTGGTTTGACCCTATAACTGACTCTGCTTTGAACAGGAGGCTGGGCCAGAGATCTCCTGAGGTCCCTTCCAACCTGCATTATCCTGGGAACCAAGGAGCGAAACAGGAGGTTACGTGGCTTTACTTGACCACTTGGCACAAGCAGTATTTCTGAGACAGCAGACCCTTAAATGATTCTTTAAATTCTGCGGAGATGCCAAGTATTGGTTATGGACAGAAAACAAACAAAACAACAAAGAGAACCAGAAAAAACATCACCACCAAACATAAAACCCACAAAAAACAACTTCTGTAAGGATCAAGTAAAGGGACTTGCCTGGAAGGTGACAGTGAAGATTAGGAGGTTTTATACCCTTCTTCAGCCTAGCCTAGGGCTGTGAGGTGTGAACAGTAGCAACTGAGCTGAGTTCGTACACAACTTTCTCAAAAAAACAGTGCTGTCTTCTCTGCCATTAAATATACACCGACAGTCAATCCAACATGGGCTTAATTTGGGTTGCTCTTCATAAAATTACTTCTTATTAAATACAGCTAGAATCATAATATTAACACTTGTGTACATAAAGGGTTTTTTTCTTAAAAAAAAAAGAAGAATCATTGTCTTGAATGCCTTTAAGGAACAGTTTTCCATACCTTCTTTCCTAAAGATGCAAAAAGTTTCCCTTGTGGAAAGACTGTATCGGGAAAACGGACTTCTGTATTACAAGAAGACATAGGTCAGTGTTAACTCCACTGAATTCAGAAACAGACATCTTACCTGAATGATAAAAATCTTCGGTTTGCCTACCAGACTCTGACACTTGTCTCCTCTGAACATGTCTGTGATTGTCTCAATTTTGATTTGGTCGTCAAACGCATAAACGTGATCGTTCTCACCATGACTCAGGAAGACACAAACAAAGCAGTCAGCGTTGCTGTGGTCATCCTTAGAGGCTGAAATAGTCAAGTGGTGTTTAAACAACTACACGGTGATCTTTAGGTTTAACAAACATTGTACATTTCTATCATATAATTTAATCTCTGATCAGTTTTTTGTCAAATGAACCCTGTTTTCAGATAGTATAACACTGCAGAGATGTGAAGGTGCAAGGATTCAACACGACTGAAGATAAGGGCCACTACAAGTAAAAAGAATGTTACTAACTCCTCCCAGCTGCAGGTACTTCCTTTCATCTTTTAGCAACCTCATTAGTTCTCTCCACAGAAGCTTCACTTACATTGCAATAAAATTATCTGAAGTCAAACCCTTAAGTCCTTCTAATGATAAACAACTCCCTTATGCACAAACATTATTTTAAGTTAGAAGAACAGAGAGAATGGAAGAAAATATATCTGAAAATTCTGCTACAAATAGTTAGACATAACCAAAATATAGTCTCCTACCTTCACAGATTTTCTGCAGCACATCTTCTGCTTTCAGATCATCAAAAACTCTGACTTCAAATCCAAGGTCTGTCAAACTATTGTTAAAACACATCAGTATCAGTAAAAATCTTGCTCAAACTATATGTCAGTTGCTATCAACTCAGTTGCTTTCCCTGTGAGAGAATGAATATTCATGCTTATGCATTATTTATGAAAAAAACTACTAAACTTGATTTTGAACTCAAACTGGTGTCACATTCAGGTGTAATACCTAACGTCACTTCACAGAGTTTGTTCTAAGAGAAGTCTGGATGCACTGAAATGATAGGACTTGTGCCAGCAGTTTCTGTGACTCAAAGGTTTTTTATTATGGCTTTCTTTGCCAAGATTGCATAGGTGCTGATGTCTGCAAAAACCTTTTGGTCTATACTTAAATGTAAGACTTAGGTTACTGCTTATTTGACCGTGATTTCTGAAGTTTAGCTTTTTAAGCTTGAGTAGAGAAACCAAGTTTCTTACCTGCGTTTCAGATTGTTTCTGTCTGCAAGAGTCCCACATCTGTCTCGCAGCTTCAAATGCCAAAAGAAGTGCTCGTGATTGAAAATTAACGCAACTCCTCTTCTTTGATGGTTCATTTTGTATTGCACTGCAGGATTGAGCGTTTCCCTGTTGCCAGAGACGGAAAACATTCTTGATAAATGTTAGGCGAATGTTAGTTAATGGCTAATTGAATTCCCTTCCTGTATTCCTGCTAGTTGAGATTTTATAACTGACTAGAGTCTGAGGACCCAGTTTCAGAAGACAGACCTCAAAACGTGCAACATTTTAGGAAAAGCCTAAATCGCTAGGTCTTTTTGAAAAGCTTGGCCATGTTAAGCAATTCAGTAAAAACTAGTTTTGGTTGTGTACTAGGCTCTATCAGATAGGTTGAACAGTTTCTCTACAATGTCTTTGTATTTTCTGGTCAGGAGGGTGTCTCATTAGTAACGCAGTAAGGCATGTAACGGTGCACTTTAGAGTTGGCTCCAATTCTCTATGTTAGGTGTTTAGCTAAATATTACTTTAACATAATTGGATAGTGCATATGTACTTATTTGGAATTGTAGCTATCTGAGATTTGCTTCAAGTTGTTCTAACTAAACCGAGTCCTGCATCATAACCAATAGGCTATAAACGGGCGATGAGGTGATACGTATAATGTGTCTTGCAAAGGAGAAGAAATTTGTATTATTTACCCTAACAAAATGAAAGCTATGACAATATAACTGTTCATTGAAGTTTTTAAAAAAGCCAACAAAAACCCTATAGCTGAAGGACAGTACAAATGACTGACCCAGCTTCTAAGCAGAGGACTTTATCGTGACAACAAACGTGCGGAGCACCTGTGCGTTTGAAGTAGCTTTTAGCAATTTTACTGTTCTGTGAGCAAAACATAAGATAGAAGTCTGTGATAGCATGCTGTGGACTATACACTTGGACCCAAAAGATTGTTCCCAAACGTTGGCACATCTGTATTTCGCGAAACAAAGCAGACAATCTTACTGCTTTTGTAGACGGAGGTATTGGTGTAGGGAATAGAAACTAAAATGCTTCTGGCAATAGCCAAGGCCAGTGCTACAGATGTACAGAATGACAACCCAGGTCATGCTGCCCTAGGACTGCCTCTAGTCAGGGCTGTCACCTTTGGCACGTTACTGGGTTTTTTGCCTGCTATGGAACATTCACTTTTGGTGCAATCGGTGGAAGAAGTTGCTTAGAATATTTGCCTGCAGACATTACTTAAAGAATGCAGTTTCATCAGCAGAATGCTCTTGTTTTACTACAAAACGAGCAAAGTTACCCGTAAACTATTTCTGCTTCTCCACTTTATTATGAGCAGCACCTTAATAAAGCATCTTTTTGTAATACCTGCATACGAATTCAAACAGGGAACAGGAATTCTGGATGACTCTTAGAAATGGGGGGATTTCTACAACATTGTGTGGATAACCAATAAGAAAAGTTAAGTGGGGTGCTTTATCACACTCTCCCCAATTTGAATATTTCACAAGATAAAATGCAAAGATGATAAACTTTAGCCCTGTAATTACGAATGGTATTTTCCCTGTACTGGTACCAGAGTTTATTTGGATTTTGGCAATTTATCTTCCTTGGGATTCAGCTAGATGTAGGGCTAACAGGGACTTTGGACAGTTAGGTCCCTGGATCCTGTGAATTACCATTAAAACATGGTTCCCTAAATAGTTTTTCCTCTGCTCGGCTATATTCACTGAGTGGGTGAGGCCAAGGAAGTTATCAGGCAGGTAGTTTGCCCTCTCCAGGGCTAGATGATATTGTAAGGTGGAACAGGAAAAATTCATGGAATCACTATCCCACGGTCCCTTTACCCTTCTTCTAGAGGAATATATTCCTGTGCAACACCCTATCACTTAGTCTGCTCAATTGTTCCTTAGATTGTGGTGGTATTTTTGCCACAGTCTCTTCACGTTGCCTAACATAAAAGGAGTCCACTCCTAAGAGTCCCTTCTGCATGCCTTCATGATAAGACGCGTGGTTCTACATCTGCTGTAGCTAAAACTAGAAATGTGTTCTGTAAGTGGGTGGAGTTGAGCTGAATAATCCAGTCACATTCTTAACAAAAATCAGAAAACCCTGCACTGACCTCAATGCCATGGGCCGTCTCTCTGTCACTGCCATCAGAACTTTACCTTATATCAAGTGCATCCACTTCTGTGATGTTCTGATTTCCATCTGTTAGATCAAAAAGTGATTTAGTCATTAAATCATTCATTAAAAAGAAACAATTTGATCTTGTGCATCCAGCCTTGAAGTTTAGCCGTTAATGTGAACCAGAAGCTCATTCACACATCACGTAATTAGGCATACGGTTAAACAGCTTCATTAGCGTTTGTCTGCACCCACAGTTTTTGGGGGCAGTTCTTAAAACTGACTGCAACAGTCTGCATTTTAGGTGGTCAAGATATGCATGTTTTGTATCTGCCTATGTACCTGTATCAATATAGACACATTCAGAGATCATGATTTTATATAACGAACTAGCTGGCTGCATTTATTAAAACAGGGTCTCTAACTCAGTAGTTACGATTTTACATAATCTAAAAATACACCGGTGTTTCTTTTATTTCAGTAATGCTGCTAATGCAAAGCTGAGCATTCTCTTTGAGGCTGGATGCAGCATGAGTCATAGCAGGTAGTGTAACAGTATGTATAGTAAAGGACAACTGAGGAGATGCAAGATACATACCTTTTCTTCTGCTAAACTACATAGACATAAGTATCTCCAGTAACAGACTGCACGTAAAGGTAACATTGTGGGAACATGCACATCTTGGGAGCACGCAGACATAAAGACTTGCAGATGGTCAGGCAAAAGTATTTATTCCTTTTGCTTGAACACCTCAATGGGCTATAAAATCACAGCTCCTACTAGTACCGGTGGAGACTAACTGAATTTCACTGAATTTTTTTAGAGTTGGAAGGGACCGTATAGACCGTATAGATCATCTAGTCCAACTCCCCTGCTGAAGCAGGATTGCTTAGAGAATGCTACTCAGGACTGCATCCAGACGGGTCTTGAAAATCTCCAAAGAAGGGGACTCCACAACCTCCCTGGGCAGCCTGTTCCAGGGCTCAACTACCACATTATGAAAACTTTGTACTATAATGTACCTGGGGTGGTTAATGTAGGTCGGCTATCCAACTGGACATCACCTGCAATTAAAAGAGAAGATGGGTCATGTGTACATCTGTTTTACAAACTACTTCATATATACGATACTACCTTTTCACATCCGTTTTTCACATGTGATTAAAGCCTTTGGCAAAATAAACTAACGTAGCTATGTATGGATCGAGGAGCAAAGTTCATAAAGACATTAGAATAAACTTGCAGAAATCTAGACTTGGATTTAGAAGCTTTTATGTTGAACAATATAGCACAGGAAAGGGTGGCTCAAAGGAAGTCGCCCCTTAGTAACACTTAGTGCTTCTAAGTGTTACTATTAACACATAAATTTCACACTGGCAAATACCAATGTGCTTTCAGGTGTCAAGTCTTACAGTTATCGCTAGTTACCTGAATGCACAAAAAAAACCTATTTCAGTTTGCTTGAAACATAACATGTAGGTCAGATTCATGACAGAAGTCCTCAAAAACAAGTGTAAATGGCAACAATACCTAGTCCTGTGGCTCTGTTGATAACACGAAGCCAGGGATCTTTAAGAGCGCATCTGTATGTTTAAATTTACAGTGTTTTTGCTTGTGTACCTGAGATCTGGCTGATGCTTTTGCCTCAACTTAAGGGGGAGGGAGTAATCCACCCCCCAAAAAAACCCAACAGACCATAAAAATGTTATAGTCAACAAGGTTTTAGATGGAAAATGGTCTCACGTAGACATAGGAAGAACAGAATTCCTGGGCCAAAGGAAACTAGGGAAAGATGGTCTTCCTGTTTTTTTAACCCTGTTGAGCCAGTTCCTAGTCTTTAGCTTTCCCTTGCCACTGTCACATTGCAGCTGTATTCGAGTAACGCTCCTTAAACTATGATTTATGGAAAGCTTTCTGCTTGTTCTAAAAACCGATTGCCCTCAACGGGACTACTTACTTGTTTTAAATCTTGTGAAGGAGGATCGTTGCAAGGGAATCAAAGTTCAGGTGTGCACTGGCCTGATAACAGCCGCATCTGATAGCCCACAGCCCTGCCTACCTTTTAATCTCAAGGTCTATCCTTTGAGTCAAAGTGCACGGCATTTAGAAAGTACAAGGAACCAAATGGTACCAAAAAAAAAAAAACCAACCCCAAAAAAACCCAAACAAAAAAACCACCAAAAAGAAAAAAAACAAACAAACAAACTCAAAACCCCAAAAAACCTCTATGTAAGCCTAAGAACATCCTGGGGAACCAAACCCACACAGGTGTTTGCTGCTCCTCTCCCCTCTTGTCCTCATGCTACACATCACCCTCCCTCCCGGGCACCTGAACGCCGGCTGCCCGGGGTGTTTTCCCCTCTTTTTGATGATGTTTTCTTTCTGTGTTGACAAAGCCGCCCCGTTTCCCCGCTCTCCCCCCGGAGGCCGGGCCGGGCTTCCCGCCGCTCCCCTCCCTCAGCGATGGCGGGGGGACTTTCCCCTCAGCGAGGGGGAATCGACTTCCGTGTTGGCCGCCGCCTCCCCGCGCCCTTCTCCCCGCCGGCCGCCTTTCCCCGCTCCCCTTCCTTCTCGGAAGGGAAGCAAAGGCCGCGCTGCCCACCAGGGTCGGCAGCGACCTCCGGGCAGAACTCCTCCAGCCACCGCCGCGGCTCAGCCGAGAGGGGGAAGCCCCTCTCCCCGCGCCACCCTCACAAAGGCACCCCGCTCTTCCCCCGCGGGGGACGGTCAGTTGAAAGCCCGGTCGCCAGAGCGCGGCCTGGGGACCGCCGCGACCGTTAACGGTCGGAGACCGACGGATCAACCGACGCCCCCCAACCGCGGGGGCGCCCACCATTACCTGCCGCCCTCCCACCTACCCACCTGCCGGCCGCCATTACCTGCCGCCCACCCACCTACCTACCTACCTACCTACCTACCCACCCACCTACCTACCCACCTGCTGGCCGCCGCTGCTCCGAGCCCGCCATGACCGCCGAGAGAGGTAGACCTGCCGTGCTCTGCTCTGCTCTGCTCCGCGCCTTTCCGGGGCCGGCCCGCCTCCCTGGCCCGGCCCAGGCCACCCCCTCGGGGGCAGATCTTTTACCGCCCTTTCCTCTTGTAAGAAAAGGGGCGGGAGAGGACGGGGGAAGAGCCGCGGGGTCCCGGTGGCCGGGGCGGGCGGCAGCAAGCCGGCGGGGGCTGTGGGGCATTCCAGAGGCGGCGGCGGGCGCCCCTGCTCGGGAGATGGCGGGGTCCGGCTGCCGTGGGTCGAAACTGCGCCGGGAAAATCGAAGGGTGATGTGTTAAAGCGTCCCCTGTTACTTTTCCAGGTGGTCATGCGCTAGCTGTATTACTGCGACGGGTGCTTTAGTGACCGTGTTTCGCTAACTAACTGCGCTGTCACACACAAAAGCGTCATCCTGAAATATAGAATCATGGAATGGTTAGAGTTGGAAGGGACCTTAAAGATCATTGAGTTCCAACCCCCCTGCCGTGGGAAGGGACACTTCCCACCAGACCAGGTTGCTCAAAGCCCCATCCAGCCTGGCCTTGAACACTTCCAGGGATGGGGCATCCACAACTTCCCTGGGCACCCTGTTCCAGTGTCTCACCACCCTCATAGTGAAAAATTTCTTCCTAATATCTAATCTAAATCTACCCTCTTCCAGTTTGAAGCTGTTGCCCCTCATCCTATTGCCTATCCTATTACCTATCGCTAAAGTCCCTGATAAAGAGTCCATCCCCATCTCTCCTGTAGGCCCCCTTTAGGTACTGGAAAGGGCTATAAAGTGTCCCCGGAGCCTTCTCTTCTCCAGGCTGAACAACCCCAACTCTCTCAGCCTGTCCTCATAGGAGAGGTGCTTCAGTCCTTGGATCACCTTTGTGGCTCTCCTCCAGACCCGCTCCAACAGGTCCATGTCCTTGTGCTGAGTTCTCACCAAACGTGGTGAGAAGCTGCTGCATTTACTAAATTGAGATTTTTTCAAATCTGTATTAGAAGCCCCTTTAAAGGCACATACTCTCTCCTTTGCTGTAAGACTGCTGTTACTCAAAATGCATTTTCATTTGGATACCCACGTATGAACCCTTGAGAGGTTTGGATGCAGATAATTTTGCAGCTTTGCTCTATTCTTGGATCAGTTCTCATTGATGACCATAGAACTGCAAGGAGACCACCAAGGTATTGAAGTACCAACGTATCTTAACAAACGTGGATATTTGTTAATATTTGTTTTCAGACAGGCTGAGAGAGCTGGGGTTGTTCAGCCTGGAGAAGAGAAGGCTCCAGGGAGACTTTATAGCAGCCTTCCAGTATCTGAAGTGGGCCTACAGGAAAGCTGGAAAGAGACTTTTTAGGGAGTGTACTGGTAGGCTATGGGGTAACAGCTTCAAACTGGAAGAGGGTAGATTTATATTGGATATCAGGAAAAAATTTTTCACTATGAGGGTGGTGAGACACTGGAACAGGGTGCCCAGGGAAGCTGTGGATGCCCCATCCCTGGAGGTGTTCAAGGCCAGGCTGGATGGGGCTTTGAGCAACCTGCTCTAGTGGAGGTGTCCCTGCCCATGGCAGGGAGGTTGGAACTCAATGATCTTTAAGGTCACTTCCAACCCAAACCATTCTATGACTCTGATATTCCCAACCTTTTCATTATATGGCACTTAGTGTTCACTTGATTGGTTGCATAAGAAACAACAGTTTCTAAACCAAAGCCAGTGACAAAAAAAATCCTTCTGTATAAGAGCTTTGCAGATTTGTAGCGTGGATGGATCTAAATTTCTTATCTATGTGGCCTGTTTCTAGGTGGGCAGTAGCATAAACTCAAGTGTGAATATGTGCTTAGAGATCACTGCTACAAGCACAAAGGGAGGCAGATTTAGAGTGGGATTTTAGGTATTTTTATCTGGTCTGATTGGCCTGTTTTTACACAGGCGTCTTGAATGACTAAATCTTTTAGACAAGATATCTCCCTTTTGGTTGAAGGAGCTATGGGTATTTCTGATTGCCTTTGCATGTTTTCCCCTTGTTTGGACTTGTTATCCTCCGACTGCCAGTAGGCAGCTAAATCAAGATAAAACTGTCACTTAAATTTGTCTTTGTGTATACTTTAGTTAGAACATAATACGTTTAGTGTCTTCCACTATGAAACATTTAGACCCTTATCCAGCAGACTCATTATTTGCAAACTGCAAATCCCAGATCTCTCAGCTGCCCCTAAACCCACTGGCTGCAAGAATCCTGTGTGAAGCAGCAGCTGCAGAACCTAAATCTAGGACTCTGTAGCAGCTTTCTGTTCAGCAGAGTTGGAACTTTTATCAGCTGTGTTCCTCAGACCAACAGTTGGCTTAGATCCTCATAAGACAAACATCTTTCCTGCTTTGTATTGCTGGAGCCTAACAGCATACTCAAGTCGGCCACTGCGTTCAGATGAGTCACCATCCGAACTTGATCACATCTATGAAGCCTCAGGTAGTGTTTGACTGGTGTGCATTTCCATCTTATTTTAATTTATGAATGTTTTTGTTATACATGCACATACATGTTTTGAAAGTTTCAGATCGTTGCAGTAACTCCACTGTAAGTGGGTATTTTTGGAAAAGGCATTACGGATGTATCAGAACTACAGTTCAAAGAAGGGAGTTTGATTGTGGACACACTGCTGTCATTCAGATCACCCAGAAGAGCAAAATAGCCTGAGGGAGTATTAAGACTTTACTTGAAAAAACAAACAAAAAGTAGAAATTCACTGCAATATTGAAAGAGTATTACTGACTACATAGAAGCATACAGTAAATGAGTCAAATGCCAAGAACTGCTAGATACAGCATTAAGTTTTCTACATGTACATCAAAATATCTAAGTTGTTAGTATGGTATGATTAATCCTGGGGGTAATAGCTAGCCTTCATTTTGGGGCTGTGGCCTGTAAAATGTATTTTGTATAGTTTGCCGGTAACTGCACAGGAAAAGCTTATGCAAAGTGAAGACTCCCTGGAAGTCAAATGCTTCCTCTGATTTGCAAGCAGAACTGTCAACGGGTCACTTGTTGTGCTATCATCTAGCAACGTTAAAGCTCTTTGTAGTTTTAAAAATGTTTTGAAGGAAGCTCTGGAAGGCTTTCACGGTATAATTACAGGTCAACACAGAAGGGAACAAAACCCAGCTCCTTCCAACACTAAAATTGCCTGCGTTCATTTAAGCATCTAGTATAAGCTTGTTTCTACGCATCTCAACCGCCATCTAGTTGAATTATAATGTTTTGGACTCATTGTGGTACTTTTTTTATTTTAAACAAGCAATGCCATTCCCATTCCCTGCTTTAGTGCTAAAAGACTTTTAGTGTTCCAACCACCGAATTCCAGAATAGTAATTCAGAGTAGTTTCAATTCCGTAACAGAAAATAAATTTAATATAATTGAAGAACTCAGGATTCCTTTAAAACATGGTTTTGTTAAAACTCTACATTAATACCTCTCTTGCAGTGCTACTTCAACAAATCTGAAAAGAAACTATAAAGCACAGACAAAGAACTTTAGCAGAAACTTTATTCTCTGTGGCACTTACATTCAGTGTCAGGTACAGTAAGCTCTAGTGAAAAAACAAAACAAAAATACCACAAACAACTGTTAAAGAAAAAAAACATATAAAAGTACTTCCAGAGAAGAAATCACATTATAGTCCATGAATCTGGTAAATTTCAAGCTTTTAGCATGGTTTCTACTCCCTGTTCACAGATGCAGTATTTTAATTTTCAGTCCTCTACTCCCGTGATTTCTAAGGCAGTATGTGGGCACCAGGAGAGCAAATAAAAATCTTTGATAGAGGACCCAATGCAAAAGTTAACCAAGGTCTGAGAACTGGAGATAAGCAATGAAAGATCAGTACAGAGAGCAAACCCCAAATAATTCAGACATCAGGTGACTTCAGCAAGAGAAGTCAGAGAAGGAACAGATGACTGGAGTACAGGCTCAGATGTTTCTCAGCCTCACAGAGGTCATGGGAAAAGATGAGAGAAATACAGGCTCAAATATCTGTCAGCCTCACAGAGGGCATTTTAAATAAAAAAGGTTGTTGAGCATACTGACCCTACCTGGGGAACTTTCTTTTACGTTTCATCAGAATGGACTAAATGAAAGCAAAGATGAATACAGTAACCAAGTTGTGCCACAAGACGAATATAAATCAACTTCTTCCAACAATATATCCTTTCTATGCATATAATACACAACACAAAATGTTTTATTTGAAAAATAAACATTTGATTCATTTTTAAAATAACATAGCAACTACATTCCACCATTTTGTCAAATCAAAAGTATATCCTTAGGTTGAAAACTGTTTATTTTAGTGGTCAAGCCTTAAAAGGATCAACATATTTGATCTGAAAAGTGCTGCAGAAGTAAGGATGATACAGAATCAAGTAGAAATATGCGGTGCAGATGTATACCCTTGCTAAGGGTTAGGGGGGTTTATTTGTTTTTTTAAAAAAAAAAAAACATGGGACAGGATACATCAAAGAGAATTGAAGGCGACTGTGCCAAAAGCAGCATGAAAGTTCAGGCTATTTAATATGCCATATTAATGCACACAAAACGCTCTTTCCTGTTGGAACTATCTGATGTATCCACTGCTAGTAAACCTAAAATTTGACCTATATTAAAAATTATCCGAAAATTCAATACAACTCTTCTGTGGCTCTAATTTCCCCATTATGGAGTTTTCTTAGAAACTTTATAACGGCACTAGTGTTTTACGATAGCATACCCTGAGCAGACATCCACCGAAGGAAACTAGTTTCAGTTTCCAAGCTTCTGGCGTAAAGGGGAAGAGAAGGAAGACTTGGTTCTTTTTTACACTTGGAAGAATATCGTAGCAACTTTCAAACCAGTATATTCATGCAGTGTTTAATACATTACCGTCTGAAAAGTGTGAAGCTTTGTAACCAAATATTGCTTCATTCCAGCTGAGTCTTTGACTTTATTCTATACCATGAGATCTCAGTATCTTCTTTCAGAGATCCGTCTTATCCTCATAACGACACATACATGCAGCTCTCTGGCTATCCAGGTATGGTTTACATCCTAAATGTATAACGGCATCAAACAACAGCTGAACAGTTGATTCACAAGCTGCAAGCGAAGAGGAGTTCAGTTAAAAGTACTCATTGAATGGAATATGAAACTAACAGAAACTACTCTGGCAAACTGAGAATGATTTTAAGAAAGAAGCGGTCTTCTCTGGGCGTAGCAAATAGATTGTCAAATGAAAGACTGAACCAATACACAACCTTTTAAGTTGTGAGTAAAGACTTTTCACATGCCAATCAGAAGGAACAAGAAAATTCACTGCATGTGGAATGTTATCAGTGTTAGAAACAACACTTAATCTTGGAAAGATGAAAGAGCTGCTTTACTTTTTGCATCCAAATTTATGCAGAGGTTGCTATCTTTAACAGCAGCTCAACAGAACTGAGCAAATATTCACCAGTTCTAACACTAAACACTAACACAATGACTTCTTTTTCTATGTTGTGTCACTTCTCTGCTGTACAAGTGTCTTCTGGGCTGCACGACAGAAGGACGGAACTAGGCATCTTTCAGCAATAGCATCAGCTTATGAAAACGTGTCATTACTGCGCTGCACAAATATTCTTTACCAAGATCGGTTAAACTTGGAAAAAAAAGAAAGGCTTTTTCACACTCACCCTGGACGCTCTCTGAGATTCCAAGTGTTTTCTGCACATCTCTGCAAATTTTGGAGAGGCAGGACTGAAACTGCTCATCACAATCATTTTTTTTATTGCCACAAGTATCATAGCATCTGTCGTGGTGATTGCAGCACTTTGTCATCGAAGGGATACCGATGTCAAACTGTGAAGAAAATCCCCCCCTCCATTGGTATTCCAGCAAGAAAGAGATAGCATATGAATAGACTGTAACAGAAATCAAAAACTAATGCGATCAATCCAGTTTATCTCTGTATTTTGCTGTTCACCTCCAGTAAGCTGTGGTGGTTTGACCCCTACCAGTAGCCAAGCACCCACAGAGTTGTTTGCTCACCCCTCTCCGTGGAATGGAGGAGAGGACAGGGAAGAGCAAGAAAACTTGTGGTGGAGATAAGGACAGTTTAATCCCCAGCCAGTCTCGGAGCAACAGCCACCTCGGAAGCCAAACACACACACACCACCCCACCACCCCTCTCTTCTTCCACTACTCAAGTTTTTATTGCTGAGCGTGACTCCGTAATATGGAAAATCCCTCTGGCCAATTCAGGTCAGCTGCCTCAGCTGTGTCCCCTCCCAGCATCTTACCCAGCCCCAGCCCATGCTCTGGGGTGGCGGATGGTCAGAGTCAGGGGGGGAAAAAAGAGAAAGTCCCAAATCTGTGTGCAATCACCTTTCAGCGTTAACCAAAACCATCAACAGTTTTAGCTAAAAATCCCAAACGCAGCGCCATGCAGTCTGCTATGCAGAAAGTTAACTCCATCCCAGCCAGAGCCAGTACATAATCTAACCCGTATTTTCTTTCTATCATTAAGGAAAATGGGTTAGCCTCAATAAGGACGGAAAGAGTCGGAGCCAAACTCTCCACTCCCACAGGGCTACAGCTGGTGTTATTCAACGCTTTCGAAATTGTGAGAACAAACCAAAAAAAAACAAACCAGAAATTAATCATCATCATTCACTTATCCCTACAATATTTTATTTCAATGATGAAAATGTTTACGCTTATAATAATACTAGCATTTTCCATGTGTTTTTACATGTGCTGAAGCTGATAAAAAGCAAGGACACTGTACACGGATGCTGTCTCATCCTTAGAATGGGGGAGGGAAAAACAACCGCCAACTTTGAGAAAAGCTGATGTATAAAAGACACATAAAGAAGCCCCCCCAAATGGAAATACTTACCTGAACTCCAAATAAAGGGGATCCACAACCATTTGGTGGTGAAGGTTTATATCCGTAGCGAGGAAAGGGCTTTGATCCTGAAAAAAGTAATTTATCATGCCTCAAATAGATTTTTTTTGCACAGGATTTTAGTACTGTCAAAACTCACCACGGGCATTTGTTGGGCTTGAGAGAGTATCACTTATATATTCAGACACCTGAATATCATAAATTAGTACCAAATCATAACTTCAGGGTACTAAACAATTTTTTTTTAAAAAGAAGGGACAAGACACGTGAGCAAGGGTTAACGTTAGCTTCCGACGTTAAAGAAAAAAAGAGCTTGAGTTACTAAAATGTACGTGTCAGTTAACCGTGCAATATGTAGGATTACATTAAAGAACAGAGTACTTTAGGGTAAGTTCATTATTACTTCTCTGCTTTATACGCAAGCAACAGTAGCGCTCCGATTGGTTTAGCTTAACTTTTAATTAACTGGAATGAAACACCTCTTTTGTTTCTACAACTGGAACATTAATAAAATTAAATTAGTAGGGATTGTAGAGTCAGGTCTCCCTGAACACCGACTCCCAGCAAGGCGGGGAGTCCTGCATCGCCTGTTAAGGAAGGGCGTGGAGTTAATTTGAAACATGACCCATCATCGCGTTTGGCTATCGGAAACAAACTGAGGCCACAATTACAAGCAATGGATAAGAAAAAAAAAAAAACACAAAACCGCGTTTGAAAAGCGCGTATTCTAGTACAGAGAGGAAATGTCACGCTGCCCTGGCCTCTCCTGGAGCCAGTCAGGGCGACACTACCAAACGCAGTTCCTGACTCAACAAATCCTCCAGCCCAGCCAGCCGGGGGCAACTCCATCCAGCCGGGGGCCACCAAGATCTACGGGACCCTCCCGCCCGGGCCGCTCCGGGCGAGAAACGCCCCCCCCCGCTTTCCCGGCGCGCCGCCCGCCCGGCACCCCTCTGAGGGAAGCCGCCCGCAGCAGGCGCGGAGGAGGCTCCCTCGGCGGCTGCGCCCCGTTTCCCTGCGAGCGGCTGCCGGGACGGGCGGGAGCGGCGCCGCCGCCCGCCTTCACCCTCACAGCCCCGGCCGGCCTGAAGCGGCGGGAAGGAGGGAGAGCAAGGGTCGCCCCCCGGCCCCCACCGCCCGCCTCACCGTCGCTGCACTTGTACTGGCAGAGCCCGTCCTCGCCGCCCAGCAGGTCGAGGGCCGCGTTGAGGTACACGTCGATCTTGTGCACTCCGTTGCGGATGGTCTTCAGCGTCATCCGCCAGTCGGGGGTGTGCGGCGCCTCCGGGCACCGCGCCGGCCGAGGGCACAGCCAGGCGCAGGCCAACAGCAGCGGCAGCAGCCGCAGGGCGCGGGCCATGCCGAGCGGCGCCCCGCCGGGCGCCCGCTAAGCCCCCACCGCCTGCCCGCCCCCGCAGCGCCTCGCTAGCCCAGCCCGGCCCGCCGCCGCCATCATCCTCCCCGCCGGCACCGCCCCCGCCCGGCCGGGAGGGGCCGGGCCTTCCGCCGCCGCGCCTCCGCCCGCCCACCGCCGCCCTGAGGGAAGGGGCCTGCCCGGTTCTGGGGCTCCGCCGGAGGGGAAGGGAGGGCTGGAGGGAATTTACGGCTGGAACGGGGCCGCGGGTCACTGAGTCGGCCGCGGCCGCAGCGGCTTTTCCTGGGCGGCGGGCGGGTGAGAGAGAGCCACAGCGGCCATGGCGCTGAGGGGGGAGAGGGGGAAAGCCGGGCAGAGCCTTTCACCCCCACCCGCGGGCGGCGAGAGGAGGCGTTTCAAAACGCGGCCCAGCACCCGCCCCCCCGACAACGCGGGCTGTGACACCGGGAGAAACGCCGCCGTCCCCAGCGGGTCACGGTGCCCCGGGAACCTTCCCGAGCCGGTGCTGACAGGGGCCGGGGGCGCGGCTGGCTGCCAGCTCCGGCGGCTGAGAGGGCGGCGGGAGGTACCGCTGTATCAGACAATACGAAACCCTAGGACTTCATTTTTATTTTTATTTTTTTTTTCATTTGGAAAGCCTTATTTGATGAACGTATTAGAAGTGGCGAACTTGGTGTTGCTAAATGTGAAAGAGAGAGCGATAGCCTTTTGGAGGAGCTGTCGAGGTGTTATGGCCGTGGGGCTGGATGGCTGGATGGAAGGAAGGGAAGGTTCAGTGCGTGGGGCTGGATGGATGGATGGATGGATGGAAGGAAGGGAAGGTTCAGTGCGTGGGGCTGGCTGGATGGATGGAAGGAAGGAAGGAAGGAAGGGAAGGTTCAGTGCGTGGGGTTGGATGGAAGGAAGGAAGGGAAGGTTCAGTGCGTGGGGCGGGCTGGCTGGCTGGCTGGATGGAAGGAAGGGAAGGTTCAGTGCGTGGGGCTGGATGGATGGATGGAAGGAAGGGAAGGTTCAGTGCGTGGGGCTGGATGGATGGATGGAAGGAAGGGAAGGTTCAGTGCGTGGGGTTGGATGGAAGGAAGGAAGGGAAGGTTCAGTGCGTGGGGCTGGCTGGCTGGATGGATGGATGGAAGGAAGGAAGGAAGGGAAGGTTCAGTGTGTGGTGCTGGATGAGTGCAGTGGCTCAGAGCAAACGCCAGCATTGATCTCATTGAATGCTTATCAATATCTAAAGGGCGGGCGTCCAGAGAATGGGGCCAGACTCTTTTCAGTGGTGCCCAGCAACAGGACAAGTGGCAGTGGGTGCAAACTGGAACACAGGAAATTTCATCTCAACATGTGGAAAAACTTCTTTCCTTTGAGGTCACTGACAGAGCCCTGGAACAGGCTGCCCAGAGATGTGGTGGAGTCTCCTTCTCTGGAGATATTCAAAGCCCTCCTGGGTGTGTTCCTGTCCAGCCTGCTCTAGGTGACCCAGCTTTGGCAGGGGGTTGGACTATATGATCTCCAGAGGTCTGTTCCAGCCTCTACCATTCTGTGATTCTGTGCCCAAAACCACATAATGCCCTCTTTCAGGGCAGTCTGGGGGAGAACTTGTATTAATACAGCTAGAAAAACATGACCTTTTGGGACACCACTCATTTTGAAGCCAACAGATTGCATTAGGGAATATGTACTTGAAGAGTTAAAATTTTAACCTAGTTTTATGATGATGTTCAATGTGAAGGAAACTGATCCAATGACCTTTATGCATGAGAGTGATTCAGTTTCAGGCAACATCAACGTACACGACAGGGTTGTAAAAGAGGGCAAAATGAAAGTATATCTATTAAACATTAAAAGCCCAGTCTTGCTTTGCTGAAAAGACCAAAATGAGCTTGCTTGAAACCATCCTGTTTCATTTTGTGGTTAATTTTTTTTTTCAGTTGCATTTTTTATTTAATTTTATATTTAAATTCTAGCTGCTTCACAGATGAGCTGAAGTGGAACCACGTGGAAATTGTTTTAATTTTTGTAATGAAAGCTCTATTTTAAGACGTGTGGGATCCCTCAGAACATAGTAATATTGGGCTTCAGGACAAAGTTAACTGTAAAAAAGAACAGGAAATGGAAAGAAAATTGAGAGACTTCCAGATCAACAGGCAGAGCAGAAAGATACACGGTAAATATTCTAATCTTTTGCTGTTTTTTTTTTTTTTTGGTGGTTTTTTTTTTTTCTTTTCAGTCTCAGCATTTAATATTATTTGTAGTTAACTGAAGAAATTTGTGGAAAAAGTTATTTACAGAAGTTAATTGTCAAACAAAAGAGGGAGCTCTTCCTACACTTGTCCAGCTTTTCCCTATGATTACTTTAGAAAGATCCTGATTCAGCAAAATAATTCCTGTGTAGGAATATACTTAAGTGCTTTCCTAAATAGCCAGCCTTGTTGAGGGGGGGGGTGGGTGGGAGGTAAGAGAAGCAATTAATTAATTAATACCTTTAGTTATTGGTGACTGACAGTGTCTTTACATGACAAATTCATACTGATGTGGTTTTTTTACAAGATGGAAAGATGAAGAAAAATCAGTGAAATAGTAAAAATTGTGTCTGAAGCAGACTATGGTGAATTATAGAAAAAACACCGCCACAACTGTGTTGTGTAAACATATGTCATTTATTCAACAGGATAATTATTTGAGAGCAAAAAAGTAAAATAGATATCAAAACCACTTGTAAATTAAAATACAGTGAAGTATGTTCTAAAACTATTCAGCAGTTTGATGGAACTCACTGTCCTTAAACTATTTGACAGGTTTTTCTCAAGGGTACCAAATCCTAATACTTTGTAAAAAGATTGTGCGCATTTTCTATATGTAACTTGCTGAATTATGTATAGGTTGACATTTTCTTATAGCAGGCACCGTTACTGCTGTCTAAAAACGCACAGCTTACGCAGCGGTCCTTTGGGCTGTGCTTTCCTGATTATCAAGTGGGCAGAACTTCCTCGCAAGGCTTGATGAAAGCAGAAGCATTTTCTGCTTAATCGTTCCAGTTTTGTTGATGGCCCCTTTTGTTGATGGTTCCTCTAGTTCTGGATCAGCTAAGGCAGTAACAAAACTCCCCCTGACTGCACATTGCGAGGTCTGGCCCTGGGTGTTCTTTCTTGGCATTCCTGTTTCATGCTTCTGTATATTGGTGTAGAAAGCTTGTGCTAATTTGAGAATCAGGAGGGCGGGCTTTATGACTGAGACTATTAATTTTTAACTTTAGATCTGTAACTTGGTTTTGTAGAATTAAGTCTACAGGTATAAT
The DNA here is from genome assembly GCF_964106895.1 of Numenius arquata. NCBI lineage: Eukaryota > Metazoa > Chordata > Aves > Charadriiformes > Scolopacidae > Numenius > Numenius arquata. The sequence goes on along the minus strand of NC_133580.1, from coordinate 28,578,600 downwards.
ATACAGACTTTTTATACATTTATATTGTTGCATAAATTGTGCGTATATGTGTGTGTATATAGAAATGTAAATATATATCTGTATATAATAATATATAATGTTATGTTATATATAGTATATAATATATAATAATATATAATAATGTGTGTATATATATACACACGTGCAGTAAACCCCTACTTGATGTTAAGAGTTTGTTAGAGACCAGAAATACTTATATACATACAGAGAGAATTAGTAAAGATGCTTTTTGTTTAAGTTGAAGATTCAAGTTATTTTAAAATTCCTTTGTTGTTTGCCACCAGCTGCAGGTAAATGAATAAAACTTAGAGCTACAAAAATTGCCCCAAGCTAAATGATCAGATGAGGTATATTAACCAGGTAAAAATTGTCTGAGTTTGTAGCTGAAAAAGCTACCACCAAACAGACTTACTATTTGGGTAGTTTTTGCATTATAACAAATCTCATGCTCTTGGTTAATCGGTCAATTGATAGGTGGTCTGAGCCTACAGAATCAACTGCCAAGCCAGGCAGAATCCTGAGGGTTTCTAATGACCTAGGCCTTTAGATGGTGGCAGTTCTTCAAAGAGATCTGATTGCTCTCCTTTCTGTGAAGTCATTTTGCCAGTGCAGTCATTTTCCAACCGCTGCTCTCAGTATGGTTGTTCATTTTAAATAAACAACCAACCACAATTGAAATGCAACGTGAAATGTGGAAAAAAAAACAAACCCCAAAGTAACAACAAGAGAAAGATATTTTCATTTCCTTGCTTTTATTAGAGACTTTTGCTGCGGAATCATGTGACTATGAAATCCTCTTCTGCAAAATTGTGGTATTCATAGTGTGTTAAGAATTTTCCAAATATATTCTTTAAAGATTTGTACTAGTTGTTGCTAAGTTACACGGGTGCTGATTGTAAAAAAGGACTACTGTTCATTTTTGCATGGCTGATAAGAAGGAAGTATTATTTAATTTTCCGAGCTTCAGATATTATACCGTGAAATGAGACTCCTTGTCACATGATGGCTAATCCAATCGTAATAGGTGGCGACTTTGGTGTACACGCCAGGATGACCAGCCTCCCCACAGTTCTCACCCCAGCTCACAATGCCCCAGACGTACGCCACGTTTTCTGCATCAAAACAGACCAGGGGTCCTCCTGAATCACCTTTGCAACTGTCTATGGAGCCATCGTAAGTACCTGAAGCGAAAGAGGAAATAAAAAGCAAAAATAAGTTCATATACAAGCTAGCACACAAAACAGAGCTCAGGAGGCTTTTCAGGTCAACGTCACTTCCTGACAGAAGTTTACATACTGGTCACCAGTAAAGGAGGTTCCCAACCTTTTCTGTCTGTTACTTCTCATTTCTTTTTAAGTGAGGCCTCTGTTTACATTTGTGACTGGCCCAAATTCCCCCTTTTTTTTTGCTTTGATGTCAGTGATGTGAGTCTTGTTTTACCCTGTGCAATAGAGAAGAATTCAGCCATACTGCCTATTATATCATTAGAAGTATCTCATAAAAAGTGAACAAAAGCAGAAGGAAAAAGGTAGAAAGAATTGTAGGTGGATTCCTGCAGAAACGAAGCTATCGTGATATGTATATGCCTACGTGTCTGCGCCTCCGGTGTCCTCTCTACCCAATAATTCATTGTCCAGTTTCATCTGTACAGAGCTGTACAGAGAAGCAGAGGCCTCAAAATTATTTGCTCTACCAGCTTTATGAAAATAGGTGGGCACGTACAAGAAGGAGAGCATGTGAGTGCTGGGATGGCAGGGAGAGCAACTCTCTGGAAGTGCCCTCACTGCAAGGTCTCGGTCACAGCATGGACCTTTTGCAACACCAGATAGCAGCCCTGAGGTACTTTCTAAGTTTCAGCGCCCACAGAACTACTTGTTTGCAATTCAGCAAATATAGTGCTCGTAAAAAAAAAATCGATTAAGAGTGAAGGATGTGATATGAACAGAAACATTGCTACAGAGTTAGAATATGATTTATGCTTTGTCCTATCTACTCAGTAAAAGTTTATTAATTTCTAACTCCCTTACTACACTTTTCTGCTTGGTTGATTGACGTAGTATGAAGGAATCCACACTAAGCAGGAGTATCCCAAGTTTTTAAAATTATAACCTCTTTCTTGAATCTCTACATTACTGAGAAAGAGTTTTGTGAACTTTTCAGAGTTGGGATTACAAATCCTATAAACCAAGATTTTATTGCCTTTACTCAGTTTAATTAATATTTGCTTGTATAACTAACTCCCGTGGATAATAGCCCTTAATTCCAAAGTTTGTAGTTGTATCAGGGAGGGGAAGCTGACCTCACATCCCCCTTTTCTGATGTTGTCCCACGTGATACTGTCTTTGTTCTGTCCTGGTAAAGTAAGATCATTTGAAATACATTGAGGATCAAGGAGATAAGTTACGGAACTTGCACAGTAGACAAACCCAGTGTCTTACAGATTTCATGCTGAATTTATCATGAATGACTTGGCTTTTATATCTGTCTTTTATTTTTCTTGTTAAGTAGTTTGTTTAAATATTGCCTTTACTTCTTGGTTTAAAGAACAGTTGAAACTATCAGCCCTGTAGGTTGCAATACTCATTGCTCTTTTAGTCGTGTATTTGGTAATACTTTTTGTTACTTTAGAAGGAAAAATATGTGTATTCAAAATCCTTATTTTAGTACTAGGAGGGACAACCAGTTTCCTGGGCCAGACTAATCTTAGTTTGAAAAGTTAATTGTATTTGTCCTGGGGTGCAGTGTGGTAGTAGGAAATGTCTAAGCAGAGGAATAGTCACATTCTAGTCATTGGGATTACTGATGTGCTCTAAAACAGGCATTTGCTTAAATATGTTGCTGAATCAGGATCCATTATAGTAAAGGTAGGAAGCTTAGTGGGCTGTAAAGTACTTGTGGGTTTTATAAAACATAACTCAAGTTGCATGCCGAAATTTGCCCATATAATCATAGAAACTTAGCATAATGTCATCTTAATTCTGTTTATAAATAGATATATAATGGTGGATGCATCTAGGCTCCAATGGCTAGCGTTTTGCTAATGGTGATACTGTGGCAATGGGTCAAGTCTAAAAGATTCCCAGCCAGTTTTTCTGACCTTACAAACAGTGGGTTTGATGGTACAGAAATTATAGTAAGAAAATTTATGCTTGCCTGCACATGCCATTTGTTTAAAAAATCGTCCTGGATACAATTCAGAACAATTCTGAAATAAATTAATATTGCCCCACTTGAGGATATATTGCTTGGTATAACCTAGAAAAGAAAAGAAGAAACTTTTCTAAATAAAAAGAGGTAAGTACATATTTGACACTTTAAATACCATAAATTGAAAGTTATATATTTGCTTATCTGTAGAATATAATCTTCAATATTATAAACCAGGTACCTTAAACTGCCATTAACATGCTGTATGAATTGCAGTACATTGCCCATATATTTCAAAATAAAAGCAGATTGGTTTAATTGCAGTGTTAAATACAGTACTTTCATTTTGTGACATTTTTACACTTTCTCTTTCCTTGTCTTACTCAGTTGTTTTTTTGGTTTTATTTTCCTCTGTTTTCCATATCAGTGTTTTCAGACACTGGGAAACTGGTATATTGTTTTCTATAAAAGGGAGATGTGGCTGATCATCCTCATTACCTTTTTTCCAGTTCTACTCTGTCTTTTTGGGATGAGTGGACCAGATATTGAAGATAGAGGTGAACTATGTATTCACAGGGTTAAGAAGGTTCTCTGTTTTGTTCTCTGTCCGTTTCCTAGTAATTCCCAACTTTGCATTTGCTTTATGGACTGCTACTGAGTATGGACAGGAGAAGCCTCACAACCAGCACGTAGTAGCTTCAACTCCAGGCTGTAATCACCGTGATACAAAAAACAAATGCTTCCTAAATCTTTGAAAGCGCGATTGCATTTGGCGTATCTGTCTCTGTGCAACCTTCTCAGGGCAAAACTCGAACACAGCTGAGACCAGATGTGCCGTGTTTCATAACTGTTGGCTGCGGCTCAGATCCTCCTGGGCAGGGGACAGAGGCTGTGACTATGGGCCACTGTGAGCTACTAACCGCCACTTGTTAAACGCAGTTACCAGGTCTCCACAGCTAATATAAATCTTAGATTGACCGAAGGAACATTTCTTATTGTTCGGGTTGTTTTCAACCAGGGGCGTCCTCCAGATCAGTTTACCAGGTGGCTGCAACAGCAGAGGAAACAGTACAGAGAAGAGAACCAACAGTCAAAGCCAAATGCCGAACCGCAGCCTGTGTTTTCTGTACTCAGCCTCTTCCCAGTGCTTTGTGCACAGCTACTCTTCAGCCTTTTCAAAATGAAAGCTCACCGCAATTAGAAAACGAATGAGCCAAGTCATACATTCTTGTAGCAAGCACCGAAGCAAATACCTTTCTCTAGTCCCCATCCAGAAACCTTGCATCTGTCACCAGCCTTGAACATATACTCTGACCAGGGGATGCAGGCAGGGGTGCTGTATTTCAGGGAGCATTCTCCTTTCCCAAAACCTTTCAGCTCCAGCAGAGCAATGTCGTTTTCGTAAGTTGACGCATTATACTTTTCATGGATTATCAGTTGGTTTAGCCTGAAAGTGTCTGTCTCTTTGTCGTACATTATTGTATCCAACAGTCCAATCCAGACACGGTACAGATGAACTCGATTTGCCCTGGAAAAAAACCAGTGAAATAAAATACATTTTCGTACTTAACACCAGCACTGTACATTTCAACTAGCTGTAAACTTTTGCATTTTATCAAAGTTTCTCTGGAATAAAAATTCATATTATATAGATATAATTTCTTTCTGGACTTGATGTCCAGGTTTTTCTAAAGTGTAGCGGTTGCAAGGCAGGTGACACTTACTGCTGGGTACGGCAACTAATACAGAAAAAAAAACCCATTAGAGGTCAGCCTCTGTGTTTAGTGCTGTGACAAAGAGAAAGCAGGTGTTTATGCCTCTCTGATTTCAAGTGTAAAAAGAGTGAGCAGGTGTGGATGGGATGCTGGGACTGGCAAATCTTCCCTGTCTGCTCATGCTTGTTCTGGAGAATATACGACCCAAGGGACCTTCTCAGGGAACAGATCCTGGACTTCCCCAAGGTGGAGATGGGGAAGAGAGGAGGTCTCTTGTACCTCCCTTTCAGGCAAAGCGAACCTTTTACAGTGAACCTTTCCTACTATGGGACTGAAGAATGCCATGTCTCTTCAAACTCATCATTACCTTTCCATCTTCCCGTTCACTGCCAAAGTATTCTGTTTTCTCTGAATCTTCCCCGTCATTAATGTGGGGTTTAAATCATTTGATTCAATAGGCAAATAGGAATTGGCAAACAGGTAGCTAAGAAGGACAATAATATCCAAACCAATCTTTCTGCCTTGCAAGAAGAAGATAAGTTCCCAGTTTGTTGATTTTACCTGACACAGTGCGCAGCAGTCAGAACCCAACAGCCACCAATGTAGACCCCTCCACAGTACACTGTTGCACCTTCACTGCCAGTTTCTTTAATTGCCACTTGCCAAGGGAATTCACCCTATTCAAACAACAAACACCCACATAATGTGAAATCATAATAATTGTACTATTTTTAGATCATAACGGGAAACACACTCCTTGGTATAACCCCATCTCCTTGACTATATCGGATCGTAAGTAAAAAATCTGCTATCCAGAAATTGTGAATTGGGCTCTGTCTGATATAAAGGATATATATCTAAAATGCAGTAATTTTGTTCAATCTTCTGACTTGGTGCGATGCCTCCTTCCCTCTAGCTTTCTGTTATGAAAAGCCTTGCAGCCAGAGAAACAGATGTAGAATCTGACCTGGTATGATCAAGTATAGCATTTTTGACTGTATTCTGTTTCGAAGGTGCAAATTTAAATTCCATTTTGTCGGAACTGTTATTTCTAGCTACAGTATTAAGTATTTTGCTGAATAATTTTCAATGTGTACTTGTACTGTGAAGCTCAGTTTTGCATGTTTTACTTTATAAATTGTGCTTCTCTACTTTTGTTCAGTGCAATGCTACTACTGCTGCAAAACATGAAATTAGTGTTGCAGCTGATTTTGTTATTTCTGTACACTTTCACAGAAGGACAATAATGCCCATTGAAATTGATGCTGAATGACCTCGTGTCTGGTAAGGTTTTTGTTTACCTTTCTTGCAATCTCTCCACCTACGATTCTTTTCCGACGAGTTAATGTGTGATTTGTAAGACCGCAGTGTACTTGAGGAAGAAATGTCTTTATCCTTTTTCTTTCTTTAACAAAAAGGAAAAATGTGTCTCAGAATTCAGGTATCCACTCTCTGCATTTGGAGACAGGTTTATCTTTATCTTGAAAATTTGAGTGCTCTGAATATGCCAGTAGTTGCAGTAGCAGGAAAGCAAAAACCAAAAATTTTGGCATGCGGTTTTGCTTTGAAAATTGCTTGTGTCTTAGCATCACATTACTTCTCCTAATTTCCCACTGCTGCTTGCACTCAGGCAAATAACTTTAAAGAAGTTCCCCTAGATTTGCTGAGAGTTTACCTCCACCAGTCGCCAAAACATGCAGATGTGGGTCCTCAGCCAGGAGGATTATTATTACGGCATTCTTGAAATTAGTGGAAAGCAAGACAAATAGTAAGCCCCAGAGTGTGTATTACTAAATCACAAAGTCCAAATATCTGAGTGTTCTGGATCTGGCCAGCTGGCTGGTAGTTAGAAAGCCACTAATTAAGAGAGTGTGCTGCTTTTGCAGGGTCAGTTACACTTACCTTCATCCATACTGTGATTTTCAGCACCTTTGTCTTTGCCTGTAGCAGAATAACAAAATACTAAAAATATTAGTAAACACTTAAATTTGTTCTATTCTTTGAATATATGTTTGTGTGCCAAAATCGTGGTACACATTTTAAATGCATAAGTGCACATCATTTCACATGGACAGCAATATTCTCTCAGCCTGGTGCCTGCTGTTTCCTTTCCTACTAGACACTCTTTGTCTGCCTGAGCCTACAAACGACCTACATCCAGTAGATACTCATGCATAACTACATGACATCTACCCTGCTTTCCATGCCTAGGGAGCTCTTTTGCAAAGAAACTCTGAGAAATGGCCGCTTTTCTTTTTGGTTTTTGATCTCTAAAGTGGTATCCCATTCTCTTCCACCAGGAAACAACAGAAATTCCTCCTCCTGCCCCATCAACCTTTGGGAGCTTTCTAAAGCCCAAAGGAGTATTAGGTAACAGGATTTTTTTTTTTTTTTCCCAATTTAGATGATGCTGTTGTGTACTGTGTACCTCTTTTAACGGAGAGGTTATTCAATATGAGAGCTAAATTAATTGCTTCCTGAATCTGGTTTGTCAGCTTTTTTTCAAACAAAATGCCCATTGAATTTAGTTCCCAAATGGAGGTTAAGGATTGGGTCTGTTCTCATGTTACTGACAGCAGTGTTTACATTTAGAGTTCAGTTTACCCTTACCAATTACCATTTACCAATAGTGTTTACTTTTTGACTTTAGACTTTGTCTCTTATCAGAGCAAGAAAAAAACATTCTAATTTCAAAACAAACCAAAATCTTTTCATCGGTCAGGGGAACAGCACAGAAGAATTATTATATTGACAAACTAGATGAATTCCTCATCTGTGAGGAAAATATTCCTGCCTGCCCTGTCTATGCTTTCTTCACAAATAGGGAATACCAGTTTGATAGATGGCCACGTAAGCAAAGGATATAATCTGCCCTAAGCATCCTAAAACATAATCTGTTTCTTCTTTCCTTTAGTTTTCTTGCTATTCTTTTCTAGAAGAAAAAGGAGAAAAATTCTGTAACCTTTTCTTCATGCTATGCGTAACATAGTGCTGGGAAGATTAATTCTTGCATGCATTTTGGTTTTGCTAATCTGTTAAATAATTTAATGCTACGCATTGTGTAGTCTGTAGTTATAATTGAGCAGAATGAAAGGAAAGAAACAAAAACATCTTTTGGAAGGAAACCTGCACAAAGAACTCGAGCTTCATCCTCTCCTGTGAGGCAGTCCATTTCTTTGTTACAGACATTCTTATTTGGAATACAGATATTTGACCGACAGTGGAAACTGTTGCCTCTGCACTCTGTAACACAGGAGAATTACAAATGTAAATCACAGGATCACATGGTTCAGGAACCTCACATAGTTCGAGAGCTTTTTAAAATATAAACACTATATAATATCCCTGTTATGGGGGACCTGGCTGTTCACAAATAGATCACAAAAGCAGGCTCTGGAAGTGTAAAATGAAATGAGTATTTGGCTCTTCTCATTTTGCAATTTTGAACTTTTAAGACTTAAAAAAATGTGGATCTCTGTTACCAGTTCAGTACTGTACTTCTACACTTGGCTTCACTCCTTACCAGTTCCATCCGCAACACGTGCCCACACCCAACCTCAGCCAAAGGACCTCCAGTTTTGCCAGCGTTACTGATCATCTCAGATGAGGAATTTATGATCCTTGGGTCAAAATTCCTGCCCAAAATCAGAGTCCAAGCTGGCTTTTGGTTGAATGAGCTAAAGGCAGGGTTAGGAATCGAGAGTCATATTTTGAAGATACTGAATTTAATAACTTATTTCTTCTAAAATTCTTGTTTATATGAAACGTTATTATAAACCTGAGAACCCCCTTCCTTTTAATTCCTGTGATCACTTTGTATGTTACCTAAAGCGAAGCAGTGCTTGAATTTATGGCAGGCGTTTTTGAGCTACTTTATAATCTTTTATCAATGTACTATTTAAGGATATATGACTTTAATAGAAAATCAGATAGTTCTCTAAAAGTATCCAGATATCCCGATACGATCCAAAGACCACTGAACTCAGTTGAAATACTTATTTTGAAGCATTATTTTCAGCCCATATGGCTGAAACAGCACTATTTTGGTCAAGTGGAATGACTAAATGTCCTCTAAATATATGAAGCCACAGGTATTTCTTATTTTCTTCGAAAATGCCTGTGATTGTGTTTCCATGATTATCAGATTAAATTTACGGACAATTGTAAAACTACAGAAATTAAGGTTATTTAGGGATAGTGATGGGATTTGTAACTCACATTACAATTTGGCACCTGAAACCCAACTTCCGAAACTATTCTCCTGCACTCAAGTCATGCTACACCCATTCCTTGGCTCTAATCACAGCTGGAATTGCACATGCTGAAAGAATGACTGCTCATAAACAAGCAATGTGACGGGAGCTGTTCACAGATATTCTATGGATAATCTGGGATCAGTAATAAATTTAAGATAGATCTTACTTTGGTTTAAAGGTAATTCTTTGGAAAAACAGTGTCTTTGTTTAATTACTATTGATTTCTCCCAACTAAAAATATATTTTCATTCTAACACGGCTCATTTTTTTGTATCAGTGTTTAATAGCCTCCTAAATAATCTCTTTGTATTTCCTCATCCTCTGAAGAAATCCAGATTCTCAGAGATAACTTGCCTGCTTCAAAAAATTATATTATGCCTACTTTTTTTGCACTTTGAAAAGAGGCTTTAGCTGTTACATCACTGTAAATATTCTTTGGGGGTGGTTTTCTGCTGAAACGATTTTGAAACAGCTGAGAAAGGAAATTATTACCTCTACAGCACAGTTCATCACTTAAATCTCCACAGTCATTGATTCCATCACAGGTTTTATTCAGAGAAATGCACTTCTTGTTGACACAATGGAACTCACCATCTGAACAGGCTGTACAGCACGATGAAAATGAAGTTAGTGTGGAAATGTCTATAGGTTCACAACTGCCCACAAAAATATTCTGCTTGCATATTTTATTCTGTCAGCAGTTTGGCCTGTCAACAGTAGGGCCCAGTAATGTAAATAGGAATCTTTTTTACTGTTTTAATCGGCTTCTCATCAAGCTTTCAATGTGACCACTTATTTTCCTCCTCCAACTTGCAGCAGCCTGGCGAAAGGGAACCTCATTTCTTCTAGACAAGGACTAAACCAGAAATGATCGGTTCAAACCCGCTGTAAATTATTCAAGTGATTAAGATGATGGATGTTCCCCCTCTAGAAGGAAGTCACCAAGCCTCTGTGAACTCCTACTTTTGTGGCATGAGAAAAACCTAAGAGAATTCATAGCTCATAAGCAGCAGTTTCTCAGGCTAATGCTTACCAGTGCCAAAGAAAGCCCACTACAGAGAAGAGAAAGCTGTCAGAAGTCAAAACATGGACTTGATTCCATTTGATTCCATATCAGTGAGAAACTGAGGAGTCCTGAAACTCCTCAGAAGACACGAGCAGATGACAAGCAGTCACGCTTGTCTGGCTACAGTGCTGCTCGTGTCCTAATTGATCTCCTTCATAGACGAAGCAGTGAGTAGGAGGTTGTCACCTGTCTCCTCACCAGTTAACCGGGGAGAGACAAGACTTGTGGAATACAGTCTACCTCGGTGCCCTTGGAAGGGATGGGGGAACAAACAGAACCATGGGTGAAATATATTTGCTTTTGGGAAGTACCTGTAAAAATACTTTAGGAGCAACAGTGATTTTCTAAACTCATAAACTCAAGACTGTCTTGACTCAAGACTGCCTCAATTGTCTTAAAGTCTGCAAAAGGATTATTAAAAAAAAAAAAATCAAAAGGTTTCAGTGCAGGTTTGCTGTGGCTGAGAGTTCAGCAAACTAGGTCCTAAGTATTTTAAATGAACTTAAAATGTAAGAACCCCAAATAGATATAAAACTAAAAAACCTACTAACCTCTGAGATTTTCATGGCACTGGAGGCTAACAAATCCCTCATTACTATCTCTTGATTTCATCTCTATGTGACATTCAGCAAGACTTGTCTCTAGGCCCCTGCAAGTTATTTGCAGACAGTGCAACGAGTTTAAGGCAGATTCTGTGATGCTGGAATTTGCTCGGTAATATTCAGCACCTCTGTGAGAATACAAATAATAATAACAAATTATATCATTTCACAATGGATTGTCCACTGTTTTTGTTGTTTAGAATTTATATGATTTTCTTCACTGTTAAAGAGTTGCGGTCATGGCTAAGAAAAAAAGCAGACTTCCCATGGAATCATCGGGGGGTAAGTAGGAGATGTTTACTTTGGAAGAAAAAGTAAAGCAAAGTGATAATTTTTTGCAGGTTGCTGCATAGAACTGTCCCTAAATGTGTAGCTCTATGACGGTCACTAATTATCTTGATGGATAGAAACGTCTCTTTATGTAGCAAAACTTGAAAGCTCGGATCTCGATCTCTGGGTGGACACAGCTGAGCCATAATTTGCCATCCTGCATGAAGTCAAGTATCCTTGATGTCATCAAACTCAATGCATATTGAGGAAGCTCAAGCCACTGCAAGGCTGGGATTAATAAATTTTATCTCCCTTGGGTTTACCTGAGCGGTATCCTCTTAACAGTGTATGTGTCCCCTACCTTAAAGAAATATGGACCAAGTAAATAAGTAACTAGAGAGGTTTAACAATGGGACTCCAGGGCTGAATGCTCTGTCCCAGGACAAACCCTTCTCTGCTATCTAAAGAGGTACTGATCAGGACTAGGAAGTTTTGCTTCTCACCTAGAGGGGACAATTTAGGGCTCTGCAATAGCATTTTTAATCTTCGGGTAGGGTTGGGGAGGGACCCCTACCTGACTAAGTTAAATTAGTTGTATACGTGTAAAATAATTATGTATAGGATATAGAGTTGGCTCTTTATGAGGAGCTGAATGTGCAACTCGGGTCATCAGTGTGGTCGCAGGAAAAAGAACAAGCTCTATGTGGCTTCAGCCGTTCCTGGGGAGCAAAGCAAGGAATGGCAGTGGGGGCAAGTGGTGAAGAAAAGAAACATGTTTTGGTTGTTAGTCTGCCCGGTGCCCAGAGCTGTAGCCTGTTGTAGCTAGCGCAAGAAACTTCTCTCTGCGTGCAGGTTATTGCTCAGAGCTACTTGGGGATGGTCCATCTACGCACTTTCCCTTACAAAGACCTGAGAGAAAATCTCTGCGTTGGTTTTCAGCTTTACTTTAAAAGTAAAACAATTATGGTTTGTATAGTTGTAATCTGTAATAGAACACAAATCTATGGTTTGGCTTTCACTCTCGGGTCTCGATTCAAGAAGCTTTATCAGAATATTGTAGCTAATACATTGTTCATGAGTTTTTTTGTCTTAACTGTTGACTGACAGTGACTGAGACTTATGTAAGCATCGGTACTTTTTCAGATCCCTTGCAGTTATCCAGAGATAAATTCCCCAAACTTACAATTCAAAGCCAAGGTGCCTGCAAGCCACATTTGCTTCATTCATAGTCCATTCACTATCACAGACAAAAAAGTCATTATTTTGATTCATGGGTTTTACTTGAAGCAAATTTGAATTTCCATGGCCCACAGAGACTGAAAATGTTCCTAAAACAAAAAAAAAAAAAGATAAATAAAAAAATTCTCCAACTAAAATCTTATTATATAGCTGTATCTAGTGGAAAGACAGCACAGAAACAAATCAGGAATAATTCTGTATTGACAGCCCTGGGCCTGGCTTGCTGCTCCTGCTGCGATCGGCGGAGGTGGGGCTGGAGGATGGTAGGGCTGGTAGGTCTGTTTCTCCCGTTTCTACCTGATGATTTGAGCAACCTACCAGCAGCAGGGTGACCTGGGCCTGTCAATCACTTTACTTTGATGAAAATCAACAGCCAATTCCCATTTTCAATGACTTCTGCTTTTCTGTTTCATGTTCTCACTAGTGCAAGGAAATGAACAGACTTTCTGCACTGTAAATAGTAAAGCATCTCCTTGGCCACAAATGACTGACTGATAACACTTTTTGGAAAAGGAGGTGTTAATACCTTCAGACATGCATTTTCCCTTGTGCAGAAACTTCGCTTCGGGACGTTGACACTCATAGCTCTTTAGGTGACAGTAAGTAAGGAAGTACTTTCTATTGGTAGAACAAACTGAGGAGCCATTCTTTGGGCACTGGTAGGGAAGCTTACAAAGGCATTTTCCCTCCACACATCGTTCCCATGGGTTACAAAAAACTTTCTCACAGGACTTGTCTGTGTATTGGTTGCTTAAGCATTCTTCTATGAGGTACGTGTCTTGCTCAGCTGGCTGGGCAGGCTCAACCTGCTGAAACTGGTTTTCTTCAGCATTAGATGCTGCATTCTGCAAAGCACAAAATAAATAAAAGAAGAGTCAGACTAGGAACTGCACCAAGAGTTCTGCAGATCCCTTTACTGACCTCAACAAAGTGTTCATTCATAAGCCTTCTCCTGTCTTACGAGAAAAAAGTTGCTAAATCTCACTTATAGTGTTTATTCCCTTGTCTTTGGCCACCTCATCTTTCTCAGTTTTTCTGAACTTTTTTTTTTCTTTTCGGATCACTCACCTGGTGAGATCTTCTCTTTTACTGCTCTCCCACAAACTCTTTACTCTTCAAACATCAGCTGAAGTGCACAGCAGATTATAAACATATTTTAAGGCAATGGTTCATAACACACCACAGCAACAGGATTGTAAGGAAATCAAATCATATGGGGACTTAAACACCAGAAAAATAAATTAAAAAAAAAAAAACAACTTTTTTTTTTTCTGAGACTTTTTTATTGGCTTGGTTGGCTTTGGGTTTAAATAGCACCTGTAAATATTTAAGAACTACTTAGAAGCAAATAAAGAGATCTAAAATTAATGATTTGTTTCACCGCATGACTGCTGAAGTAAGAAATATCTTAAAGAAATTTGAAAACTAAGTGCCCTTCCTTATCAGCTCTTCCTTTTTCGTGCACAGCAGTGGATTCGCATGCTGTTGCTGGTCATCGCTGGGCTGCAAGTACAGATTTTGCCCTTCTGTCCCACTGCCTCTCAGTGAGTGACTCTGCACCAGTGTTTCTGCAGCTCCCTGGTGACTTCGTTGCTGCCGGAGTGCTTCTGCTTACTATGATCTACAGGTAGGAAGAATGTTGAAATATGAAAACTATATATGGATGGGCTTTGCATAAAAATGGGAGAGAAAGGTTAGTCCTCAAATGTGATTTATCAGCTTTGACTGTGCCAACTGAATCAATAGAGCTGAAGTTTAAAGTTCTCGTGAAGAAATCCTGGCCATAGTAAAGTCAGTGGGGGTGTTGTTGGGGCAGAATCTAACTCAACAAAACCCCTTCTAATGGTTGTATAATCTTACTAAGTTCTTCCTGCTGTTCTCAGGTCAGTAGAATCCAAACTGTGAGCTGGATCCGGCTTGGCATAACTCCCATATTATACTAGGCATTTCTCCTGAACAGGAACAAAAGGTGCCGATTTTTATTTAATGGTTTCTCTAAAAGACTTGGGTCACACCGAACGCTCAGCCCAGATGGGCTTTCTGGGACACTTCTGCCAGGAGGGATTCCACAGCAATCTTTCAGGCAGTACCATATACCCATGTTGCCACATTAGAAGATTGTAATCTCATTTCTCAAAAAAAGGGTTGCAGGGAAATTTGCAGCACCTTTCTGTGGTCAACCGTGCTGGCAAATTTGGTTTAGGATAGGACGATGATTAAAATCTTTTCCAGAAGCCCGTTAGCATGAACCCCAGATGGAATCAATACATGAAAGAGAAACAGCAAGCTTCAAACATTCAAGCTGGGCTGAAACAAAAGGTATGAAACACTAACACTATGAAAGGAAACTTTAAAGAAATCAACTGGTTTTGCTTTTATAACAATAAACTGCTTTTTAGATGTTTTTTTAAAAAATAAATTACTACTATCGCAATAAAGTAAATTCTTACCTCTGATCCACAAAAACAAAAGAGAGACAAGAAAATCAAGAAAACTGGGGCCACTCGCATGATGAAATTTGATCTCTCTTTGTAGACAAAGTGCTCTGACTGGGATTCTTTTGAATATCAGTTGTTAGATTTGTGTTTAATTTTTAACCATTAGCAAAATATTTTGAAGTGTGTTTAGAAATAAAGTACAGGAGCCTCAATTATTAACTGATAAAACTGATCTCTCCAAAAAGATCCCGCCTCAATTTAACTGGTTTTACTGTAAGTGCAAGATGAGATAGCAAAAATAAAGACCTTAAAGTAAATGATTAAAAGGAAGCACTTATTAAGGATACACATTTCCTTTCTGTTGCCAGAGGAGACTGATCGAATCATCACGCTGGTTCTCCTGATTGCAGGCATTCATCTCTGCCAGATTATTGTAAAAGATAAATGTGTTTTTATATAAGAGACAGAGAACAAGTCCTGTGAGGAGCAGCTGAGGGAGCTGGGGTTGTTCAGCCTGGAGAAAAGGAGGCTGAGGGGAGACCTCATCCCTCTCTGCAACTCCCTGAAAGGAGGGTGTAGTGAGGTGAGGGTCGGTCTCTTCTCCCAAGGAACAGGCGATAGGGCAAGAGGAAATGGATTCAGGTTGCACCAGGGGAAGTTTAGATGGAAGATTAGGAAAAATTTCTTCACCAAAAGGGTTATCAAACACTGGAATGGGCTGCTCAGGGAAGTGGTGGAATCATCATCCCTGGAGGTGTTTAAAAGACAGGTAAGATGTGGTGCTGAGGGGCATGGTTTAGTGGTGGGTTTTGGCAGTGTTAGGTTGATGGTTGCACTCGATGATCTTAAAGGTCCCTTCCAGCCGAGACGATTCTATGATTCTGTGTCTTCGTATATATGGAAATACTCATATCCATGTAACGTCCATTATATACTCAGCTGGATTACAAGCTCGTGTTACACCATTTGTATAGCAGACTTGCAAGTATTTGGCAAATGCTTGAAGTGCTCTTCTGAAAGTGGGTTTCCAGGACAACTTTAATTAAACCCAGCAGAACCAACACCCCCCTCACCCCCCAAAAAAAGACCTGCCTCGCAGCCCGGAGGACAGCAGCAGAGCTGCTCCCCTGCAGTGGGTTTGCAGGCAGAAGCGCCGGCTCTTTCTCCTTAGCACAGCTAAGGTTATTCCCACTATATGAGGGAAACACAACAATAGCAAGATGCAGAAATGCTCACACTGGGATCAGGGAGGAAGCTTATGTCTCCAAATTCAAGAACCAAGTTAGAAAGGTCTAGCCTACTGTTATGGTTTGAGAGAACCCATAACAATCTATTGTCATTAGACAATTATTCAATCACCCGATGACCCCTCCCCACCCCGAAAGGGGAATCGGGGAACACAAAGAAACACAAGGGTTGAGATATAAATAGATTTAATAGACCAAGACTAAATAATTAACAATAATACTAAAGAACCAGTATTAATCCCGATACTGATATAAGATACACAGGAGTTATACTCAGCCACTTCTCTCAGCAGGAAGCTGTGCACTCCCAGCAGGGACAGCAAATGCGGGACACTGGGAGCGCAATGGCTTCAGGAGGAAGGGAAGGGCTCAGGGCTCCGGCACCGGGACAAGGACTTGTCTGGACTCGCCACCATCAGGGAAAGAGCCCAGCTACGCAGCAAACTTTTCTAATTTATATTGAATGTGACGTTCATGGTATGAAATAATCCTGTTGGCCAGCCTGGGTCAAATGCCCAGGCCTCGCTCCTCCTTGTCCCTGCACCTGGCAAGGCCCGAAAACACTAGCCTTGAATCTCACGGAGCCTGGCTGGCTATAAACTAAATATTTTCACAAATTCAGACACTAGAGTCTTCTAAAAGTGCAATTTTCCCCAGCATTAGAAGAAAAGTTAGTCCTGTGTCTCTCAACCCAGGACACCTACCACTGCCAAGACTCCCTGGTTGGAAGGGTGGGACCCTAAGTTCTCCTGGCACCGCGTGTTTTGGTGCATGCCGAGAGCAGCACAGTCCAAGACATCAGTACCACCTTCTTCTAAGCACCTTCAGCTCCTCAGCGCATACGGACAGGCTCACGGCCCCCTCCCCGGCATCCGGGCTGTCCCCGCCGTGGGCTCAGACCGACGCCAGGCCCTGACGGGGGGTCCCCTCAGGAGTCTCGGGGGAGACCAGCACGACGGCGCCCGGCAAGGCCATCACTCACTTGCGGCTGCCGGGAGGTGCGGGCCGAGGCGGTTCCCGGTCCCCTCTGTTTTACACGCAGAACGTGTCCTTGCGAGCAGCTCGGGCCGCCTGCGACAGCGCCCGCCGCCCGCTTGAGCCCGCCGCCCGCTTGAGCCCGCCACAGAGCGGCGGCATCCCCGGGAGGACGGAACACTTTGGGACCCTTTTGCGACGGTGCCGGACAGAGACGCCGCTTCACTTACGGCAGGCAACTTCGTTTCCGGCGGTGGGGGCGGTTTCCCGGTGGGGGCGGCGGCGGCGGGGACGGCGCGCACGTGGAGGTCGGGCGGGAGACGTCTGTGGGGGTGCGCGGGGACGGGGACGGGCTTGGGCTCGGGCTCGTTAGCGGCCCTTGGTGGTTCTTCAGCGCCCGCCCCGCAACCCCAAGGGCCGGCGGCAGCACCGAGGGAGGGCCGAGGGTGCGGGGGAGGTCGGCCTTGGCGCGGGTCCCCGTGCCCAGGCGGCGCCTCACGGGCCCGGTGCGGCCCCCGGGGAAGGCACCGCGGTTGTGCGCCGAGTGGCGTCTCTCTTGGTGCCGCTCCTCGGCGGGGCTGGAGGGGCTGCACAGCCTCTGCCTGGGGCTGGGGGGGTGCCACCTTCCAGCCCTCACACACACGCGTGAGAAACATGCCGGCCCTGCCGATGGTGTGTGACAGGTGGGCGTTGCGGGGGATGACATTTTAGCCGTAAAATTGATTTTTCACGTGCCTGCATGTTGTTCATGGAATCATAGAATGGTTTGGGATGGAGGGGACCTTAAAGATCATTGCAGGAATATCTCCCACCAGACCAGGCTGCTCAAAGCCCCATCCAGCCTGGCCTTGAACACATCCAGGGATGGGGCATCCACAACTTCCCTGGGCAACCTGTTCCAGTGCCTCACCACCCTCACAGGAAAGAATGTCTTCCTAGTATCTGATCTCTACCCTCTTTCAGTTTAAAGCTGTTACCCCTTGTCCTATCACTACGCCCCCTGACAAAGAGTCCCTCCCCATCTTTCCTCTAGACTCCCTTTAGGTACTGGAAGGCTGCTGTAAGGTCTTCATCTTCTCCAGGCTGAACAACCCCAACTCTCTCAGCCTGTCTTCACAGGAGAGGTCCTCCAGCCCTCAGATCATCTTTGTGGCCCTCCTCTGGACCCACTCCAGCTGGCCCACATCCTTCTTATGCTGGGGGCTCCAGAGCTGGACACAGTACTCCAGTTGGGGTCTCACAAGAGTAGAGGGCCAGAATCACCTCCCTCGAGGTGATTTTTAGTGAGGACTAAAAGAGCTAAATGTTAAATTAAGAAACAAGGCCTTCAGGAGAGCCGGAGAGGGACTCTTTGTCAGGAAGTGTAGTGACAGGACAAGGGGTAATGGTTTTAAATTGGAAGAGGGGAGATTTAGATTAGATATTAGGAAGAAATTCTTTCCTGTGAGGGTGGTGAGACACTGGAACGGGTTGCCCAGGGAAGTTGTGGATGCCCCATCCCTGGAGGTGTTCAAGGCCAGGCTGGATGGGGCTTTGAGCAACCTGCTCTAGTGGAGATGTCCCTGCCCGTGGCAGGGGGGTTGGGACTCGATGATCTTTAAGGTCCCTTCCAACTCTAACCATTCTATGATTCTATGATTCTTATTCATACACCAAATCAAATGTGAAATATATTTGACTTCTTAAACAGCTGATTTTTGTCCACTGTTTAGGAGGTAGTAGAGAATGTCTTTTCGTGGACGAGGAGGTGGAGGAGGAAGAGGAGGTGGCTACAATCGTGGAGGAGGTGGCGGTAGTGACAGAGGTGGCTTTAATCGTGGTGGACGAGGTGGCTTTGGACGGGGAGGTGGACGAGGAGGCTTCAACAGAGGCGGATATGACCAGGGGCCTCCAGAAAGGGTAGTTTGTAAGTTACATGAAAAGATTATATTTATTTAATTTAGGACACCTGCTCCGGATCTTTAGCTTGTTTGTTCTTTATTTCAGTATTGGGAGAGTTCATGCATCCCTGTGAAGATGACATTGTTTGTAAATGTAAAACAGAAGAAAACAAGGTGCCTTATTTCAATGCCCCCGTTTACTTGGATAATAAGGAACAGATTGGCAAAGTGGATGAAATCTTTGGACAGCTGAGAGATTTTGTATCCTTTAAAAAAGTGTGATGTACCCTATTGTTTTTTAAAGGCTGATTGATTACTGAGTGGAATTTCTGTAGGATTTTAAAATAGTTCTAGGCTTGGCTACCAGCTAGATGGGAACAGTCACAAGTCCAGCTGCAGCTGTTGATCTCAGTAGGTGCCTCATTCACATTAAGTGTCTGTGATTAAGTGTCTATCTTAAAGTTTTTTCAATATGATGAAGTACCTTATGTCAGGCAGAGGTTTTCAGTCAGTATCAGTACTGGCAGATGTCTTTTGCATCTATGGTGGTTCGAGATGTTACTTTTTCTAGCTACCTGACCAAATTTTCTGCTACACTTACCTATAACAGAGTTGGATCAAGGGAGCAGGGTTTTTTTTGTTGGTTTTGTTTTTTTTTTTTTGTGCACTAGGGGACCTTGCTTATGCTGCAGCTTATTACTTAATTATAAAGGTGAGTTTCTGCTAGGAAGGCCTATTGCTCATTCAATAAAGTGGATGTGTGCTAGGATGCCCTCTTGCAAAGCAAGCTTGTTGAGACAGCGGCACTGGGTCCGTTCTGTTGTCATTGCTGGACTGATAGAATCCGTGACAAAAGCGGAACGACTGGGTGAATAACCCTGTCACACGCAGGAAGGCTTAGCCTGCCTTGGTTGGTTGAGCATCAGGAACTAGCTGCATGCATTTTCTTCTCCCACATTAAACGTGAAGTAAAATGTGCAGGTTTAAATCACTGTCAGGCTCTGAATGTATTAACTTGCAGATTTACTTATTTGAATTTTTATTTGAATTTCAGGAACTTGTTTTCTTCGTTCAATAACATATTAAGAAAATGTGTTAGTGGATTTTGTGTCTCCATTTTGTGTCCCATTTGATCTTGAGCGTTAATTAAGCAGAGTTGGCCAGCAGCTCTTTTGGATCTTAAGAACCATATACCAAAGTCTTTGTATGCTGGAGAGCCAAAAGATTCATAGAAGACTGCATGTGGGGTTACGGAGAGTGTCTGCCACTTCTCTGTAGGATGAAGCTGGGCATGCGGTTGGTCCAGCAGTCCCTGCTGGCTCTTACCTTTCCGCAGCCCGGCAGTTGTGCCACCCAGCAGCAGCAGCAGCACGAGCAGAGCCCCTGCAGCATTTAAATTGTTCCAGATATGCCTTGAGGTCACCCTGGAGCTAAAGGGGTTGTCACTTGCTATACAAATTTGCTTCTTTACAATTACGTTTTTAGGTACTCTTTCCACTGGAATGTTCTTCCTTATGCCTTAGTACGTGGAAGGAAAAAAGTATTTTACCACAAAATACTGTAACTACGAAAAAACCCTGAGAAAAATTCAAAATGGTTTCTCCCGATCTTTTAATTGTAATTTTTCATGTGCAGTGATGATGTTCAGCTTCATTTATAAAATACTAATTTCAAAAATGTCTGAATGTGCCTTTCATATAATAATCAAAATCGCTATTTCTTATGTTTTATTCCTGCTGTGTTCCTTAAAGAAACTAACAGTATTTTTCAGTGAAACTGTCTGAGAACATGAAAGCCTCTTCATTTAAAAAAATGCAAAAGGTTAGCCAATTTCAATAACAAAATTTACTGTATGTCATCAGTTAGATAAATCTATGTTATCAGATAATAAAGACTTTATTAACTTTAAAAGCTAGTTGTAAACATGAGCATTCATTTCCTCTTCCTTTTCACTTTTGTATCTGCCGTATTCTTTCTTTCTCCTCGCTCTGCAAAAAAAGATGTAACAAATGAAATCCGGCAAATATCATCTCTATTTTAATAACTTTATAACACTGTGATTTATTTCTTATGTGCTTGCTTTATTTGGCTATTTGGAGAGGACAATTTGATATAAAGGGTTAAGACCAAATTGTGCATATTTGTAAAGCGAGATATTAATGCGTTCTGTAGACTTGGTATTTTCAAAGCCTAATGGAACTCTCTTCCGACAGTTTTACATTGATCCAGCAAAGCTGCTACCCCTTCAGAGATTTTTGCCAAGGCCTCCTGGAGAAAAAGGTGCTCCCAGAGGAGGTGGTAGAGGAGGACGTGGTGGTGGACGTGGAGGAGGAAGAGGCGGTGGTAGAGGTAAGATCCCAAGAAAGAAAGTTGCAGAACGTTGAGGTATTTTGGTGTGGAGTGGGTTGTTGGGTTTTTGTGGGTTTTTTTTGAGGGAGTGGAGGGGTTTTTTGGTGTTCGGTGGTTTTTTTTGGTAATGCTGCAGTTAAATACCTGAATATCAACAGTTGTATTGGAAAGAAAAATGTTATGTGTATTTCTGTTTGATGACTTATCGTGGTTTAACCCAAGCCAGCAACATAGCTGCTGGCTCGCAACTCCCCTGCCCCCTCCCAGTAGGTTAGGGAGAAAAGGAGAGGCGGGGAAAAAGACACATGGATTGAGATAAAGACAATTTAATGGAACAGTAATGGAAGAGGAAGATGATGATGATGGTAAGAGAATCACAGAATGATATGGGGTTGGAAGGGACCTCTGGAGATCATCTAGTCCAACCCCCCTGCCAAAGCAGGTCCACACAGAGCAGGTTGCACAGGAACGTGTCCAGGCGCGTTTTGAATGTCTCCAGAGAAGGAGACTCCACCACCTCCCTGGGCAGCCTGTTCCAGGGCTCTGCCACCCTCAAAGTGAAGAAGTTCCTCCTCATGTTCCAGTGGACGTTCCTCCTCATGTTTAGATGGAACTTCTTATGTAGAAGTTTGTGCCCATTTCCTCTTGTCCTGTCACTGGGTACCACTGAAAAAAGGCCGTCCCCCTCCTCTTGACACCCTCCCTTTAAGTATTTATAGGTGTTGATCAGATCCCCCCTCAGCCTTCTCTTCTCCAGACTAAAAAGACCAAAGTCCCTCTAGCCTTAGTGATACAACACAGGTTGCTCTCACCAGCCGATGATCAATTGCCCATCCCATCGCAAGCAGCGATCACGGATCCCTGCCCCACAGCCAACCCCCATTTATGCACTGAGCATGATGTCTGTGGTATGGAATATTCCTTTGGCCAGCTGTTCCTGTCTGTGCTCCCTCCCAGCTTCCATGGGAAGATGAAAATGTCCTTGACTAATGTAAACATTACTTAGCAACAACTAAACCAATATGTGTTATCAACATTATTCTCATACTAAATCCAAGCTGCAGCACCTACTAGGAAGAAAATTAATTCTATCCCAGCTGAAACCAAGATAATGACTCAATGGAAGAGACAGTGGTATCGTTCCAGTGGCAAGGCCTAGGCTTCTGTAGCTAGCTAAATAACAGTTCCAAAGCATAGAGAGGAGAGTATAACAAAGACGGAAAGCATGACTACTAATCAAACTTGTAGATAGTACACACTTAAAAATGTCAGTGAAAGCTGTATTTTTGGTATGTTCTAAAAGCATAGTTTGGACAGAATATTTGAAATGCAGTGTTTGAGAGAGGGGCAAATGACCTGGTAGGTATCATCGTCTCTTGCTTTTTAAACATCAGCCTGGGGAAAAGGAGGCTGAGGGGAGACCTTATCGCTCTCTGGAACTATCTGAAACAAGGTTGTAGCGAGGTGGGGGTCGGTCTCTTCTCCCAAGTAACAATCAATAGGACAAGAGGAGATGGCCTCAAGTTGCACCAGGGAAGGTTTAGATTGGACATTAGGAAAAATTTCTTCACCGAAAGGGTTGTCAAGCATTGGAAGAGGCTGCCCAGGGAAGTGGTTGAGTCACCATCCCTGGAGGTATTTTAAAGACGTATAGATGGCTTAGGGACATGATTTAGTGGTGGACTTGGCAGCGTTAGGTTTACGGTTGGACTCGATCATCTTAAAGGTCTCTTCCAAGCAAAACGATTCTGTGATTCTATGATGTACCCCTCAATTACAGCTGAGGTTAATTTTTTCTTACATTTCATTTTCTTCCCTTTTCTCCCTACCTTGCCCCTTTCTGTGCAGAGAGGCACAAGTGTTTCAAAGTTTTTTGGTTTGTTTGTTTTAACGTTCTGTTGCATTGCAATTATTTAAGAATTATTAATTAATAGTTGTAATTAATTTTTTGCTCTCGTGAAAGAAAGTTATTGTGGAGTTTTGTTAGTGTCTTTAGTATTTTGGACATTGTATATCAGATATTAAACAATGCCTAAAATGTGCAAATGGTAGAGACAAGGTACTACTAATTGACCTAGTAACTATCCAGCAATTGGCTGTTTCTGTTTTTTTTTTGTTGTTCTTTTCCTTTCAGAGGCTGTCAATGAAATAAATTGTTATGCATAACAAAGAATTTGTATCCTCCTCAAAGTGTAATTTCTTTCCTATGCTCAGGAGGATTTGGAGGAGGAAGAGGTGGAGGAAGAGGAGGAGGATTCAGAGGAGGAAGAGGTGGAGGAGGAGGAGGATTCAGAGGAGGAAGAGGTGGTGGAGGAGGCTTTCGGGGTGAGTGTGCGGTTTTTGTATTTCAGTAATAAGAATGGCTCCTGATTTCTAAAGCTTTTCACTGTTAAACAGAAAGTTGTATTTTTTAATCTCTTGTAGATGTCCATAGTTTTATGCTAAAAGTTCCTGTGCATTGCAGTAGCTTGAACTGAAGCACAGGATTCTGCATTTTTTTGGTGCTTGTGTAAGACCGTGCTACTTTTTTGCACTCAAAACGGACTGTGAGAACAGATAATGATGATATATTATTTTATCAAGTCATTTAGTGTTATGTATATAATTTATTTGCTTTAAATGCTTCTAAGATGTGATTTTTTGGGTGTATTTTTCTTCCCTCTTAAAATAGGAAAAGGATATTAAAAATGGAGCCACAAGTATCTCCCCACTGTCTTACTGTGTCATCTGAAGAAGTGAAGAACGAGGAAAAATTTTTGTAAAGGATCGTGAAAAAGTTCTTTTTATAAAGAACTTGAAGCTGTAAAATGACAATTATTGTTACACTTAATGACTGTTGATCAACACATGAGGAGAGCGTAGCCCCAGCCGAAGAATTGAAGACTGCTCAGAATGTACTTGAACTTTTTTAACTAAGCCAGGATTCAACTTTATTCATAAACTGTTTGTTTCTGGCAAGTGACATAGTCAATACTTGACTTCATGTTGGAGTTTGGAGTAAACAATCAATCGAAATGTTTTTTTTAAAAAAACCCTACGGGTTCACTACGTGCACATTTGTCGGTATGAACCTGTTACCTATGTGTGACTGATCCCTAGTTCTCATCCTCTTTTTATACTGAATTTTCTGCATTGCTCTAAAGTGGACATGCTGTTCAAACAACCTTTGTGAACCTTTTTTTACAAACTAAACTTCAGAATTTTGTGTTGACAGAATTTTTTTTTTATACATAGTAATGTATAAAAGGAAAGGAAGATAGCAAAGGATGTTTTGTGCATTTTTCTGTATAAATCTCAATGAAAGCCAAAGGCATTAAGACATGTTCTTCTTAGAAGACAAAGTTAATACTGTTTTTAAGTCACCTAATTGTATATAATTACACTGATATTAAAATTGCTAAGAGTTTTCAGCTGCCCCTATCTCTCCCCCTTAGCCTGTTTCTGTTGAGATTTCGATGTCCTGGCATGGCACCTCTGGTGCTCTGAGCTAGTGTAGGGCTATGATTAGCGAGCCCATCATGGGGCTCCTCTGCACACAGGGCTTTCAGTTAAGTATTGCTTAAAAAAGACGTGAAAAAAAACTGCACAAGTCTTTGGCCTCTTTAATTGGATGCGTTATGAGGATTGTTGATGAGCTAGTAACTGCCTCCTCTTAAGGATGGAGAAGAACAGGGTGCCTCTATTCTTCAGCTGTGGAAATAAAATAAGAATAGAAAAGTACAGTCTCCCTGGATTTTATCCAGAGCCAGGAGTCCATTCACAGACTCTCGTACCAAGCACTTTTGAAAGGGATCTGTAGAATAATCTACATGAAAGTATTTCGAACATCTTGTTCAATGTGGAAAGAAGTACATTTCAGAATTGATCATACTGCTATACTTTTTAATTAATGAATGCAATAGCAGGCAAATGAGTTATCTTAGCCTTCTGTTTAACAAAAAGAAACAGGTAATATGTCAGTGCCAGGATTGGACGGTTACTGGTCATTTTAAGAAACGTGACTGCTAGTTTGAATAGTCTCTGGAACAAAACTTGAAACAAGGGAGCAAAACAAATGTCCAAGAATTCAGTGAAGTCTGAACAGATGCTGCATAAGGTAACAGATTAAAATGTTCTTCAGTTTAAAAATACAAACCACAAAACACTGGAATTTCTGCTAGATCTGCTTTTGTGAGAAGAAACTGAGTCCCCTGTTCAACCGCAGCACAATCAGGAATGGAGGGATACGGATTATTTTTCTGATACTGCTACAGACTTAGCTTTACCCAGGTCAGTTAAATCCAGACCACTGAAGATGTTTAGATTTTTGTTGCTGTGTATTGCTAGGTCTAAGTGACTTAGGGCTCTGACTTGGGGCATTGTAGAATTGCCCTTTATCTAGACAGAATCCTATGCAAGACGTTGAATCTCTGGGATACCACATGGCAGTTGAACAAGACCAACCTGCAGTGACGCTGGACCTGTCCTTACCTTTGTCCTATTTGTAATTGCACCCTCTGCTGCGTTGTATTTCTTCACTGATGCTTCAGTAGCTGGATCTGGGTAGCTGAGTTAGATCTTTCCTTATTCTTCTGGCTTTGGAAGACTGATATAACACAGTCCTCACTCATACACCTGGATTCACGCTCTGCTTTGCTATTCCCACTGCACACTTTAGGGACATACTTTCTCCCAGGATATCCAAAGACTGTGCTGCCATCACCTTTATGTTTCACGGTGTGACAGCTGGTGTTTCAATTCCATGAAGTACTGTCTTGCAGCCGAGGGCAAGAAGCGTATGCTTTGAATCTCACAGCAGATGGAGCAGTGAGTCAGCCTGAAGCTGTTGCAAGGCCAAAGCAAAGACTTACGTTTGTGTGCAGAGGAGATTAAGAACAATATCCATTGCGGCTTTAGAGGGAAGATTGGCCTCTTGATTGCAATCCCAGCTGAGAAATGCATGAGGAGCATTATGGCATGCCCTACGGATACAATCAATGTTGGATGGGATTAACACAAATATCCAGAGTAAATTTACAATCTTAGATCTTTGTGGAGGTTGTAGGATGTTCAGATGCTGATGGAAGAACATCCTAGTGATCAGGTGTGGAATGAGCTGCCATATGAGGAAGCAGTGTCTGGACATGTGGTGATGTCTTCCCCTCCCTTTCTTCCCCATTCTGGAGAATAATCGTGTTCGGTTGTGGCAGGACCCATCCAGTCCCTGTTCTGCCTTCTCTGTGCCATGGCATGACCCTGCCCTTCTAATGCAAGTAATTGCTAACTGTATTAGATGAAAATTCAGCGACTTAAAAAACTTAAGACAACACGTCTTGTCTACAGTGTAATGCTGCAATGAACTAAAATACAGGTTCCCTAATTTTATCTGACACCTCCCTCTCTACCTTGAACTTTTTATTCAAATCTTACCTGTGATCCTGTCACCGTGCTCCTCATCCTAGTAAGTGAACGGTTTGAGTTTTATATATGAGCTTACAGATATCTTAGGCTTTTTCTGCAGGAAATAGGGGGCTGGCGAGCCCACCTTTCCTGGCAGAAATAGGTGTGTTGACAGAAAGGGAAAGTTTCAAGTAGCTGTAGTGTCTGGGGAAGAAAAGTCATAGTACAGTCTGCAGGAAGGGAGGGCAAGGTGTCAGTGGCAGCGCAGGCTCTCAATGACACTTTTGTGCTCCCTGCATTTCCCCTCACTGCCGGCCTTTGGGGCAAATGGCTGGGCCACCTAAAAGAACGGCAGTGCAAAGGGGGTTGCTGCCCTGCAATGTTCCTCTGAAGCCCAGGAAGAAGGTAGGCTCCAGTTCCCCCCGCAGTGCTTGGTTTCCACCCAGGACACTGCAGTAGCGGTGTCACCTGCCTGCCGCCTTGTCCACTGGTCAGCGCTGCCTGTGCTCCCTGTTGGCAAAGGCAGAGCCTTCAACAACCAAGTTTTTCCAAATCTGCTCGCAAGCGAATGTGTTAGCGCTGCAGTATTTGACCCAGACATAGGGTCTGACTTTCAGCCCATTTTGAAAATGGCAACTGGTAAATCACTCGTATCAGATTGCTTAAAGGCATTTACGAGACCTTGAGCCTTTTGTCCTTCCACACTAAAATTCTGGTTTTATATTTATTTTTTTCTATGCGGAATCTAGTTGTGTTGCAAAGCTTAAATTGTTACCCATTGAGAATGGCTTTAGTGCCTCCTTGTTGGAGGGATATTTTTTCTCCTTGTGTTTTGTGTAATTGTTGGGATAGAATTCTTCGGTATAGTTCATAGATTTGCTGCGTTACTTTGACAGAAATTTGATGAAGTGCAGAAAATAATTGGGCTATTTTCATGTGTTGTGGCTGCAGCTCTGGCTGTTGAAGAACAGAAAGGATTTTCTCTAGCACCGACACAAAGCTATGGATGTTTGCCTCAAGCAACGCTGGATAGTCACATACAGACTGGTGCAACGTTATTTGCAGTTGTGCGAAGCGTTGTCTTGGCAAGAAGCCACATCGTCCCCTTTTAAAAAAAACCACCAACATAGCTACGACATGAAGTGTGGCAAGTAAAAAAGCTTTGTTGATTCATATATTTTTCAGGGTGTTTTCTTCAGTCAGCTGAAAATCTCTAGTTCAGAGTCAAGCTTTTCTAATCAACAGTTTAAATATAGTAAAAGTTTCAGAGGGGAGGGAGGGAAGTAATTTATTAATTTGTTTTCCATTGGGTATGAACCGTTTGCATGTCCGAAAGTAAGATGAAAGGGAAGTTCTGCGTTATAGAGGCCTCTAGTGGTGATGTGCTTAATAAACGTGGGAGGGTTTGGTTTTGTTCTGGTTTTTTTACTGGTTACCACTGAAAATAGGAAAGAGGTTTTGTTTAGTTTGTTGGTTTTGGGTTTTTTTTTATTATTAAATTCAAACGATAAGTTTCTCTACTCTTATCACTTGTGGATTAAAGTATACTTTACTCATAACTGGAAGCAACTTGCCAAACCCTGTGATGAGTTTTGCATTGCCCCGTATCTATACAGACACTTACAAACTGAAGAATGGACTTGAATAGAAATTGCATTTTGTTGCTACTGATCTGCAACAAGTGGGAAGGAGAAACATCACTTGAGGTTATGAAGTGCCCCGTTGACACAACTGATACTGTCTGTTATTGGAGGATAAAAACAGACTGAGGTTTTGGATTTTTTTTTTTTCTTATGCCATGCCAGTATTAAAAAGCAATGTGGTAAGCCATGTTTGATCTGCCTTAGGAACTGTGGTTCCAGCTTTCCGGATTATTTGTATACTTTAGTATTTAATTCGTTGCTTTATCTTTTTTTGGCTTTGTTTTATGAACTGCAGTGTTCTAGAAGAAGTTACTTTTGGATTAATGGTAAGTAATGTCTGCCTTTAATGTTGACTTTTTATTTTCTCTCAATTCCTGTTGCTGTAAAATTAGCAAAATTTAAGAGAACAGGAGCTGGTCTATATGGTCTCATTAACTGCTCCTCTTAAGTCTGGAGTCCTATCTGAATAAAAATAGTAATGCTTTGCTTTTCCCAGACATTCAGCATTTCAAACTCTGACTTCTGTGGGAGCTGCAAGATCTGAGATGCTATTGAAAATCTTGCCAGAGTTTCAGGGGAGGAAGGCAAAGAGATCAAATTATCACTCTGCTTTTATCTTTCGAGGCAGTACTGTGGGGCACTAGGGAAGTGGCTTCATTGCCAACAGATCGTCTTTCCTTTCAGAACCCTCCCACCCTGTTCCTGCCTAATCCTCTTCTGACAGGAAAAATACCGTAATAACACAAGTACCCTGAGAACTCTTAAGAGTGAATGTAGATCTGTGGCATTAAAGCAAATGTGTGCTGGTAGAACTGACGCAGATGCTCATCTGTAGTAATGACGACTAAATGTCACGACTGCACAAGTTTCGTATCGAAATCTTTCTTACCTTTAGATTCAAACGGGTGAAAGATGCAGGATGTCTGAGGCGTGGGAGAGAATGCTACACAGAGCACTGTTTCATGGATTAGAGAAGGGAGAGCTCTTCAGGTATCCTTCCTTTCTATGGGATGGCTGTATTCCTCGATGCTGCCTGTGTCACTACACCCTTATTGCTGCTCAGAAGACACAGCCCTAGCCTGGGAGCCTGCTTGAGCTGCCTGCGAACCACGTGCAACCGAAGCACCACTGGTTGCTCGTCCTTCTCACTTTTATACCCAGTATGAGTACAAAACTGGAGACAGAAACTGTACCAAGAACTGGTGGAAAACACCTTTGATATACTTCAAAGTATGTATCAGCTACACTGATCTATATCTATATATCAGCTTATACTGAGACTGTATATAAGCTCTTTGGGCAAGGGTTTATTGCAGCTACTATTTATGCAGGATTTTGTAAAAGACGTTTACTTTGGTGGGCTGCTACCTCATCACTGAAGAAAAGAAAACGTGAGCTTCTGCTTCCTAAGGTTTTGCAAAATGCCTGATACTTTTCTGTCCAGTAACATGCTTAGAAAAATTTGCCCAAAATAAGCTTATGCGTGTGTGTTTGGGAGGGGGAGGGTGTTCAGACTTGTAAGGCATATTCAACAACCATTTTCTGCAGACTGGGCTATTTTCAAAATGTGGCAGTTGAGTTTTCTGAAAGTCACGTTTCACTTCAGAAAATACTGGACCGTGTTATTCTTGTGGCTGTGTCAGCTTCAGAGTTTGAATCAAACTAAGAATCTTGAAGAAGCCGGTTTTTAAGGATTTGAAGGGATGGACTTTAGAGTAAGTGTATCCTGCTTTTTAAAGAAATTTACACTGGTATCTTTACGTTGTGCTGCGGTTTTTTGTGTTTGCTGGGATGATGGGAATTACTTCCAAACCAGGCTGATGACCAACTGACCTCAGCCAACTTTTGTTGAGGTTTCCCAAGCGTTGCACAAGAGGTTTGAAGGAAAAAGTTTGGGGGCATGTGACAGTTAATCTCTTTAGCAGTAAGAATGAAGTTTAAGCATACTTTTGGAAATGTACTCAGTTCTGTGCTGCTCTTTGTTTTAATTAACAATCTCCTGCATAAGATTGGGAGCGTAAACTTCTTTGCACTTTAGTCCAGTTAAATCGTGCTTGGAGGCTGTCAGTGGGGGGGGAACTCACCCCACCTCCCTTTTTTTTTTAAAT
Source organism: Numenius arquata (assembly GCF_964106895.1). Classification (NCBI taxonomy): domain Eukaryota; kingdom Metazoa; phylum Chordata; class Aves; order Charadriiformes; family Scolopacidae; genus Numenius; species Numenius arquata. Next base: position 28,548,265 of record NC_133580.1, on the reverse strand, counting down.
TGTTCTGTTGAATAATGAAAGAATTTGCCTGACAGGGTTTTGTAGTGTTTCGTCGTCTTGATGAATTATGGCAGAGGACAGAGGAGAGTCTCTTTTGTCCAAAATGCATTGGAATGATTCATCCAATTCCTCAGAAAGTGGCAATGAAGCTCATTCAGCCTTTACACAGACTGAGCACAACATAGTTGCAGCTTACTTAATAACAGCAGGTATGGGCATTGGCAAATTGTTGCGTAACTTTTTCAAAATAGAACTGTAGGTCTGAATGCTCATTTTTTTATAGTAATGGTGATGGCATTTCATTTTATGTTACACAAATGTCTGACGGCTTTTCTCCATAGTTTACTGACAAGCTGGCAATCGGCAGGGTGACTGAAGTGTGCAGAAACATCTACATTTTCTGCTCTATATTTGAAAGCAGTGTTGGCGTCTCGAAAAAAAAAATAGATTTTGTTGATATGTAATTATAGAAGAGAGTGAGAATTAATTTCTGCCAGCTTGCAAAAGAGCTAAAAATAGGGCATAGCTGTCACATCTTGCATTTTTCAGCGATGTGGCTCGAAGCTATCTTGAGATTTCTCCTGGGCCACATGTGCGTAGTAATATATGTGTAGTCTGAGCATGTGAGCGGGTGTCTGTTGGGGGGATGTAAGGGGAAGGGTTGGAATGTGACTTAGAGGGAGGGAGCTGGTCATTAATCAGAGAAGAGCAGACTCCAGTTGCAGCTGTATTTTTCACTGATGACACATGTTAGAAGAAGCACGCTGGAAGGCTTGACATTGTGTTCATTCCCTGTGACTGCAATGGCTTTTGGCTAAAATTGAATGATTTTGAAATTATTAATTATTCCCTTGAAAACATTCTCATTGTTATAACCACAACTGAGTCAGTAATGTTTTTCTGAAGCATTGAGTGCTATAGCAATGAAATATCAACTTGACCAAAACCTGAAACATACCGTGTTTGTAAATAGGCCTTCTATGCCTTTATTATGGAAAATTAAATCAGTTTATAAATCCTTTATTCATAGACTGTGCCATACATTTTCTGTGTTATAATAAGCTCTTAAAATACTTAAAAATATTAACGTACCTCAGGTTTATATGAAATAGTATTGAAGATAGTCACGTTTTATTGAGCATATCTGTTTGAAGTGGTGAGTATCAAATTGCTGTTCTGGTATAGAGGGTATTTTTGAATGCAAAGGCAGTAATTTATTTCAGGTTTTTAGAGAACTTGGTAGAAGAGCTACACAGATCAATAGACTTATTAAGAAGCTGTAGAGATGGATGATGGTCACTTACTGGAAGGCTAGATAGACTCTGCAGTACTACCACACTATTTCAAGGTAGCTGGACCTATTAAGTGCTGCAAATATGCATGATACTTGTTATATTTTAATTAAAATTGATTACATTGTATGTAACAAGATGGTCTTTTCAGGTAGTTTGACCACCTGGTGTTAGGGATCAAAGTTATCATAGGTAATCAATGGGATTAGCTAGAATCAACCCAGCTCTTCTTCCTTAATCTTGTGTGGAAATTAAATGTCTTTGGGAAAAAAAAAAAAAAAAGTTGGATTACTTTATGGTGACTGTTTTTCTTTTCCTTTTTTTTTTTATTATTATAATTGAGGGAGTCTAGTAAATCTTTCACCTGTAGCTTGGACTTTGCTTTCTTAATGAGGAAAGTTTTTGACAGTAAGGTCTATAACATCTTTGAAAGTATAATTGATCGCTTTGCAAATGCCTTACCACAGCAAGTCTCACATCTGGAAAATTTAAGCTGTGTTAATAAGCAGATGTCTGAGAAGAATGAAGTACAAGTACAGCACTCATCATTATGCTGCTTTTTTAAAGGTTTGAATGCTTCTCCCCTTTGCTTTCTGAGAAAGAGGAAATTGTTAAGTACTGCAGTCTACAGTGGTCAGTGTATTAATTTTAGTGATGACAACAGGGATACTCAGGCTGCAGGAAGCAATACTGCATTATGGATATCCTTCAGCTTATAATGGTGAAATGCTCTGGTGTCACTGAAAAATGCTAACTGGAAAAGTAAATTCCATGTTATACACATACCTAACCTTCATTGTTTTGATGCTACTACTCCTCTGTCTTGCTTAACTCTGTTAGGGCTTGTATTTGCATTTGGTCTGCCTTTAGTTTTCATTGCTTCCCTGTGAAGAAGGGAAATAAGAAATTCTTCTGCTCTTTATCATGTCATGAGGTTTTTATCTTCATCCTCACAAAACCACAAGGTTTAATTAAATATGGAAATAGTCGTCTAACCGTATGATGTTTCACAGGCCATGTGCTTTTTCTGCATCACATGAGTTCATCCCAGCTGATGATTTCACGTTACTGAAAGTCCTGGGCTTGGTCTACACTCACTGCCCTCTAAATCATAGAATCCTTTAGGTTGGAAAAGACCTTTAAGATGATTGAGTCCAACAGTTAACCCAGCACTGCCAAGTCCACCGCTAAACCATGTCCCTAAGTGCCACATCTACAAATCTTTTGAACACCTCCAGGGATGATGACCGAACCACTTCCCTGGGCAGCCTCTTCCAAAGCTTGACAACCCTTTTGGTGAAGAAATTTTTTCTAATGTTCCATCTAAACTTCCCCTGGTGCAACTTGAATCCATTTCTTCTTGTCCCATCGCCTGTTCCTTGGGAGAAGAGACTGACCCCCACCTCGCTACACCCTCCTTTCAGGGAGTTGTAGAGAGGGATAAGGTCTCCCCTCAGCCTCCTTTTCTCCAGGCTGAACACCCCCAGCTCCCTCAGCCGCTCCTCACAGGACTTGTTCTCTAGACCCTTCACCAGCTTTGTTGCTCTTCTAATGGGAGCTGCTAAACTGCTGCCTGGAGAGACTGTTCTTTTACTTGACCTGATTCTCAAAAACAGAGAAGAGAGCATTTCTTGGAATCTGTGTGTTTTTTTCCTCACTTTGTTCAAGATGGAGTCCATCTTCTTTCTTACATTTTGCTCCCAGGAACGTTTTTTTTTGCTCTATTATTAATTTGCTTTAGTTGTGCTAAAATTTTTAAAGAATATAGGCTTAGCAATTTCCACTCTCTCTTCCCTGTTTTGGTTTGGTTTGGTTTCTTCCTCCTTCCCCGCCTTCTTTTTAAGATTGGGCTCTCAGGCATGGAATTTAAGTGTGTCCAGCAGGATCCCTCCTTCACCCTGCGGATATGAGTTTACAATCCTGGTTGTTATTTCTGATTTCGTTCTTGGTAGCTGTAATATCTGTCAGAGCATGCCTCATAAGAAGCCTGTGCCATTTTATAAACTTGTAATTCTATTTTGCTCCCTCTCTCCCAAGAGATCACTTGCTACCTGTCAACAGGAGAGCTGATGGAACGGGCACTGCAAGTACTTTTACTATGGTGGCAGTTTCAGATCAGATCCCCAGCTCCCTGCTTTTGTTCATTTTAGGGGCTCATAGCATCACAGTGTCATTTCTGCAATGTGTGAATATATGAATATGACAGCTGATGGCATCGATGTGGTTGTGCACCTCCAACTTCATCTGTAATGTAATTTTATGTACTAAGCAGGAGACTTGCACCTGAGAACAAACACGCTTGGTGGTTTTAAAAAGAGGATGGAAAGAGAGTTAGCTAGGAATTAAATATAATTTTGGCTCATTGGATTTTAAAATTACTGAATCTGTTAAGAGAGTTTCTGTGATGTGGGAGAGTGGTACTGATTAATGAAATGTTGCGGTCAAACTCCTTATGTGAGTTTCAAGTATAATTAAAAAGGTACCAATTTACGTAATTGAAATGGAGGAACGCCATTTAAAAGCTGAAGAGTTGGTGTTGTCCCTAGTGTCCGTTATCATAAGTATCATCTTTGTTATATTTTATGTATGTTACTATGATTGCACTGGGTTTCCTTCTGCCCTTTCTCATATCTGTCGTGGTATTAACGTAGCTCTTGCTGAGCTGTGGTTCAGATGGTACTTCTGATGTGTATTCGACACTAGAAATGTCTGCCTCAGTTTGATGCACTGGGGCGTGTGCTCGTATTTATAAATCTATGGTTTGTGTTCTTGTGGACTGACAATGATGGATTCCACAGGACTTTCCATGATTTGAAGGAATTTCCATATCAATACCAGGTGGTGGAGCCTTCAAAATTGAACTGTAGAGCTGAAGCGCTTGAAACTGATTCTTTCCCTCAGGTTTTCTCACCCTACTGATTGGAGGTTATTGTTTGAACTGCAGTGTGTTTGTAGGCTGACTGTAAACTGACTTTAGAGATTTTTAACTCTGTGCTGCAGCATTGACAGTGACAGAGATGGAAGAACATTGTACAATATGAGGACACATGAGGACAGACTGAGGGAGCTGGGGTTGTTCAGCTTGGAGAAGAGGAGGCTCCGGGGAGACCTCATAGTGGCCTTCCAGTACCTGAGGGGGGCCTACAGGAAGGCTGGGGAGGGTCTGTTTACAAAGGCCTGCAGTGACAGGACGAGGGGCAATGGTTTTAAGTTGGAGAAGGGGAGATTTAGATTGGATATTAGGAAAAAGTTCTTTACCATGAGGGTGGTGGAACACTGGAACAGGTTGCCCAGGGAGGTGGTTGAGGCCCCTTCCCTTGAGATATTCAAGGTGAAGCTCAACAAGGCCCTGGGCAACGTGGTCTAGTTGGGGGTGTCCCTGCTGACTGTGGGGAGGTCGGACTAGATGACCTTTGGAGGTCCCTTCCGGCCTGGACCAATCTATGAATCTATGAATACTTAAAAACCTTATTGCCCTCTCCACGGAGGCACGTCAGCAAAAGCTAAGCTGCGTGTGTCGGGTTTTTGGTGGAGCCAACAGAGGAGCAGAAATCCCATCAGTGAGGGGGATGGATCGCCAGAGGACTGGAGCAGGATGGGCAGTGTCTGTGAAAGAAGATGGCTCTGCTTTTGGAAGTCCACATTCAGTATGACAGCCATTCGCTCAAGCGCCTTACAGAATTATGCCTCAGAGCTGTGATGGTGGAAACTATAGTGTTTTTAAAGAAATAAAAAAAAAAATATTCTGGGGGCATTTCCATGGATAATGTGTTGTTAGACTTCTACCAAAATAACATTCCACTATGCACTTGTAATTTAAGGTGCTCAGGCTATACAAGTGTTTGTAAGTTTAGGATTTGGTTCAGTGGTACTGTAAGAGCTGTGCCGGACTAGGGAATCTATGAACAACTTATAAATTTCTGTTGTTACTTACAAGTTAATTTTTTTTAATGACTACGTTTGCTTGAACATGTTTGAATTCTCCATTTTATTGATAAGGGCTGTCAGTCTTTCTCTGATAAGCTTCAAGGGGGAGTTTTTAACCTTATTAGCTGTTTACTAGTAGTGGGTTAGTAAAAGTCTAGAGGATGGGGGTTTGCTCTGGGTATCTCTGCAACAGGCTACAGTCTGAAGAGATTAAAACCACAACAAAGAAACCCCCTGTTTTGAAGGAGTGCCATGTAAAGTGGCCAAGAGCCGTGCAGTGGGATGTAGCTAGGAAGGAGGAACAGAAGGAGAAAAGGAAGAACTGGAGGGTTTAATATAGGTCACCAGGATCGGGAAAAGCTCGCTGATGCACAGGGTCCTGAGGAGCGTCCGGGGCACCTTGAAGAGCATTAAGTCCAAAGCAAATTTCAGAGAGATCGGACATGAAGAGAGGTGAATGTACTTTTAAACTTTATTACTGTATTTCTTTATTACAACTCTTTGTTCACTGCCGATTTCTTGTGTTGGCTAATAATAGACTTCAGACACAGCTTGAGTCAAGCCAGACCAAAGAGGTTTAAAAATACGCAGGTTAGTGATGCAGGAACAAGCTCAGTGCAGAGCTGGGCTTTTACCCTGGCTTTTTACACAGCTCTAGAGCTTGTCACAGGTGGAGGAAATAGCTCTGGTGCAAGCTCAGCCATGCCACTGTGGCAGGCTGTGCGGATCATCCAGACTGCTTGACAAGGCTTAGAAAATACAATTTGCAGCAACCTGAGCCAACTCTGATGCTGGCAAAGAATTGGGACCTCATGAGCAGAGAGGGGAGTTAGTCTGGCTAGGATAGTGGTAGCATAGTCGAAGCTTCTATATTCTTTTTTGCCCAGGATTATTGCCTGAATGCACAGTGGAAACTCTCCACTGAGAAAGGAAGATCTCGGGTGGTGGCAGGATCCTTCTGCTAGATCAGGTGAATCATAAGACCTGCTTTTTTTTACCAGTCACCAGCCTCCATTCTTTTTTGCCATGGGAGACAGCACTGTACTCGGTGGCTGGAGTGTTTGACTCATAGTCTCAGATGCTTTTGAATTTGTGCTGTGCTTGTTGTCATTGCATGAGAAGTCCCAGGTTCAGTGAAACACTCCACCTCTGGCCCTTACTGAATCCAAGGGCAAGTTATCTCATTGGAAAAGCTTTTCTCACCTTTTCAGGTGTCTGTCCTCTGTGTAAAATTGCATTTGACTGAAAATAGAACTTGTTTAGGATATTACAATACTTGTTTAGATGTTACAGTAGGCTGCATTTTCTTCTCCATGTATATTAGTGACTGGTGTGCATCTTTTTTTAAAGTTTCCCTTTTTCTGTTTCTACAGGAGTGATAAGCATTTTCAGTAACATTGTTGTGTTAGGCATCTTCGTTAAGTACAAAGAACTCCGGACGGCAACCAACGCAATTATTATCAACTTGGCTTTTACTGACATTGGTGTTAGTGGCATTGGTTACCCCATGTCTGCTGCCTCAGACCTGCATGGAAGCTGGAAATTCGGACATACTGGATGCCAGGTATTGCAATTCAGTCAGAGAGAAAGTTTTAAGCGCTTAAAAGCAAACTGAGAAATAAGTAGTAGCCCTACTTGATATTAGTACTTTTAAGAGGTAAGGTGGAGATGCAAAACTCGGCTCTAGACCTGAAGCTGATGTTCTGTAACGTCAACAATTTCTGGATGTAGGGTTTTGTGTGAATTTCATTCCAAATTTTTATTTATAATCTGAAAACATTAAAATGTAACCTTATATTTATCAACTAGAGATTTTAAAATAGCTTTAAGGCAGCTTAGGAAATGACATCCCAAATGAAAAAAGTTATAGTAGCACATGCAAGTTTGGTGACTTATCTGATAGTTAATGACTTTGGATCTGGCTACTGTTTTGATTATGAGCTTGACAGATCTCAGTGAGCTCTGCTTGGAAAATACATGTTCTTTTGAATGGGATTATCCAAAATGAAGGCCTGCAAGGCTATTTCTCTCTATTAAAGATTTAGCCTAGTTTTTATAGCTGTTTTTAAAAATAGACTGACTGAAAAAGTATGCTTCCACAGCAGAGAGATGGTGCCCTTCACTCACTGGGTACTGTGATTTAAATCTACTTTTTTAAAAGACTGTGGGGCTTAAGCACCCAGGAAAATGAGTAGTAATGTGAAGGCATATACTGAAAATGTGACTCAAGGAAAACATAAGCAACCCTATACATTGTGGATCTTTATATATACACTGTGATTTCAAGCTCAAAATTCAGTCACAGTTTGGCAGGAAGCCTCGCTTTTAACGTCTTCGAATCTAGACTGACTTGTAGCGGGTTGAAGTTGATGCAAAATCTCACTACCAATGCTTTGGGAGTTGAGATCACTTGAAGCACAACTCGTATCAACCTAAACCAGATGAGTCCTGTGAACTGAGATGGTTGAATGTCATGTGGTTCTATTATAATTGGTGGTGGCACGTGGGCTGGCACCGGGCTCTAAATTTCCGGGGTGCTAGTGGTAACACAGCCCTCCCAGTCATCCTTCCTGGTCGGGCTGCCCATGGGATGCCTGGGCAGATGCATTTGGATCATGTTGGGATTGCAGCATACGTCACTGCGTGCAATAGATCTGACACATGTCAAAATGGGGCCTAATGGGGAAAATCAGTGTACCATAACTATAAATTAAGTGCAGGGATACAACAGAGGAAAGAGTGACAATTCAGGACCTCACATTTGCTAAAGCCATAACTTTTTTGATTAATTAAATGCTCTGCAGGTTTCTTAAACATATATTGAAAGCATGAATTGACCCCCCCCAACCTCTTTATCTCTCAATCTCAAAATTTACTCATTGAATTATGGTGTTTGTTTGCTTCTTAGACTACTGTCTTTAGGGTTTCTGATGTGCACACAAGCAGGTTGCGTTTGAAATGTTTAATTTTAAATGAGCCAGCTCCAACTCCAAATTGCCTGCGTTGAATTATTTCCTTCAGTACCTTGCTTATGGAAGAGAACACTGGCTGAATGTAATGTGTCGTAGTGCCTTCATTTCAGTCCACAAATTTGTGCTTGTACCTTTGAAAGATTTCTCAGAAAGGATTTTTTTTTGTCTGTTTGTTTTAATTTCAGATCTATGCTGCCTTAAATATCTTTTTTGGGATGGCGAGTATTGGCTTGCTTACTGTTGTTGCAGTTGACCGTTATCTGACAATCTGCAGGCCTGATATAGGTACCGTACTTACGGTCAAAAATGGTTCAATGTTGTGCTTCTGTGAAATACAAGTCTAATTGCATTGTTTTCTCGTGAATGATTCCGTAATTACAATGCTGGGCATAGTTTGAATTTAGGGCATGATCCTACAGTACTTGGTTAAGTAAGTTATCTGGCTGGCATGGATGGTACTGCTTGTGAAAGTGAAAGTTTCAGAATTAGGCTGTTATTCTGTTTATAAGGTGTATTTTGCTGTCTGTTTCCAGTCTGTAGAGGGCCACATCCATGTACAGAACCTGTCCTGGGTTGAGAGACACAGGACTAACTTTTCTTCTAATGCTGGGGAAAATTGCACTTTTAGAAGACTCTAGTGTCTGAATTTGTGAAAATATTTAGTTTATAGCCAGCCAGGCTCTGTGGGATTCAAGGTTTTAGTGTTTTCGAGCCTTGCCAGGTGCAGGGACAAGGAGGAGCGAGGCCTGGGCATTTGACCCAGGGTGGCCAACAGGATTATTTCATACCATGAACGTCACATTCAATGTCAATTAGAAAAGTTTGCTGCGTAGCTGGCTCTCTCCCTGATGGCGGCGGGTCCAGACAAGTCCTTGTCCCGGTGCCAGAGCCCTGAGCCCTTCCCTTCTTCCTGAAGCCATTGTGCTCCCAGTGTCCAATACTTGCTATCCACGGCTGGGAGTGCACAGCTTCTGCTGAGAGAAGTGGCTGAGTATAATTCCTGTATATCTTATATCAGTATCGGGATTAATAGTGGTTCTTTAGTATTATTGTTAATTATTTAGTCTTAGTCTATTAAATCTATTTATATCTCAACCCTTGTGTTTCTTTGTGTTCCCCGATTCCCCTTTCCGGGTGGGGAGGGGTCATCGGGTGATTGAATAATTGTCTAACGACAATAGATTGTTATGGGTTCTCTCAAACCGTAACAAGAACAACATGAGAAACCTCTGGCCTGTGGGAGTTTTTGACCAGTGTCAAGCTGGTGTGTGCCTCTAATGTTGTGTTCAACACTGGAAAGAAGCAAAAGATGACAACCATTTGTGATTGTATGTGCTTGGCCACAGGGGGAAGAATGACCACCCGAAGCTATGCCACTCTGATCCTTGCTGCTTGGATAAATGCCGTCTTTTGGGCTTCCATGCCTACTGTAGGCTGGGCTAGCTATGCTCCGGATCCAACTGGAGCAACGTGCACAGTAAATTGGCGGAAAAATGATGTGTAAGATTCCCCTTCACCCTTTGTTTTAAATTTTCTGTCTCATTGAATGCTAAGGTTGTTTAATTCACCACTATATGAGCATAACTTCTTTCTGAAGTATGAAGCCTAATTTATAAAAAAAATTTTAAAACGATAGAAATAATATAGAGCAAGTCTAGGAAAAATCATAGGAATTGAGTCATACTTGAAAACTGCAAGACTTATAGTTGCTAATAAAAAAAATGAAGGCTAAAGAAAATTTTCCTAATTCTTTAAAAGCTTGTTTTAAAATTTCATAATCAAATCACAATATCAAATTCTTAAGTAACTTCTCCTGGATGGCTATTTGTAAGATACTGTGTTTTGTGTTTCTGTCTTATCAGGTCCTTTGTTTCCTTCACAATGAGTGTAATCGCTGTTAATTTTGTTGTACCCTTAACAGTCATGTTTTACTGTTATTACAATGTTTCCCGGACAATGAAACAATATGCCAGCAGTAAATGCCTGGAGAGCATCAACGTAGATTGGTCTGACCAAGTAGATGTGACAAAGGTATGGTAAATGAGGGCATATTTTGTTTTAAGCATATTCTTTTGTGTTAAAGTCTTGGGGGCAAAGGAACAGTACAACCTTTCAAGCATTTCTGTTTCTTATATTCCCCCTTTTCCTTCTGTACTAAATATTAACTGAAATTTAGCCACGGTGAAAACTCTTGGCTTGACTTAAACACTAGATTCCTTACTTTTGGCCCAATACTCTTTCCAGATGAGTTGCTAGTTTGGAGGCTGGGAACAACATGGATTTTCCTTGCCTCTACCCTCTGTCATTACATAGAAATGTACCCCAGAGATGTAGTAGTAGGACTTTCACTCTTCGTGTCTGCAGAGTCCCTAGGCTTGCTGCTAGGTTCAAGGATGTATCTGGTCTGAAATGGATTGGTCAGCTCTGATTTGAACCAATGGCCTAGAAATGAAAGAGCATTTCCAAGCTCCCAAGCTGTGTGATTCTGATCCCTTCCTCTTTTCAGTCTGTTGAGCTTGTCTCCTTCTTACATAAAGAGTAGCAAATGTGAGTTACGGCATAAAATGATATATCTGCCTGGAAGGTTGACATTCTTTTAATATAGAAAAGTCCTTGAGGAATCATGAAGTTCATTAGCTCCTTTGATTTTGCGTAAAGATATGATTGGGGATGATAAAAGAATGGGAGAGAATTGGACAGAAGAGTGTGTACCTATGCTTTTGAATTACTTATCAATACAAGCTTAGCAGCACTTGGAAAACTTTCTCATTGCTAGATTTTGAAAACTGGTATTTTTACCTCAAAATAATAATTTGAGAATTTTGCTCTTCTGAGGAACTTTCAGAATGCTTGAAACTGAGGATTCGGTTATAAATTTAGACTCACATTTGTATAGAAAATGCATTTTTCCTGTTTTGCAGTTGAAGACACTGAGTTATATTTATTAAAAAAAAAAAAAAAAAAAGACAAACCATAAAAAAAAACCCAACCAAGACTGAAGCTTTGGAGTTAAGCAGTATCCTTCTTTAGAATTGGACTGCTTGCTTTTTCACAAGTTAGCATCTCCTAAGCTTTCTACGCACCAAACTAACCTCTAAATGAATGGCTTCTTTCTTTGCATTATTGTCAGTAGGTATTGCGTTTGTATTTAAATAGTAATCCTCTGTGGAGAGAGTCACAGCTTGTACATTGGTTATGCTCTAGAACAGCTCATACAAAACAGTCATTTACTTCTTGTTTCTCATTTTGTTCATCATTGAAAGACTGAGTAAGGGTATAGGTAAACAACAGTAGGGAATCCTGTATATACAAAGAGCCCTGCAGGTTTGTTTGGTTTTGTAGCGATTTGTTTTGTCCTCTTGATTAATTTGAGGTTTCCATTCCAGAGTCACATCCCAGACAAAAGCCAGAAAATTCTGTCCTGGTTGATTCCTCTCCTGCTCTCCCACTACCCCCAGTTTGTCGCTGTTCAGTTCTGGCTGTGGCGTGGTGTGTTCTGGGGTGTGAGCCCCAACGTGTCCAGGCTGTTCTCTCTGGCAGGCGGGCAGAGAAGACACAACCGCTCAGATATCTCCTCAGTATAACGTTTGAACATGGCGATCATGCTTCATTAAACCAAGCAGAGGCTTCTGGGTTCTTTAAGTATATGTGCTGAGCCTTTGTGTCCTGGAACATTTACTTCCTTTTATTTAACTATAACATAGTTAAGCCTTATGAAATGTTTTTATTAGGTTGGTTGTTTGGCTTAGATTTTTCTCTCTGTTTGTATTTATTGTTTGTGATAGCATCCCAGAGGGACCTATTTGCTGGAATCCTTCCGCTTGGGCTGTCCAGGATGGCAAAAAGAGGTTACACTGAAACATCTTTTTCTTGATGTGTGTCTCAAGTCTATTTTGAAAGGGGATAGGTCATTCTGAAAGAGCGTTTTATTTTTGGGAAGCGGCTTATCATAGTTTCTCTAGCAAGGTCAGAAAGTAGATTTCAGGTTGTTTACACCTGAACAGAAAACAGAGGAAGTAGCTAGGAAGCGGTTAAACTAGGGTGGTTTATGTAAAAGTTGGTACCTTCTGTGGCTCAGATGATGTTGATTACCTGATCATTTTTAAATGTAGCATTTTCTCTTCTTAGGAATGGATAGCTGTCGTGGTTCATCCATCCTCTGGTGGATGTCAGAGTGCAGCTCTTCAGATATCTATGATAGCAAAAACGATTATACAACTCGGGTATCTTGCAGTTTGAAGGGAGGGATTTGGTGACAGCTTGCAGGGCATTTCCAGCTCTGAAGTGTGGTCATAATTCATGTGTGAAGTCCTCTCTGGCCATTTAAACTTTTGATGGACAGATTTTACATAATCAGTAGTGCTGACTACGAAGGAAGATTGTACATAACGAAATAACAGCACGCCAAAATAAATGGCAGTGTGAGGTACTATTAAATCCCCAGAGTGAGATTTCATTATAACCTGTCAAAATTTGTCAGGTGTGCTTGTTTACATCTTGATATTTACTTCTGGATATTTTCACACAGGGGCATGCACTTTTGAGGTTAAGTTATGAGGTCTTCATCTTCAGGCAATACTGGTTACGTGCCTGTTGCTCTTGTTTTACAGATGTCTATTGTGATGATTGTAATGTTCTTGGTGGCGTGGTCTCCATATTCTATTGTGTGTTTATGGTCTTCCTTTGGAGACCCAAGGAAAATTTCTCCTGCAATGGCCATTATAGCTCCTCTATTTGCAAAATCTTCCACATTCTATAATCCCTGCATTTATGTAATTGCAAACAAAAAGTAAGTGCTCCTAATTTAGTACCGGTCTACTTCATGATTTTAGCATGTCATGTAACTGTAGAATGATCATCTCTAGCATATGACAAACTGATCCGTGAAGAGCTCAAAGGGTAAAGCACTGCTGATTTACCAAAGATGACGTTTTGGACAGGAAGTGTAAAAGAAATTGTTTTGATCATCATTTTTGAGAATGCATTTATGAAGCTTTTGTAAGACAGTTTTGAAAGTCCTTTTGTGGTTTCTCAAAGGGACTCGTTATGGAATTTGGGTTACATCAGCAGTAGACTGGTTTTAATGACTGTGACCAAAATGGGTGTCAACTTGGTGACACGTAACTTCTGTGGATTTCCTTACTTGATTTGGGATGTGTCATATTCTGATTGATTAGGATGGATTGACACTTTTCGTTAAAGTAAATAAGATAAGTGTGTTCTTCTGTTTTGAGGAAGCATATCAAATGTTCTAACCAAGCCAGTGCCTCTGACTGGGAACTGGGTTTTGCAAAGAGGCGCTCTTCCTTTTTCTATTGCCAACCTAGAAGCAGAGCCTGTGATTTCAGTCTAGGCAACCGTATTCTGATCCTGCTAAGTCAATGAAAAAACATCCCATTTTTTTTTCCCGTTCTGGAAGTTTATCTCTGTCGTGGCTATACCCCGTCCTGGGATAAGCTTCTGTGACCCCTGTTAGAGAAGAAACACTGAACTTAATCGAGTTACTCCTGTACGTGGGAGTGAAAAAGGCTCAGGTCCTTTTGAATTCCAAATACACCATTTTTTTATTAAGTTAAGTTCTACTAAAATTGAAAACTGCTGTAATACTTAAGGCCAGCTTACCCAGTTTTTCTTTATATTTGGCTCTCCAGCTAACAATCTTTCTGCTTTCCCTTTTTTGTCCTTTACAGGTTTCGGAGGGCAATCCTGGCAATGGTGCGATGTCAGACAAGACAAGAGATAACTATAAACAATGCCTTGCCCATGAGTGTATCTCAAAGTGCACTGACATCGTAGAACTCATATCATTTGCATGCATAAGTTACATGGAAAGGAGTGAAATCTGGGTTAAAGTTAATTAATCTTTTGGAAGATTCATCTTTTTTGGAATAATAATCTGCCCCAGCCAGCTGTTTTCTGTCAATCTTTTTAGATTAGATTAAGAAGAAAAAAAGATAAAATCCACGAAGACTTTAGCTTTTGAGAGTGAGGTTTATTGGCCCAATATGTCTGTCCCAAACAAAAAAGGCTAGTGAAGTGTTCACTGCGACTCCTGCAGGGTTGGACAAGGTGACACAGAGGCAGGGAGGGAGTGAAGCAGGTAGTGCTTAGGTTCAGTAACATAGATTTTGGACCTGTAAGTCCTTTCATGAATTACTTTCCCTCAACTTCCCTTGAAAGTTTTCCAGAGTTGAAATACTCTGCATTCTCACTGTGTGAATGTATTTCTATACCAAGTGTCCGTGTTGATACGCCTTGCAGAGTTCTATTTCTGTGAGTATGTTAAGATATCAAAATATCTAGCCAAACCCTATAGAACCTGCTGTCAGCTTTTAGCATTTTGAAGGAGTTGCAGGATATTTAATGTATTTTTAAAGTTTTGGCTCACACAGCCAAATGAATTTGTAGGAAAAACAGCTTTTCTTTTAGAAGTTTCTAGTGCTTGTGACTGCTCAGCAAATCCTGAAAATGAGACAAAAAGCACCCTAAAACTTGACCCTTAGGAGGCACATAAAACCGAGTAAATAGTTATGGTAATTTCTCATCATTTCGAAGTCAGTCTCATGGTTATATAGGTCTGTTGTGTAATTTTTAAAAAATACCTGTGGTGATGTGAGCAATGGATTTATTCAGGATGGAAGAGATGACTGTGTATAGATCTATTTATGAATGGTAGTGTATGCACTCTTGATGATTCTCAGAATTTGAGAATAAATATCTTCTATTATGTATGTATGCACCTGAAGTTTGGCTTTGCAGTGTGTAATTTATTTAAAATGTATGTGGGGTTTTTTTGGTAAAAAACTGTTTTTATGTGATTTTTTAAAAGCCCTCTTTCTATAGGGATTCTAATAGGAATCTAGGCTTCCTATTAATTTGTAATTTTTAGTATTAAAGAAAACGCCATGCAGTATCCTCATCCTTTGCTAGATTTCCTTCAGGGACCTTGGAACACTTTATGGACAGTAAATAATGCATTGCCTCTTAGGAGCAAAGAGATATTTTATTACATACTAACCCTACAAGCTACGTATTAAAATAGCCTTGAACCATACTGGATATGATTTGAAACAGAGTGTGTTCTTCTGTCAGAATAAAGAATGAGCCGGTTTAACTGATCCCTTTCAGGATACGTTTGAAGGTTAAGCAACTACAGATCTCGGCTAATCTGATGTAATCTGCTGTTACTAAATGGATGTCTACGTTCACATTCGTAGCACACTGCCCATGAGTGCCTAGGAATAAAGTTTTCAGATTTTTTTCATATCTGTTCTGCTGAGAGGAAGCCATGTATCTTTTTATTTACTTCTACCTCCTAATGAGCTTTTTTGAAGAAGTGCATGGCTTTTGTCCTTCACAATGCACTTGCGTTTACCATGGCAGAAGTGATGGCACTGGAGCAAGGTACATATTTCATTATTTGTTATACAAAGCAATTTATAAGGAGAAGGGTTGAAGAAAGTAGAAATAACATTTGCATACGTTGCAAATTAGTTTTAGCATAGTTGAATAAAAAGTATATTTTACACTTGTGTTATATGGCTCGCGGTGTTTCTGAATAGCAGCAGATGGTGATTATGGCGTTGTACTTAGCAAATAGCTACTCTACTCTAGATCTTCAGTTTTTGCCGAAGGCAATTTCTTTCTGCTCCGTGATTTTCCTACTATTGTAATGTCCTTCCTATTTCTACAAAGTAGTTGTCTACTGTAAAGTGATTCTGGTTTACATAAATACAGTAGTTTCTTCTTTTTTTTTAATCTGCAGGAAAATCAGATAATTTTCGGTAATAAAGAGGTTTATTTGAATTTTGATGATCTGGGTATTGTCATGTTACTTTTGGGAAATACTGTTTGTCATTGCGGCTTACTGTCACAACCTATCTAGTCTAAAGCTGCATGAGGAGAAAGTAAAATAGAGGAAGAATATAGAGAAAGAGGGAGAAAATTAAAGATGGGCTTATTGAGGGGAGGGGAGTCTTCAAGCCAACATGGGCAAACAGTGTACCCCAAAGAAATGGAAGCATGCTGATTCCTGAAAATGCTGACAAATCCCATTTCACTGAAATCAGCGGGAGGAGAAAGTTCTTAGCACCTCTAAGAAGCAGGTAATTTCTATGTAGACACCAGAAATAGGGCTAGAATGCTCTCCCCTAGGTAAATATGCTAACACTTTTGATTTTCAGTCTATTCTGAAATTGCCTATATGTTGTCTATTGTCTATATAGACAAATACTTTGAATCTTCATCATGCAGAAAAACTAGAAATTAGTAATCCAATATTCTGAATTTTACTAAAACATGTCATGCAGTTCACAGTTGAGATACATGCATGTATTATTCCTTATACCATGGCTTCTGTTTTTCAGTTATCAATAGAATGATGGACAGAAGACGGTGTTCACGTGCTTTAGAATAAAGCAAATTAGATTTCATATGAAAGTATCATTGCTAATTTGTATTCTTTTTCTCTTTATAAAAAATCCCCATTTGTCTTATCAGTTTTTCAATTCAGAGGGCTGCTCTTGCTAGTAGCATTGCAGAAAGTAATAGCATTTGCTTTTAAATCTGAGATACAAATTTCTGAGAAAGAAATGCCAATCTCTCTCTTGTTTGTTTGTTTGTTTGTTTGTTTGTTTTCCCCCTTTGGATGCAAGGTCTGTGCTCTGTAACGATCCTGACATGTATGAGATCCCTGTGAACGTTCCTGTGGATACCGTAAAACTTCGTATAGAGAAAACTGTCATACGAAGGATTCCAACTGAAGCCTTTTACTATCTAGTAGATCTCAAATAC
The DNA here is from genome assembly GCF_964106895.1 of Numenius arquata. NCBI lineage: Eukaryota > Metazoa > Chordata > Aves > Charadriiformes > Scolopacidae > Numenius > Numenius arquata. The sequence goes on along the minus strand of NC_133580.1, from coordinate 28,531,281 downwards.
CTGTGGGTAACTTACAACTGTGTAGCCAACATTGATATCAGCAGTTTCTATAACTTGAAACAGCTACATGAGCTACGGCTGGATGGTAACCTGCTCTCAACTTTCCCTTGGGAATCGCTGGCAGAGATGCCCAACCTACGGACCCTTGATTTACACAACAATAAAGTGACCAGCATTCCTGCTGATGCTGGCCGGTACCTGAGAAACCTCACCTACCTGGACATATCCAGCAACAAGCTAACCACCTTGCCATCGGACTTGATGGACATTTGGCCTCCCTTCTCAGAAGCTGTCCTGCCCAAGAACACAGACATTCTGGCAACCCAGAGAGTCATTTTGGGTATGTTAAACAGCCAGTCTCGTTCATTATTAAAATATACCTAAATGTTAAGATGCAAGTGAGAGCAGGGAGGGGACCAACCTGGGATTCAGGAGAGTGGGTTTTATCCAGATCAGTCTTCTGTGATTATTTATTTATTTATTTTCTGTTGGTGGCAGAAAACTATAAAATGAAGATTGACCTCCATGGAGCGACCTCCATGTATATTATTATCTCAAGGTCATAAAACTGAAGTGAAATCTATGGGATTCCAGTCTACAGGAATACAGGCCACCTGGTATATTCAGTATCCATAAAAATGCAGGACTTCTAAAAATTTTGGTTTTGCTGACATTTCCCTCATCACTGTCTGGTTGCAACCACAAGCATCTCCATTTGCAACTGGGTTTTCCAGTGACTCACAGGCCAAACAAGTAGTTAGAGCTGATGCTCATATGAAGCCTGTCCTGAGACCCAGAGTTCTAGATAGTGGTGGTGGCTTAAAAGAGTCCAGCTCTGCTCTCTCCGTGACTCCTGTTGACCTTGTGTTGCTCTAAAGCTGACTGATTATCCTGAAGCTTTTCCCAATTTACATGTTGCATATGGGAGAGAGAATAGGAATCTGTTCCCTACAACTTCACAGTACTTTTTATAGCATTTAAAGTAAGTATTTAAGAATAGTTTGGCCAGACTCTTCCGCAGTTTCAGAACATGGATGGAACAGCTCTCTCAATAGCGTTCTCTTCTGTCGCTGTCTATGTCCAAGTTCCTGTTTTGATGTTTTTGTACTGTAGCATAGTGGGTGAAAGGGAGGAAAAGAAGCTGACACTCCATAAATTAACTGCAGTAGTTCTGTACCCACTGGTAGAGGTCTGCCCTGCATTGGGCTGCCCAGTATTTCCAATTTCTTGACCTGAACCCCAACTCTCCAGTGTTCATTTTTTCACCTCCTCTGTTTCACAGCAGAAGCTGCAATTTGAAACTCTCATTCAGATGAGGCTGTATATAAGTCACTTCATAAATGCAAGTAGGCTGAACGAGTTCCTCACATACACGATAACTGTAGGTTTGCAGCATTAATAGGATCTTCGTTTATTCAGGATATATTTCATATATTCAGGATCTTCGTATATTCAGGATTCAAAAAAAAAGAAAAGAAAAAGCTGTAAAACTAAATCCAGCTCAGTACGCCTTTCCCCGTGCCCACACGGAAGGGTACAGGAGGCAGTAAAGTAGGAGCTAACTGTGCTAGATCTAATCTTCCTGATGATCTCATGAGGGAGTCCCAGAGGTTATTTGGTTTCCTTACCTTAAGTAGCTCTCACCACTTAAAAACCAAAAGAAATAAACAAACAAAAGAACACAAAAAACAAACACCAAAAAAACCCCAAACCACACATGCTCTTCTCTCCGCTTTGTTGGTGCAGGCACTTTGCCAGCCTCCCCTAGTCCTGGAAAACCCTCTGGTGCCAGCATTGAGTTCTCTAGGGACTTGGATGTGACCTTTGGATCATTTTCATTTATGAACTACAATTGGGTTTGAACACAGATCTCCAGAGGGGAATACATGCTGGGATCAGACAGCACCAGCTTCTCTTTCTTTAACGTTACATGCTGAGGGAGGCTCTGTGCAGCGATTGTAGTTTTGGATCTGAGAATGCAAAATGCCAGGTAGTACTGTCATTGTATTGCGTTGAGTAAGTCTCCCTTAGGTAAGCTGTGAATAATTAGCTGAATTTTCTCTCATTGACTTCATAGCCTTATGATGAGTGTATCTCAATGCAGACAGACAGTGCTTGCTATATAAGAAATTCTCTAGCGAGTAAAACATCCCCTTCCTCTGGAGATTAGGAAGTGCGGTGCTCTTTATGCTGTGGGTTACTTTGACAAACTTACTTAGTCTCCGCTAAGTGTTAGCTGTATTATCTATAGTACTGGAGCTTCTGAAGTTGTAGTTATGCAGAGGCTCATCCTTAGGTTGCCGTTGACGGACTGTTGCAAAGCAGTTCTTTTTCAGGAATGAATGGTTAGTAGAAACTGTCAGGCTAGAAAGATAACCTAGGAGTTGAGATGTCTCTATCATGCTCCAGCCATAGGAGATGTTGGCTTAGAATGACAGGAGCAAGATGCGCTCGGTGGCATTGTTTCCTCTCTGACACCCCTCCTGACTCTACCGGGATTGCTGGAGCCTGAGGGAGCAGAAGTGTATCCCACAGATGCTCTCCTCCTCCTCTGAGGTGGAGGTAAGGGTCACAGGGATGTGTGGTCAGGAAGGATTTCAAAAAGGCTTCTAGCCTTCTGGGATGCAGATCCGGATGAACTCAACCGTTCTGGTTAAGTCAGTACCGTTCTTAAAGCTTGCGGCCAGATCATTCCAGAGCCTTCTCTGGTAACCTCTTCCAGTACTTATCTATCAGGATAGTGAGAAAGTTTCTCTTAATATCTAACCTCAATCTCCCTTACTGCAAACTAAGCTGATTACCTATTGTCCTACATGAGATGGACGTACAGAAACACTAATTACCATCTCTTATAGTAACCTTTCATACATTTTCCTTCCCTGTTTGCCGCCTTAACCAATCACACCATTTCTTTCAGCACTTTCTTATGGACTGTGAGGCTTCTTTAAAAAAAATTTCTACCATAGTTACTGGTTCCCTTTGGACTCCTTTGTGTTTAAAAAAAAAAAAAAGGTTTCTCTTAAAATGTGATGCCCACAATTGCAGGCAGTGCTTGCTTTGGTGCTCAAGAGTGTCCTGTGTTCTCCAGCCGTTCTCTGTGGCAGCGTTCCGCCCGACCTATGTGCCCACACGGAATGGCATCTGCAGACAAGAGCTCTGCCAGAAGCTGGAACCCAGAGCAAATAAATGCTGTTTTTGTCTAGTCGGGAAAACAGCAGTCAGATTCTACTTAGTGTAAGAAATTATGGCTTGAGCTGGCCATAGTTCTCTCCTAGTTCTGGCAAAACAAGATTGTCCCTTGTGTTTAATTAACAAGATCGACAACAGCAAAGCCCCAAACCCAAATGTTTGTGCGTATATATTTTTTAACGCCAGGAGGCAATTTTGTCTTCAGTGTCTTGACTGAGCATCAAGAAGGTTGCACGTAAGAGAAAGTTCAGGCTCCCCATGTCTACTTCAAGGACTCTTGGAGGAGCCATGGACTACTTTTGCCAGGGGACTGGTAGGTTAGCATCTCCTTCTTCCAATTCATAATCTCTGCATTTAGGGGCTTGAGTTGTTTTTGTTTTTTTTTTTTTAATTACCTCCTACTGTATGATGTTCCTCTGTGTGGACACTATGCTAAATGAAAGAAGGTCAGGGAATGGCTCCTGACCCTCTGGGCAAGTGGCTCACTCTGGCTTTCTTTCATCCACACAGTTTAGGGCCAGCTCTCTTTAAAGCTGACTGACTGTTCCACACTTGGTAAGATTTATCCCTTGGTTTTCAGTGGGCTCTACGGGATGCTGCAGTGACTCTAAAATGTAACTGGGTGGGTGACTTGAGGCCCCACCTCGAGTGCTGTGTCCAGTTTTGGGCCCCTTCCCACAAAAAAGACATTGAGGGGCGGGAGCGGGTCTGGAGAAGGGCAACGGAGCTGGTGAGGGGTCTGGAGAACAAGTCTTGTGAGGAGAGGCTGAGGGAGCTGGGGGTGTTCAGCCTGGAGAAAAGGAGGCTGAGGGGAGACCTTCTCACTCTCTACAACTCCCTGAAAGGAGGGTGTAGCCAGGGGGGGTCGGTCTCTTCTCCCACGGAACAGGCGATGGGACAAGGGGAAATGGCCTCAAGTTGCACCAGGGGAGGTTCAGATTGGATATCAGGAAAAATTTTGACGCTGAAAGGGTTATTAAGCCTTGGAATGGGCTGCCCAGGGAAGTGGTTGAGGCACCATCCCTGGAGGTTTTCAAAAGCCGGGTTGACATAGTGCTTAGAGACATGGTTTAGTGATGGGGGTTTTTTATCAGAGTTAGGTTGATGGTTGGACTAGATGATCTTAAAGGTCCCTTCCAACCTAGACAATTCTATGATTCTATTTTTCTTTAGTTCAGGCTGCCTGAACTAATCTAAGCATCGCATCACAACCTATTGAATTGTGCTTTTTATATATAAAATAGCAAGGCTGTGTTGTGTTCCTGGGGGGCTGATAGGCATGCAGGGTAGTTTGGAGGTGCAAAGCCTGTTGCAGTTACGCTGGGGGAAAGAATAGGATAGAGACAGATGTCCTTGGTGTGGTCTCATCCATAAGCCCTTCAGGGAGCAGTCCATCAAGTGTGAACTGTCCCTGGAGCCATGCCTGGCTTTGTCTTGGAGAGCGCCCTTTGGAACAGTTCAAAACAAAGCTGTGGAGTGAGCTGACAATTAAGCAGTGGAAATGATCGTGAGACCAGTATGTGAGTCCATCTGGCCCTTTCTTGGTTACCTCTGGAGCTATAGCCTTATATACATTGCTCCAAATCACAGCTAGCTTTCAGCGTTGGCTGCTGCACAAAGATTGAAATTTCTGGCGTGAATGATGGCAATAGCATTTTCCGTATGGAAAATTACATCTGGTGAGTCGCTGAGAGGAACAGAGGAATCCAGGATTTGATAGAGTGGCAGTTAGATGAGATCTTGCCTCTGTTGCATGTAGAAGTGCCAAAAAACTTGAAATGCTGCAAGTCCCTCAGGCTCCCAGCTGTTAGACTGTTATATTGGGTAGATGCTGCTTTTCCTGAACTACTCCCTAGCAATTACTGTGTGTAGGAAACACTGGGACACAGTGCGGGAAGTGGGCTTTACTGTTCAGAACCACGGATGAAAAATTTTGGAGCTTCAGCTGGAAGAGAGCCTTGGGTGTAGGTTGGCCCAAGCTGTAATGAAGATTTCCGTCAGCCCAAAACTTGAATATTTCACATACTGGCATTTTACAGCCATTGAAAAGCAATATATTATACAAATTATGGTCTGAGAGTGGTTACTGATTTACAAAGGAAATTTTGCTCGTAGCTACTTTGAATCCTAAAGTCCATATTGACACAGCGTGGGGAAACCCTGCTTAGCGAGGAGACTGCAAAAATGTGCATGCACACAGACATAAACATATATTTGCCATTGCTATTGTACACGCAAGCATACATATAAATGTGTGAGAGTAAATTGAAAATATAATAAATCTAGAATAAAGAAAGGTTTTTAGAGCAATTTCTAATCCATATTTAATGTTAAAATACACTCCAATGGTATATTGCAATGCATAAATATTTATTAACATTTGTTTTGCCTTGGTTAGTATTTCTTCCTCAGGTCAGCAAGCTGCCTTAATATTTCTACAAAATAATCCAGGGTTTATAAAGACTTGGTGTTCCATCAGATTTCTCTTCTCTTCGATAGCTAACTGAAGTATAATCAAATTCAATGTTTTATCCTTGCTTCCAACTCAATAGTGCTTTCATCTTTTCATTTTGGGAATTCACGTGACTTGATGACTTACAATGGCTGTGCAAGTTTACTAAAAATAATGTGAATACTGCCAGATATTGGCAAGACACAGATAAACAGAAGGTATGAGCCATGGAGGCAAGCAAAGAACTCCTGTATCTGTATATATTATATGTATTTATATAAGTCCTGCTTCTTTATCCAGTTCCACTGGGGAGCATGATGGATTGGGGAGATGAGGTCACTAACTGAAATAACTCTCTTTTCGCACTAAAGCACAGAAGTACAGAGTCTTCTGGGACTATGGCTTTCTTCTCAAGCTTAAACCAGGCCTTCTGAGATGGTCAAGCCTGTGTCCCAGACTGGACTAAACAACCATCCAATCTCAGGGCTATCCATCTTTGCTTCATCATTCCTTCTATTTTGTCAATTTCTGATACTTTTTGTTACTTTGGGACACTGGGAGAATATGAAAGCCATCTATTTATATATATGTTAGGAAAAATTCCGTCACCAAAAGGGTTGTCAGGCTCTGGAACAGGCTGCCCAGGGAAGTGATTGAGTCACCATCCCTGGAGATATTTAAAAGACGTGTAGATGCGGCACTTAGGGACATGGTTTAGTGGTGGACTTGGCAGTGTTAGGTTTATGGTTGGACGTGATGATCTTAAAGGTCTTTTCCAACCTAAATGATTCTATAATTCCATTTGAAAGACCTTTGAGCGCTGCTAGTATAATAATAATAATCATAGAATTATAGAGTGGTTAGAGTTGGAAGGGACCATAAAGATCATCAAGTTCCAACCCCCTGCCATGGGCAGGGACACCTCCACCAGACCAGGTTGCTCAAAGCCCCATCCAGCCTGGCCTTGAACACTTCCAGGGATGGGGCATCCACAGCTTCCCTGGGCAACCTGTTCCAGGGTCTCACCACCCTCACAGGAAAGAATTTCCTCCTAATATCTAATCTAAATCTCCCCTCTTCCAATTTAAAACCATTACCCCTTGTCCTGTCACTACACTTCCTGACAAAGAATCCCTCCCCATCTCTCCTGTAGGCTCCCTTCAGATATTGGAAGGCTGCTATGAGGTCTCCTCGGAGCCTTCTCTTCTCCAGGCTGAACAACCCCAGCTCTCTCAGCCTGTCTTCATAGGGGAGGTGCTCCATCCCCTCTGATCACCCTCTGATGGGGTTTTTAATAATAAACCCCAGTATAACAATAATAAACCCCATCCTTTCCTGCAGCAAAGCTTGCATAAGAAATATTTTCAGTAGTGTTTGATTTAAGGAAGAATCTGCTGCCTGGTATGTGGGATGGGGGTCCTACTGATGCTGCAAATCTGTCCTGGTTAAGGCTGTGGACCCAGAGTTCCTGCCCTGCCACCGGCTCGTAGCACAGCTGCCCCGTGCTTCTGTCGTCTAGATAGCAGAAGGACCATGGTGGGAGTTCATATGCATTTTAGTAGCTTTTTTTATGGAGTAACTCTGCCAGTTGAGGCCTTGTTTCAAGGGGATCCTGTCTTCCTTCTTATACCTTAGGGGGAATTTAATTTTCAAACGCTCAGTCTCTTTCTTAACATAGAAAAGAAAATTGACCCATTATAAGCAAGTGAGAATGCAAAAAAAATATTACAGGAATATTGTCTCTAACTCTCTCTCAGTACAAACTAAAGCTTCCCTAATTTAAAAGATGAGCACAAACAGTTACATACATGTGCGTGTCTGGGCAGAATTTTAACGAGCACAAACAGTTGATGTGCTTAGACATAAGGAAAATATCTGGATTGTATCTTTTTTCCTTGTAAATATATGTGTGAAGTTCACAGGAAAAAAATTCATATTTTGGAGATTATTTCTTTCTTTTTTTTTTTTTTAACGAAACACAGTTGCTGATACAGTTTCCTTGATTTCTCCTTCTCCGTTCCAGCGGGCAATAAGTAGTGAATAGATGTAAAATCTCTTATGTCTGGAAGGGGTGAAATTGGATTGTGATGTCAAAGTCATGGAATCTCTTCAGGTCAAGTCTTGTTTTAAAGAGGGGATTAATTGGGGTTTACTCTGGTTTTAACCAATCACTGCCATTGTGCTTAAAATAACCTAATCTTGGTCAGGCGATAAAAGGAAGCAATAGTTAATTATTCATGTATTGTTTCATCTACAGGTTTCTTCCAGAACAAAACCCGGAATTTTTCCATTATCTGTTTTGGTATTTCCTAAAAATACACACTGCTATTAGCAGGTGCTTCAGGAGTTTTTTTTCCTCTTAATTTTTTTTTAATTAATGTGACTTGTCTGTTGCGCTAACCAGTAAATTCAATAGTGACAGGCTCTTGCCTACCGTCCTTCGTTTCAGACTGTAAGTTCTGCTTATTGTTAATACCTGAAAAAAATGAAAAAAGTGCTCCCAAAAGTATAAGTCAAATGAGAAAATACTTGACCTCGTGTGATACGATGTGTGGTGTTTTACCTGGTGAAGCTGCTGTTGCTCTGTGAAGGTCAACCTCGCAGAGTAATCGATACCAGCTGAGGATTTAAACTTATATTCCTCAGAAATGGCTACTCTGTTTCACCATAATAAGTTCACCAAGACGGAGAAGCCTCTCATTCAAGGAATTTGGAATCAAGAGGCAAGTGTTCTAGCCTCTAACGGAAGAGGAGAGTCAGCATTCTTGTGTGCCATCATAAAAATGTTGTAGTCGTCAGCTTTTTTTCAGGGTCCTCTGCATTTTCTACTCTTCTGCCATTCTTTTTGAGTGTATTTCAGAGGTTGTCGTAAATTGAAGCCAGATTTCTAAGAATATTGGTATAGTTCAGAGCCAGATAAGAATTTTACTGGCCTAAAGCCTTTTCTCCTTAGCCTTTATCCTTTTTTTCAAGGGGCAGAGATACTTGTGTAAGCTCTTAAATTCTCTGCAAGCATTGAAAAAAGGGTCTGAGAACATCAAACTGTAAGAGCCCAAAGAAGAACTAAGAGCAGAGGAGAGCGATGGGATGCAATAGCCCTGAGAAGCTATCTTTCCAGAAGTCACATGCAGGTGAAAATGTATCTTCAGTCTTAAGACATCTTTTCAAAGTGGTTTTTCCTAGATAAATAGCAAAGTTAAGGAAAGGCACTGCCAATATGTTACTGTGCTCCTGTAAGCTTCTGCGAAGAAAAAAGTTTAGCTTAATAAACATTCGTACTGTTCCTCCTCACCTCTGCAAAAACTCCCCCACCAATCAGCCGAACAAAAAAAGACACATGGAAAGAGAAAAGATGAATGCAGAATCCTTGGTTGTACTTGGTGGAAGTCATGCGTCGTACTATAATCACAACATCCATATGTAGCCTGACAACAGTTTTGTTTTGTTTTGTTTCCCCTCCTCCCTCCCTGCCTCAGGTTTGCAGGACAACCCATGGTTTTGCGACTGTCGTATTTCAAAGCTGATTGAATTTTCCAAAATTGTGGACAACTCGCTTGTACTTCTTGATCCATTGGTCTCATGTAGCGGACCCGAGAACCTGGCAGGAATCTTGTTCCAGAGAGCTGAGTTAGAGCAGTGTCTTAAACCGTCCGTGATGACGTCAGCGACGAAAATCACTTCCCCGCTGGGAAGCAACGTCCTGCTCCGCTGCGATGCGACCGGGTACCCAACACCGCAGCTTACTTGGACTAGGTCAGACAATATACCAGTGAACTATACAGGTATAATTGCTCTTTTATAGGAAACGGGAGAGCCTGAAATTGTCGGGTTGCTTGTGCTTTGACATCATTGTAATGAGCAACAAGGGGCCACGTATTGCGTCAAGCTGGCGATTTTATCTGTGCAAGAGCTAGTTACGAAATTCTCTGTCTAGATCTTGGTCTGAACAGGTCCAACAGACTGTTCTGACTCTGGGTGTCGTCTGTAATAAGAACAATGTGGAGGGGGAAAACGGATGAAGCGGGGGAAGGATAAAGGAAAATGGAGGTTGGGATAGTTGGGCCCTAACTCAGAAGCTGAAAACCAGAAAGGAGAATTCGTTACTGGAATCTCCATTTTGGTTCAAAATGTTTGTGTTAAAAAAGCTAGAAAGGCCATAACTGAGCCACTTAAAACTCAGCATTGTAAACATAGGATTTTCCAAAATCATGTTTTCTGTTATTTGCACATTTATTCTTCATTTCTGACAAACATCTTGAATGCTAAAGAGGCTGTGATTGTCTTACATCATTCTAGTTACTATGATAGAGATCATACAGTAACTTAAATATAAAAAATGTTTCTTGCTAGTGCCAAGCGTTATCTTAAATTGTAGGTCTGAAGAAGGTAATAGTCCAAAGTACTGAAATATCTTAAAACAAAGGTAATTTCCAAACATGTTTTAAATGGCTAGTGTGTTCAATGTCACTTGAAGTCAGTCAGACTTGTATTTGCCAATCACTTAGCAGTTCTAAGACATTTGATTTCCCTTTATGTGGTTTTGTTTTACTTAGTGAAACTGCAAATTATGTTGTAATTCCTCCAGACATTCAATTCTATTTTGACCCAAGCTGAGCACTTTTCTGCAATAGTGTAATATGTTTCAAGGAGTTCCATAGTTTGGGGGGGGGGGGGGGGTTGGTTTGTGTTTTATTGTTTTTTTAAGAAGTTTAATACACGTGATTCCTTCTAGCAGAAATAACTTAAGGGAAGAAGTAGTCTAATAACAGTTACTTTCTCTTCAGCTCACTTTTATAATGTTTTTCTCTTTTTATTTTCCTGTAGTAATTCAAGAAACACCTGGAGAGGGTGTCAGATGGTCCATAATAAGCTTGACAGGGATTTCATACAAGGATGCAGGAGAATACAGATGTAAAGCCAAGAACTTGGCAGGAATGTCAGAAGCTGCTGTTACCGTCACAGTGGTTGGTGTGGTTACTACAACTGTGTCACCACAGAAGTATGGAAGGAAGCAAGAGGCAGAGAGACAGAATACCACTCAGGAGGAATCCGAGCAGGAACCTGAGAGGACAACTACACCTCTTCCCACCACACCAACCACCACAGCACTGGTTAGCACTGAAAGATCAACGAGCATCAGGTTTACTGACAAGAAGCAATCCAGGCCCATGTTCGATGGAAAGAAAAATTCAAAAGCAGTGACAAATGGAAACAAAAGGCAAACTGGGGAGATAAGCAAGAAAGGTGAGGATACAAAGTTGACTGGGGAGATAAGCAAGAAAGGTGAGGATACTTCATTGAATACAGCAAGTACGGTGGAGCAAAATGTTACTGTAAAGAACCTAAGAGTGATCAGTGAAACTGATGAAAGAGTGACCTTAACTTGGAAAACTGTCAACGCCACAGGCAACTCTGCAGTGACTGTGTTATACTCAAAGTACGGCGAGAAAGATATGTTGCCTCTGAGCACCGATTCTAGCAAAAACAAAGTCACAATTGATGGCTTGCAACCTAGGACTCAATATATGGCGTGTGTCTCACCCAAAGGAGTGCCACCTACGGAAGAGCAGTGCATTATTTTCTCCACTGATAGGTTAAATGATGACAGCAGCTCTCAGTTTTCTATTCTGATACTGGCCAGCAGTGCAGCATGTGTGGTTGTTTTACCTTTGATATTTTTCTTACTCTATAAAGTTTTAAAACTTCGTGTGAAACCAAAAACTGCAAAGGAAGCTGACCTTGCAAAAGAGACCTATGTGAAATTTGAAACACTGTCTCTGAAGCCTCGAACAGTGAATGCAGGAGAGCAGCTCTGGGCACGAAGGTACACGGATGAGTCGGAAAGACTTCTCCTTTGTTCTAGGTCAAGCATGGATTCTCAAATGACCTTCAAAAGCGAGGGCTCTAGGTCTGAGTATCTGTGTTGAACATAGGTGAGGGTGGAGGAGATGGAATATACAATAGGGAAAATTAATCCAAAGTGATGGTACTGCATCTGGAAGCAGATGGTTGTCAGAATATGTATGCAGTCTACTGGATGGGGAGGGTGGTGGGTGGGAGGGAGAATAGAAGGAAAATGTTGCCAGTTTATTTTCTTTTTTTATGTTTGTGACATTGGATGTGAGGGAATGATGTTCTTTAAAAGATGAATACAGCATGAAGTTGTTGCCTGGTTAAAGATCTATTTTTTGTTTTCATTAAAACATCATTCTTTTTTCTCTTCTCTTGTTTTACTGTATGATGTGCTAGTTGCATGTATCAAACATTATTCACAACCTTCGTAAAAAGTATGTACTTAAAAATAATAGGAAAACAGTTTCAACTATATCTATCGAAGTCAAAACTTTATCTGAAGATGCAAGTTTTCTTCTGATACCAGCTTGTGCTTTGAGATGTCATACAGCTCTGTTTGTACAGTATCTTGGGCTGGAAGTGATCTCAGGCCAATGCAGACTGAAGCTAGGTAGCCACAGCTTATGGACTCTTGAGAGGTACAATACACAGGTTGTGATTTTGCAGATGCTACGGCAAACGAGCATTTTTAGTATTCTGAAGCTCAGGTAAGACATCATTATGAGTAACTCTGTGAGAGATACTAGATATTAATAATGTTAATTTACATCAAATGATCTTATTGTAAAATCTCAGCCTTAGAATTTACTTGGATGCATATGTCTATATACCTCAATTTCAGAAATCTCTACAAAAAGATTTTGTGGTACTGTGTAATGCAACACACTTTCTTCTATACCTATATATTACATAGATATTGCACAATACTGTGTACTACAGTGTAGTAATATAATACATTTTGAGATACCATAAGAGGAGGTCTTGTCCTCAGGTCATGTTGGATGTGTAATGAAGTTCAATGAGCACAGTGAAGGTTAATTGTGAGCATGCTTCCCAGTGTTTAAAAAATCAGGTATTAATATTGCTAATAACGATGAATGTGGAATTGCCTACTAATGATAATAATGAGTTGTCTATTCTGAGGCTGCTTTTTTATTGCCTGAAGTAAACAACAGAGCTTTTATTGTGTTAGTTTCAGATACTATGGCTAAGAGTACGTATGAATTGAGAACCACAGTCTTTTCCTAAAAATTAAAACTGCGTTGTTTTCTTGGACCTTTCTACGCCTAGGAGAACTGTTTACTTTACTAGAAAATTGGAAATCTTCTCCTTCCAGAGGGAGAAATTTTACTCAAAGCTGAAAACCAAAGCCTAGTTAGTTAACTTTAAAATAGTGGCATTTCTTGGTGTCACTAGTGTGGTTAAAAAGTGATCCTTCTTTTTCCGTGGATAATTTTGATTGCAGTAAAAATGTTTTTAGTTTTCTGAGTGGAATATTTTTGCTTTGGCTTTTTTTTTTTTTTTTTAATTTGGAATTTTTTTAGGGAAAGCAGATTCTCTTTGTGTCAAAACCAAGGTTCACCTGACAAGCAGTTCATGATAAACTACATTTTTAGCAGGACCTGAAGTGTTATGATATTTGCCTTCTATTTTCCATATAGACAGTGTAGCCAGTAGTTGTTGCTGAAGGTGTTTCCAATTAAAAACACCCTGTTTGTAGCAACTATTTTAACATTTTTTTTTTTTAATTCTGAAGAATATTTGATACTTCAGGTTTGAAAGCTTCGCAAGAAACTTGAATCTAATTCTGGAGCTCAAAAGTGCTATTGCCTGACTTGTAGATGATAGATCAATAAATGGGACTGAGGTGGTGCAAAGCTCGTTTGAGAGAGCTCACTTGCACATGTGAAACCTTTTGGTTTGACTAATCCTTGTGGAATTAGCGTATCCTAAAGTTACAAATTAATCTCTATGACCATGCGTGCTATCAGTATATCAAAGATGGAATGTATTATAAAGGGCAAGTTCTTTCAAGAAAACATGAGATACGTTATTTTTTCCAGAGCTTTTGAGACAACAGAGTTGTATAACCTGGACATGCTTCTGTACCTCATGTCAAAACAGCAAATTTGCTGGGGAATTCTGATAGGAATTTGATACAAAGGCCAAATCACACAATGAAGACATGTGCCCTGCATCACCCAGGATTGGTTTAATTAAAGAGTTGAAGAAATACTTCTGGTAACAGATGCAAATTTTTATACTGTAAATTGTTAATATTAATGATAGAATCATTGAGATGGACTTTGTCACCCATAATCAATTTGTATAATATCTTCTGAAACGCAATACTGAATCAATCATCGCTATGAACGGTGATGACTATGACCTATGCTTGCCTGGTAGGAGAATTTGAGAGGATTTAACCAATGTTTATGCATCGCCTTTCATACATTTTGCACTTTGTTAGCTCCATTCATCCTGCATTTCACCAAGAAGGTTAGACCTCTTTTTATTCACTACCTACAACGGGTGTGTCAAAATTGGATGGTTAATGAAATAACTGAGTGATGTGGGCTGAATTCCAAATAGACCTAATTTTTACTTAAAGCTTTAGTGGACCTCAGCGCTTGTCACAGTTAACCACAATCCTGGCTTCAATGCGCATTTACTGAGCCAAACTTTAGGCTTCCATGCGTCTATTTTAGTCCTTGCCATTGCTCTCAGTGGACTTCGTAATCATAGAATCATTCAGGTTGGAAAAGACCCTTGGGATCATCGAGTCCAACCATCAACCCTACTCTACAAAGTTCTCCCCAACACCACATCTAAACGGCTCTCAAACACATTCAGGGATGGTGACTCAACCACCTCCCTGGGCAGCCTGTTCCAGTGTCTGACCACTCTTTCTGTGAAAAATTGTTCCCTAATATCCAGTCTAAACCTACCCTGTTGCAGCTTGAAGCCACTCCCTCTTGTTCTACCATTTCTATCATATCTATCTATTCCTTGCCCTGTCATCAGATTCTCATACTTTCCTCAGGTGGGGGATTAAGAGAGAAAACTCTTTTGTGTGTACCGTGAGAACATCTGTAATAGCAAAAACATTCCGTCTTGGGCTATATCTAAGGGGCTAAACAAAGGAGATTTTAAACTCGTTACCTTTTCAAAGAAGTAATTAAAATGGAAGTTGTTTTGATGTGAAAATAAAAGATTGTTTTTTATACGTGACCATGTGTTTGCCTGAGCCTTTCATCTTTGTTTAGAGTTTTAGACAATTATGTGATGAGCGTAGCTGTGGGGACAAAAGGAAATCTGAGAAGAAATCAGAGAAAATCATTCAAAAATGAGAGATTAGGGGCCTGGAGCATCTCCCTTATGAGGAGAGGCTGAGGGACTTGGGTCTCTTCAGCCTAGAGAAGAGAAGTCTGGGGGGGGATCTGATCAATGCTTATAAATACTTAAAGGGAGGGTGTCAAGAGGATGGGGCCGGTCTTTTTTCAGTGGTGCCCAGGGATAGGACAAGAGGAAATGGGCACAAACTTGAATATAAGAAGTTCCACCTAAACATGAGGAGGAACTTCTTCACTTTGAGGGTGGCAGGGCCCTGGAACAGGCTGCCCACGCAGGTGGTGGAGTCTCCTTCTCTGGAGACGTTCAAAACCCTCCTGGACATGTTCCTGTGCAACCTGCTCTGTGTGGACCTGCTTTGGCAGGGGGGTTGGACTAGATGATCTCCAGAGGTGCCTTCCCAACCCCATGTGATTCTGTGATTCTGAAAATACAAAAAGAAAGGCTGAGGAACAACAGAAGGGTAGAATCCAGGAGAATGCTGGGTCTGTGTGCCACGAAGTCTTTCGCTTGCAGTTCTGCTGTGGACATGGCAGGGGTGCTGGGGTGTCTGCAGACCAAGCAGCGATAAAAGGAGGGATGAAGATCCTTCCATCTTACTGCAACGACTGGAGCTCTACACATGCCCAGTTCCCACAAAGGTGAGGGCAGCTGCAGAAGTGGAGTGTGGAACAAAAGCACCGGGGGAATTTCAAGAATGTACTTGAAGCTGATGTTAAAGCCTGCCTGTTGTCCCAACGAAAGTTGTGAGAGCTTTTTGAAGAACGTTGCCTATGAAGGGAAAATGGGAGAGCGAACAGTTTATGAATTTATTGCAAGAAAGAGGGGTATGCATCAGTAGAAATTCTGGCGAGGATGTGAGTCCTAGACATAATATATTACAATAGCCCATCACTGGCCTCACTGAAGGCGGCGGCAAGGCCTGAGGCGAGCCTGGGGTGGGGCCTGGATGGCGCTGCTCAGAGGGGGATCCCAGCTCGGGGCGCCCCCCCCTCACAGCCCCAGCCCCAGCGGGAAGCAGGAAGTCTGCGGCAACCAATCAGGCGCGGAGGGGGGGGTGTGTGTGGCCAAGAGCCGCGCGGGGATTGAAAGGCGGGAAGAGCAGGCACGCGGTCGGTCGGCCGGTCGGGCGGGGCGGGGCCGTGGCGGGGGGCGGCGCGTGACGGGTGAGTGTGAGGGGAGGAACGAGGGCACGAAGGAGGGGCGGGCGGGCGGACTGGCCTGACTGGAAAGAAAACATGCAGAGATGGTCTCCGCTCGGTCTGCAGCTACAGTCAAAAGGAATAAAGCGACCCAAACTGATCCGCCGCAGAGACATGCAGCTGTCCAGGTGACGGGCTGCGTGGGATGCCCGAGCCTGTCACCTCTGGCAGGAGGGCAGCAAAGACAGTGCCTGTGTGCGCTGTGAGCAGGTAAATGATCTGCTCAGCCTGGTGGCTGAGCTGAAGGAGGGAGTGGAAGGGTTGAGGACCATTTGGGAATGTGAAAGGGAAGTGGGTTGGTGGAGCCACACCCTGCCATCCGTAGGGAAAAAGGAGCAGGTGTAGGCTCCAGGAGAGGCAGAGGATCCCCTGCCCTCTTGTCACCAGGCTGAAGGAGGGAAACTAGGAGAGGATGGGGGGCAATGGAAGCAGGTACCTGCTCGGGGCAGCGGGAGAGTCCCCTCCAGACCTCCCCCACCTTCCCAGGTGCCCGTACAGAACAGATAGGTGCCTCTGGAGACAGAGGATGAGGGAATTGAGGATGCTGATAAAGCCTCATCCAGGGAGTTGCCGAAGCAGTCAGCTCCATGTATTAAGACTGCTTCTGTGAAGAGCGAGAGGAGGGTGATAGTTATAGGTGGTTCCATTCTGAGGGGAACTGAGGGTCCCGTATGCCGGCCGGACCCTTCCCACAGGGAGGTCTGCTGCGTCCCTGGGGCCCGTGTTAGGGATATAACCATGAAGCTTCCTGGCCTGATACGGCCCTCAGATTATTACCCTCTTTTGATCTTACAGGTAGAGAATGATGAGTTAGAGGGAAGTCTGAGGGCAATGAAGAAAGATTTTGGGGCCTTGGGACGGCTTGTCAAGGGTTCGGGAGCACGGATCGTGTTCTCCTCTGCCCCTCCAGTTTTGGGGACTGATGAATGGATAAACAGGGAGATCAGGCAGATCAATGCCTGCCTCCAAAACTGGTGCTACCAGCAAGGCTTTGGGTTCTCTGACCATAGTTTGATTTCCAGGACACCAGGTCTGCTTGCAAAGGATGGGAAAACCCTATCCCGAAAGTGGAAAAGGGTACTAGGCCAAGAGTTAGCAAGGCTCATGGACAGGGCTTTAAACTAGAAGTGAAGGGGGAAGGGGATAAAACCAGGCCAACTAGTAATGAGCTTAGGGGTAAAGGGCCAAGGATGGCAACTACAATAGGGTCTGAGCACGGTCAGGTGAGAATTAGGGCTCGTCCCCCCAAAAAAGTGGCAGGACAATTAGCCCAGCTGAAGTGCATCTACACGAATGCACGTAGCATGGGCAGCAAACAGGAGGAGCTGGAGGGCATTGTACAGCAGGAAAACTATGATATAGTTGCCATCACAGAAATGTGGTGGGAAGACTCACACAACTGGAGTGCTGCGATTGATGGCTACCAACTTTTCAGATGGGATAGGCAAGGAAGGAGAGGCGGTGGGGTGGCGCTCTATGTTAGGGACAGATTTGAATGCCTAGAACTTAACAACATGTATGACAGTGTTGAGTGTTTATGGGTAAGAATCAAGGGGAAGGCCAATAAGGCAGACATCATGGTGGGAGTTTGTTACAGACCCCCCAACCAGGATGTAGGGGTTGATGAAATATTCTATAAGCAGCTGGCAGAGGTCTCGCGATCGCTCGCCCTTGTTCTCATGAGGGACTTCAACTTCCCACATGTCTGATGGAAATATAACACAGCAGAGAGGGAACAGTCCCGGGGGTTCCTGGAGTGTGTGGAAGACAACTTCCTAACACAGCTGGTGAGACATCCAACCAGGGAAAGTGCCCTACTTGACCTGCTGCTTGTTAACAGAGAAGGTCTGGTGGGGAATGTAAAGATTGGAGGTCATCTTGGGCAGAGTGATCATGAAATCATAGTTTTCAATACTTGGAGAAGCAAGGCAGGGAGCCAGCAGAACTGCTACCTTGGACTTCCGAAGGGCAGACTTTGGCCTGTTCAGGAGCATGGTTGAGAGTGTCCCTTGGGAGACAGTCCTGAAGGGCAAAGGTGCCCAGGAAGGCTGGTCATACTTCAAGGAGGAACTCTTAAAAGCACAGGAGAAGGCCACACTCACTTGTGGCCTCCCCGGTTCAAGAGAGACAGGGAACTACTGGAGAGAGTCCAGTGTAGGGCAACAAAGATGATTGAGGGATTAGAGCATCTCCCTTATGAGGAAAGGCTCAAAGAGCTGGGGCTCTTTAGCCTGGAGAAGAGAAGGCTGAGGGGAGACCTTGTCTATGTTTACAAGTACCTAAAGGGTGGTTTGAAGGATGATGGAGCTGGACTCTTTTCAGTGGTTTCCAGTGATAGGACGAGGGGCAATGGGCACAAGCTGGAACATGGGAAGTTCCATTCAAATATGAGGAAAAACTTCTTTCCGGTGAGGGTGCCAGAGCCCTGGAAGAGGCTGCCCAGGGAGGTTGTGGAGTCCCCTTCTCTGGAGATCTTCAAGACCCGCCTGGATGCAGTCCTGAGTGATGTGCTCTGGGCAACCCTGCTTTGGCAGGGGAGTTGGACTAGATGATCTCTAGAGGTCCCTTCCAACTCTGACAATTCCATGATTCTGTGATCATGAGCTATGATATTTTTTTTTTAAAAAACCCATTTGTTAGATTTGTGGCTGGGAGGTAGACCAACTTGAATTTCCTTCGTGAGCACAGATGAGATTTCAAAATGAACCTTTTTTTTTGACTGTCTAACTGGGTGTAGACTGGAAACATGCTGACCTGGATGCCATCTCTCACAGAATTTGTTGCATTATTCCAGGTGTTATAGTCAGCCATGGAAGCTCCAGGATAGCACTGTCAGTTTCCTTTGTTGAAAATGAGAAGTTTTCAGTAGAATAGATGCTTTCTGTTTTCTTTTTAAACCACTGAAAAAATTTTCCTCCAAAATTCACATCAGAATGGAGGCGTGATTAATGTGTGATTTTTTTAGAAATGTGTGATTTTTTTTTTTTTTTTTTTTTAATAAATCTGAAAGGCTCCCTTGCTAAACAGTGGCAAAATTAAGCTGAAATTTCAGTCTGAAACAGGCTATACCAAGGAGAGAGTTCTTTTTACAAAGCTGTGTACATTATTGGTCAGTGTTCAGGAAAGGAGTCTTTTTAATCAATAAGGCAGAAAGCAACTATGAGCGAGAGGATATCGTCTTTCCCTAGACCTAAGTAAAAAAGAGTCATTTCTGTTTTTAAGGAAATAACATCCTAGCCTTGTGTTTAGAAAAGAATATGAAATTGCTCTAATTATTGCAGCAAGTTCAGTAGCACCCATCAGGTATGTATTTTAAGTATAGTTGATCTAACCTAAGGTCCGGTATTTTTGAAAGACACTTGATTGGCTTAAGAATGTTATGGAACGAGTTGACTGTACGAAGTACTGTAACCTCTCATGATAACTCTCATGGAATACCAGTTTACTAACCATGTGTGAATTACTACATTTTGGAGATGATATTCTGACAAGAAAATACTTTTTCTAAAACGCAATGAGTAATCAAATATTTGGCACATCTTTTTAAGGAGGAGTTAAAGGAATTTGGTAATGGTGTGGAGGCTTTGTTTTGTTTTCTGTGGAACTAAGGTGACTGAGAGAGGACTCAGTGAGATACTTCATTTCCAGAGAAGGCTGAAATGGAGTGTGTTTTTTTTTCTTCTCTCTTAATACAAGAGAAAGGAGCTTAATGTATGTGTTTATTGAGGGCAAGAATAGAGTGTTCCAGTGTTGCCTCAGACAGAGTTCAAGTAGTGTCTTCTGAGGCCTCTGGTTTGGGCTGCTAATACTTGAGACATGCTACTGGACTAGATGGAAAGTAAGAACAATCCAAAATGACAATTAGTAGTAGATTCAGTGCAACTCTAATTTAAATTAAATTAGTTGCTTGTTCAACTCAACTCAACAAAAGCTTTGTTGATATATTTTTACTTTTTTCATTCATTTAGACATACAGTTGTAGGAAGCCTTTAGAGTCCTCAAACAGCTGTTTCTCTAAACCTTCAAAAAGCAGATTCATAAACAAATCTCCAAAACAATTACATCTTTGTTGAAGAAAAAGGAAATTAAATCCAATATCCATAAGTACTTTTTCTTGTAAGAACCTGATTTAATTAATGACGCTGAAGTCTAATGCCATGGCCTGATCGGATCGACTTCTGAGTCATGTGTCTTGAATTTTATGTTGCTAAGATTTGGCCAAACATTTGAGCCTCCAAAAATAACTTGTACCAATTATATTTTTTGTTTCACAGCCCAGTCCCTTGTGTTTAAGATCATGTGGAAGTTAAATCACAGAGGGAGAAAGAGGACAATATAAGAGTATGGTAAGTAGCCAGCTATAGAGCATGGCAAATTAAATTCAGAATAATATTACTTTCTCTTTTAATGTTACTGTTCTCTTTTCTCTGCCTTTTAAATTTTATCCTTACTTGACTTTGGTTAGAGCCTTCTTCTATGTTAGACTAATCTTGAAGCATACTGCTAGCTTCAGATTGCACATGAATGACATTATCCGTGGGTATTTTTCCAGAGCGTATTCTCAGGTCTTGAGTGACCTGTTTTCTCACTGATTGGTTTAAAAAACAAAAATACTTGATATTTCTTGTTCTCTAGCATAAAAGTGACTTGGTGAAGTGACTTCCTTCCTGCAGAAGCAGGAGTGCGAAAACAGGAATCATAACGCTCCTGCTTGTTCTGCATTTGCATTGCATCAATATTCACAAAACACTCAATTCCTGGAGTTCTGAGTTCAGCTTAAAATCTGAGCAAGATATTTTTTAGTAGAAGATTGCCCTAAATTAATTCTCAACACCAGAAAGAATCTCTCTACAATGGCAGAAGCACATTTTCATGCACAAAAGTGCTGATTATTTGTTCCTTAGCTTGCTTGAGCATTCTTTACTCTTAGACAGAGGAGCAGACATTCCCTTTGGATAGGGTAATCAGCAGCAGAAACAATGCAAGCCACGTTTTTCGCAAGCCAGAAAAATAACGGTCTTTGTTCTGGTCGGGCACAATGATTGAATAGCCATTATGTCCAATATCTGTATGAGCTATTTCTCTGAAACTGTAGCAGGGACTTCCTGAGGAGAGGTAACTAACAAAATTCCTTGTTTATTGATAGAAAAAAGTGACATTTCCTGGTGTCTTTAACAATGACTTAGCTCTAGAGATTGCCTGAATGTGAATTGGTACAGACAAAAGTTCAACCAGTCAAAGATGATCAAGTTTTCAGTTCCTTACTATTGAAGATTCACATTGAAATGAAGTCTGGATCAAATGATATGAGAGAAAAAAAAATGGTGATTCTGAAAGCTCATTGACCTTTATAAAGAAATTAGAAGAATGGTCATGAAAATTCTTTTATGGGTTGATCAGGTGAAAATTATGCCAAAAAAAGGAAAATGGTTAAACATTTTTTTTTTTAATAAGAGACTGGAAATGCTGAGAATCAGCAGATAGACATTTGGAAAGGTGCTCAGGACAAGCAGAACACGTAAATGATAGTTTGGTGGCTGGGACATAAAGTAAGAATTTTTAGTATAACTATTTATGTGCAAGTCTGCCTTGGAAGAAAGCATTGAATTGGCAACCTGATCAAACGGATTCTAAACAAGCAAAAAGGCTGTGGTGAAGGGGAATGCATGAGTAGAAAAGAAGAAATTCCTACAGGAAACACAGAAGTAAGATTAAATAAAGAGTGAAAATACCCTGCTGGAGAGTACTCTGCTCTCTGAGTGGAAAGACCTCATTCACCAGTCTTTTGGCTTATAAAATCATGGGCAAGAACTGCAAGGAGGAAGGATAGCGAGAATTCACCAGTTCTAAAAAATGGATCCAGGAAAGATCTTCAGAAGAGTTAAGAGAAATCTGGTCTGGGGGACAAAAGCTTGTATTCTTGTACGTGATTTGTTTTTTTATATTTAGCATTCATTCCAGAGTTGAGGTAATTGCTTTGAAACAAGACTTGTGGAAGGGGAAACCCTAGACTTAGGCTGAAGGAATTAAAAAGATTGGCTTTCTGAGCCTGAAGAGGCTACATAGGCAAGGAGCCATGTGATTGATACCTTTGCCATCAAAGGAGTCTAACTGTACTGTAAAAATGAGATGGGCCATGTGTTAAGTGGGAAAAGCTAGGACACTATTTGATGGCAACTGCCAGCTAGAAAGATAGTGGACTTGGTCAGCCTTAATGAGAAGGGAGAAACAGAAGGGAGAAATAAACTATGAAGATTATGTACTTTCATAGGATCTGTTATAGTCAAAACATATCCTTGCATATCTTTCTGATCCTTCGCGGTTATAGGAAGTTCTGGGCAGAATGAATTGTCAAAACTTTAACTATAGGAAGCCCGTTACAGTACTAATAACTTGTGATTCATCAAAAGGGCAGGGGGACAGGCCTGGAGGAAGTTGAAGTCAAATGTCAGTGCCTAAAAATATGTCTGAAATGATGACATTTCTTCCTCTGATGAATATTTGGAGTAAATTCCACAAAAGGCCATGCTCTTTATGAACTGTGCGATGCCAACCTTGCGTGGGCTGAGGATAAAACATAGGAATGGGTTCTGAAAAGATGCTCTAAATAACTTATTGACCACATCCTGGGAACTGGCATTTGACAACGTTTCTAAGCCCACAACCATTTCAGCAAATGCCAGTAGCTCAAGACTTGGTGGAGTGGTACTCCAGTTACAGTGAGATGAATCCTGTCACACGCTTCAGGCAGCTTTCGGATGCCAAGAATAAGTATACACAAATAGCAAGAGTGTCTGGTGAGAGGTTGGGCCATGGGAGAGATTCAGACGATGTTACCACATCTTGACAGTTTCAGCAAAGTGACAGGTAGATTGCAAGCCACTTGCAGTACTGATAAAATAGTAATAGTCAGACAAAGTGCCCCTTACTATTGTCTCTCAAATCTATCTCAAAAAACTATGATACCAGGACAGTCTCTAAGGATGACTGACCATCTAGTAAGGAAACCATAGATGACTGAGCTTTTCAGCATGAAAAACGAACCTGTGAAGATGCAACTGAATGGCCTCCTTTCATCACTGTACATACCTGGTGTGTGTAAGGAACCACTGATGACCACAGACAAACAAAAACTATCCATGTGGTTTTTTGAATTGGCCTCAATAGCCATCAAGGACCTGTGTTCTGCCTGGCAGTTTTGTACAAGAGGGTGGAGCTTTTTGTTTATGTGCAGCAGGTTCATAGCAGTTCCACCATCCTCCAAGGTTGGCAGTTTATGAGAAACAGCCGTGCCAGCTGCCATAAAGTTACCAGAGTTTAATATATTCACTGCCTAAGGTAAAGTGACTGCCATTTACGATGTAGCACACCATTTCCTTCTTCGGTGTTGGCTGACTACTTTTTCTAGTTTTGTGGAAATGTTCTTTCTCAGTAATTCTGCAGTTCAGCTGATCACAGAAAGCAATTGCTTTGGGTTCAGCACTCCAATTTCAAGAGCAATACTTCAAGCCCTAATAACTTTGCCTGAGCACTGATTGCCAAGAGCTTTGCTGCATCAAAAAGACTTGGTTTTCTTCTCCTAAGCTACTGAATAGTGACCACATTACTTCTAGGAATAGTCCAGCTGGTTAGTCAGGAGAAATACTGACAACTTTGGAGGTGAATTTTCATCATAAATTGATCTATATTAAACACGTGAAGGGAAGATATGGCAGTCTTTTCCTGTCTGTACAATTGTCTGAATTAAATAATATGCTTAATCTGATGGGCCCTGATAAAAAAAGTGACATGTAATGTGAATATGGTCATTTATTCATTGTGGGTGCAGTTCTAGCAAGAGCTCTCAACAGCCATGCAGCAGTACAGGCAAACCATTCAGCCTTACTTATAATGCTTTCCTCTTTTGAATTGTTCTGCACTTAATAGATGGTTCTTTTTCACCTTACGACAAAAGCATTAGTAGTAGCTGAATACTTCATCCACAGAACACTATGACTGTAAGAATTTTTAATGGCTGATAATTTCTGAAGGTGTAATTGCTTTGTTGTGTAGTGGTGAACAGGTGCCTGTTATTGGCAGTAGAGGAAAAGGAATGTTGATGTCAATTGCTAGTTTAGGTTTGCTACTGGAACCTCTTGAAGACTTAAGATTGAGAAAAGAAATGTCCATTTCACACACGGGTTTGGGACAGGTGTAAAAGTACATAGCATGAAAACCATATCCTGAAGCCTTAATCAGATAGTACCCTTATTTTGCCTTCACTTTTAAGAAATATTATTTAATATTTCTCTTATTTCTGAGTATTGGGCCTATGTTAAATTACACAGGTTTAAAAAAATATTTAAGTAGCCCCCAGAGGGCATATAATAGAGATATTTGCTTACCCAGGTACCGAATCTCTTTTGATTTCTGTGGGAGAAAGAAGAAATGTACTTATTTAGAGCTGTGTTGATGGTTAAGACAAGAATCTGTCACTTCCATAATACAGGCCTAGTCCAATGTTTTTAGTGCAGTCAAAGGGAGTTTGATATTGACTTCAGTGAGCTCAGGATGTCTCCTTCATGTCTGGAAGCAAAGAGCTGTCACTCTGGGTATTTAATCCCGGAATGTGAAGATGAGCTTGTGATCCAGCAACATTCGAGGAGAGTCTCCACCCTTGGTCCACGTGTTTTGCAGCAATGAGCGACAATGAACATTAAGAATGTATGCAGGAATGAGTGTCTTTGACTTCTATGCCAACATACATAAGGTAGGTGCTTCTATAAGTCTCTCTAGAAATATATAGATGATACTAGAATTTTAATGTTTGGCCGGGATATTTTAGGTATTTAGGTTTCTTCTTATGACACGTTCTGCCTTGCCTGTCAGCCCAGTTCTAAATAAGGCAGTCAAACTCAAACGCGCAAATGGAGAGGTTTCTTTAGCATTGGGAAACACATGCAAACTCTCAGAATAGATTTCCCGTGCCCCTCTCCTCTTACTAGAGTCTTGTTTCATTTTGGAAAACTGCACCTTATGGCTAATTTTCAAAGCACTGCCCAAGAGGTTCACCAAACCCTCTCCAATGGGCATTGCTGAGAAGGATTTGGGTGGGTACCACCTTCTATAATTTTGTCCTAATGCCCAGTTGACCTTAACTGCAATAAGATTATAGTACAGAATGGCCCTGAAGTAATCTAGTTTATAATAAAGATGTTATAATACGTTGAGGTGTATTTTATAGATGGTGACTTTGGATTATCTACTCTGTTCATTGTTATTGTGGTTTTAGTTTGGTAACTTGTGAAGTGGCTTGAGAATGTGAAGCATTTTTTTAATATAGTGTATAAGGCAATGAGTCTCAGAAATGCTCTCATTACTTTAAGTTAGCTGGTGTATTCCTACCAATGTCATGTGTTAGTTCTAGTCAAGTCACAGAAGGCCTCTGTGTATTTTATTGCACAGCACTAATAGGTATTTTACCATAAGAAGCTTAGTTTGCACATTGAGAAATAAAAGTTTCTACAATACAGTGTAATGATTTTTCATAGAAATTAGGTATAAGCATAAACGTATCTCCTTGGAAGGATGTGTATTTTTACTCTGCTTTTCTGTATAGAAGTAAACTTATGTTGCATTCTGAGAGTAACAAATTACATTTAAAAGTTTTCAGTGCTTTGCAACACTGCTTGGGAAGAAGATTGGGTTTTATTTCTGATGCAACTAATGTACAAACCCAAATTAACTTTCTCTTTTTCCTTCTATTTTGTGGCCTGGTTTGTTCTCCCGATGTGATCTTAGCAGTAATAAATTAACAATTACTTTGCAATTTTTAATACTACCTTACATACAAAGATCTCAGTGCGCTATATAACAGCTATTAAATTCAATAATCTTCCTTCATGCGAAAGGGAAGTATTGGTTCTTTTTATTATAAAAAGGTAAATAGTGAGATGCAGAGATCTTGCACAGTATTCCAAGATCACGCAGAAAGCCTGTGGCAGGGATGAAGATGGAATGAAGGAATCTTTTAATATACTGTGCGTATGGTTATAGCAGTCACAGAATTTGTCTGTGCATCCTTAGACATTTTAATTTACAGAGTCTTCCTGTGCCTGATTTCACTGTTGCTTTTCCTAATTTGTCAGTTATCAGCCTAGTGTAAGGCAAAGGCTATGACAACCAATAAATAATGGTAACTATAAAAGAGGTAGCTGTATCTTTCCGGAACCTGTTTCTCTCATTTCTGAAATCACCACTGTCACTTGAGTCTGAACTGAAGTGCCTGTATTCACACTCCCGCCAGCAATACAGTGTCTGTCTCAAGCTTTGGAGTATGCAGAACCATTTTCTAAAAGTTAAATATAATGCAGGCTATTGCTTGTACTTAGTATGCCTGCCTTTTTCCCTACTGCTCTTCTCTCCTCATCCCTGTCTAGATGGAGAATTGACAGCTGTGGCCTCAAAAACAGGGTGTGTTTGGTAGCTGCAGGATTTGGATGCCAAGTTCTGGGATATCATTCTCACAGCGGCATTTGGGTCTGCGATAGGCTCTGGCATTGAGCTGCCTGCAGCTGTGAGGCTCTCTCTGAGGTGGTGTCGGGTCAAGCTGCCTCCTCCATGGCAGAGCCCCTTGCTGATCACTTGCCACTTTCTGTACCAGCTACTTCCTGATATGGTATAAGAAATCCACATGCAGGACTCTTATGGCCACTGCGGGTAGGGTCTGACAAACATATATAGTTTTAATTTGAGAGAGGGACTACAGATCTAAAGTATCTCACACATTAAATGCCATCATATCAAAAACTTGCGCTTCCAGCGAAAGCTTACTTTCAGCAGGCTCTGGGCAAATTCTTCAGGAGATTCTCAATACTAAAATATTTATTAATTTGGACATATTTGTTTCTGGAGATCTCTTGAACCTGTTCTATGAACATCTGGGAAATGAGCATTCCCAACAGTTAGCAATGTATTTTATTACACCTGGTCTTGGTTGCCCACCAATGCACTGATGAATCCCGGTGGCGCCAGCTGCATGGCCACCTACAGGAAAATGTTAAACTTCCACGAGAGAATGTAGTCACAGTGCACTCAGGAAGTCATTGCCTCCTTCTGAGTGTTTGAGTCTTGGCAGCACTGGGAGCATCTTGTGGTCTGCTCACGGGAGCTCAGTACCAGGCACTGACAACATTTCTGGTAATTCCAGTCTTTTGAGTTCATCTCAGGTGTTTTTGCTGTGGAAAGCTGACTTTAACAATGCCTCTTTCTACTTCTACTCCTGTTTATTGTCCATCTTGTTTAATTCTGCCTTTGTGATGTGATACACAGATGTAAGCTTATGCAGGTGTGTGTTTGTGTAGGAATGCCAAACTGGTAGATGCCAAATAGATGCACCAGGTGAAATGGGGTTAATCTGACAAAGTGAATTGGATTGGTAAATGCAGTAATTCTGTTCCACATAGCCAATGATGCAGCTGTAGAACAAAACCATAAAATGTTCCCTGATGTTTATTTTCTAAAGAGCATCATGGTCACAAGAAGAATGAACCGAAGAATGAAAAGGTCTGTGATGCAGAGACAAAAGTTGACTGTAAAAGTAACTTTAATTATTCATCTTCCCAGCCCAGAACTCATGGGATAAAAAGAGAAGTAGCAGCAGTGCCTGTGGTAGATGGACTCCAAATAAGAACGTATGGACTGATATTTAAAATTCTGATCTCTTACTTGTATCAGTGGAAATGGTGAGTGCTCAGCAACTCTGAAAATCAGTGAAATCAGATTTCAGTCAGTGCCTTATTTCTGAGAGATCTGTTAGAGTGACTGTTCTAATATTGTGCATTAGAAATCAATTTTCTGTGGATGAAACAGAGCTATCCTTGGGATGGAAACACAGCAAAAAACCTATGGGGAGGATACATTTTTTGACCCTGATAGTGAAGTAATGCCATACCTGTTACTGAGACCCTTTCTTAAATGTTCTCATGTAGCAAGCTGCATAGATCTTATTTGTGGTAACAAATGACTTGCTTTATCTTCAGTTTTATCTCCACTTCAGAGAGCCAAATGACTGTTTCAACATGCTATTTTAACTACTCCTTTATGTCTGCTAACATAGAGGCCTAATGTAGTCATCTAACATTGATAAATGTCATAAGTCAGTAATGTGCTATGTGACTTCCCCAGAATGTTTCACTCTTGTTCTGACTGTCTGGATACGAGAGAAAGCACATTTAAGTTTGTATCTGGATCTTTCTGTGGATTCCAGTGTGGTCTAACTGATGAAATAAGTATTCACTGTACAGCAACTGATGAAAGGTGCCTGTCAAAATGTTAAATGTAAAACTGCTTTAAAAAGATAATATTGGTTATAATTAACAGTATGGTTTTAACATGGATTTTTTTTTTTTTGGTCTTTTTCTTTTCGTTAAGGTCAGATTGCAGTAGGAAAAATTGTAACCCTAGCAGAAAAGACATGAGACTCAAACTGCCAAAAAAAAATCCAGTGGGTATTTGTCATAATTGCTCTGTGAAATAAATTGAGACAACTGGAAAGATATTACCTACAATAGCACTTGGTTTTCATAAAGCTTTCATGATTTAAAGCCCCGCTCTTTAATTTTACTAATAAATTAAATTACTGCATCCTTCGAGCCAAATATCATCTACAAATTGTTGAAGAGAACAGAGTGACATGCTTGAGGACAAAACCAGAATGGCCGTCATACCTCAGGAGGAGAATTCAGGCATTCCTGGCTTTTAGAGATCACCAGAATATGCCACTGTCTCACACTGTGTCTCCCCCTGCTCTGTCTGACAGGCAATTTAGTATTGCATAATGTCCCTTTTGTCGGAATTATACATGATGCAGGCTCAACCTGCTGAAATGACGTTAATGGTACTGAATCAAGCACTGTCATGTTAGAGAAAGTATGGTGAGCAGTCAGCCATCCGCACACTGAGATCAGGCTTCTGTAAGTAGGTGGCTTACAAAAATACTGTCTATTTTTCCTGAAGACTATCAGAAATCCCCAGTATCATCCTAAAAGTTGCTTGTGTCAATTAGCTACTGCTCTGGTGGCAATACCTTTTCTGACAATGACATGTCTGTGAGCATGTTGACCCAGGGGCTCGCAGGTTCCCTGGGGCCAAGGGGGAGGATCTGGAAGCTCTTTCATGGAATCCGAGTGTTCCTCACTCCTCTGTGCTATTTGTACTAGAGAGAGCCACTACACATTTCCTACCCTGTTGCAGTGAACTCTTGCATTTAATCATTAACCTCTGTTGGTGGTAACTGGGATTGCGATGACTATAAAATATAATTTTAACCAGATCAGGTTAGATAAGGCCAGAATCAGACTTCCAGAGGCTGACAGGAAAAGAAGTGCTGACAGGTTAGTGCAATGTGTAATAAGCAAGAATAAAAACCAATATATGATTTAAACAATGTGCTAATTAATGCAATAAAGATACTGAAAGCCCTCGAAAACTGAGGGAGGGCTCTGTTTCCTTCATAGTTTAGAAACAGCCAGAATATACTGGCCTTGAGCTAGACGCCAGCAGCTCGTTGCCAAGGTAGGGGAGAAGACTCCCTCCATTTGAATTGCTAGCTGGTCTCGGCAAAGAAAGCCTTCCAAAACTAATCGAGATAGCGAGAAGTCCAAAAGAAAGGAATAAAATGTTTATTTGTTGTTAGTTCATCAGTCTCTTGAGTCAGCAGGTCAAATGAAACTAAGGCAGTTCTTTGCATTTGACGTACTGGGACAGATAATGTTAGGATGGTTTGGTTCGGTTCTGTGGTGAGCCGTACAAACGAGACTACTTGTGCTATTTTAGCCTAACTTATCGTACGAGTGCTAGACTGAAGTAAATTGCTGTACTTAATACCTGTAGGTGAGCACAATAGTTTGCTTTGTAGAAACACGTTTGAACAACTTCTTAAACACTGACTTTAGATGTGAAGAAATTATTGTGGTATGCTGAACCACTTGGTGAAAAATGGTATGTTTGAAAAGTTAAGGTGTGGTACAGCCTGATGCCCTTCATAATTCATTGAGAACTTTCCAGTTTGGTCTAAGGGGAGGTGATTGTTTCTATCCACTTTCAAGTAACTTATTTACATCCTTAGGCCTAGATCATATTGTATCATATTGTGGGTCTGGGGGTTAGTTCTGGTCTGAGCCATAATTGGGTTTTGAGGGAAAAAAATAATATTAATCCCACTATTAAGAGATCTTTTTCTTCCTGTTTTTAAACCTTTCCGGTACTTCTAGGATGGTAAAATTAATGACGTTATTAACCATGCTTTACCTGGCTGCTTCCAGAAAAGATCATTGGTTTGTCAGACAGTTTTGTCTTCACTTTCACTTTAGAGAAAAAAAGAGAAATTCTGGGACATCCCTTTGACTGTGTTTTGGGTAAAGGCAAAAAGAGGAAATGGAGTAGGGGAAGATTGAGGGAAATGTTCAGAAAAGGCAATGTGTGTAAATGGGAGACTAGAATAATGTGAGTCAGACAGAAATTGCTTCTGGGTTTTAACGGGAAAGGGAGAGCTTACTCGTTTTGTCTCCTTCAGTGAGTTTGTCTTGAGTCTGCCCTAGAAGAGGTCAGGGCTGTGCTGGGACGACCACCCTCACGGTCTAGTAAACAGTTTGCTGGTGGTTGCTCACAAAGAAGTGACACATTCCTTTTGAGCTGCTTAGGTTGTGTGCTCCCAGCTTGAACACTGAAGAAAACTGTGGGAGGAAGAACCGATGGCTGCAGAATTAGTAAAAGGGTTCACGTGGGCAGGATCCTGTAATCCTAGATGGGATGGCATTATACTGCACTTTCACATTGGTTGCCCTTTTGTATTCCAGGGAACTATTTGGAGAAGCAAATGCTGTTTGGCATGAGTCTAGCCCCACATAATTTACATTACTGTTATTGTATTTTATAGCACGCAGAACAGAGACTCTGTTCCGAGCAGAGTATATGGAAATGTGGCTGCCGCTTGTCAGTCCAGATTTAATTAGCTGCATTAGCTGTAGCAGTGAAGATTGAGCAAGCAGAATGTGCCTACACACAGGCAGAAACATCAAGAAGCAGTTGCTTTTAGTGGAGAGTGGCCCAATTTATAATCAGGTTTCATGCTTCTTCTTTTCTGACAGTGGAAGTCTGGACTCTCATTGATTCAGACAAATATGGGGAGAGGAAATTCCCAGAGACGGAACTTGTACAGCTGTAGGTAACCATCTAATACTGCTGCTGTATCCAGCTGTTCTATTAGTATTTATTCTAGCACAATACTGCAGAAATTTAAAAAAAAAAAAAAAGAAAGAAATTAAAAAAAAAAAGGGGAAGAAAAAAGCACTAGAACCAGAATGCCTTACAGGGGTCAGCTCAACAAAGCCTGGCACGGTCAACCATTTAAATACCTGCTTAAATCTCAGCACATTCAAAATTCAGCAACTTATGCTTGTGTTCTAAAGCTTTGCTTGACTGGGAAAATGGAGATTTTTGTCAATACTGGAATAATTATGAGCTTGATGTGCCTGGAATTTCTCTAGTTTATATATCTCAGCAAAACAGGTGTAAAAGAGCACTACATCACAACAGTAGCCTCTTACAGCACTAATGTGTGCATATAAATGCCTGCAACATGAGAGATACAGACCCAGAACGTGTTTGCCTCGGTCTCTGACAGCAGGTATTTTCCTGGAAGTGCACAAGGGCCAAATTCAGATCTGAGAGAGATGGTTGCAGCTTCTTTGAAATCAAGAATTACAAACACATACCCTAGATCTGAAGTTGACCTTAAGCCAATTTGTTTTTCTGGCTGAAATATATTGGAGAAACCAGAGGGATTTTTTTTCCCCCCTTTTTCCATGGCATGTTTTTACTGCAAAGTTTGTTTCTGGTGGTAAAATACATGACAATATTAAAATTAATGCAACTAATCATGATTGAGCAGGCATGGTATAAACCTGCCTACAATCTCTGGGAAATAAAAGTTAGCTGGCACGCCGCAGGTACTTCTCAAGCAGGAGGGGCTGCTTTTCTAAATAGACTGTATTTATTATGGGTGGCTGGGTATCTGCATTCTGGCTCAGTTCCCTGTAGTAAGGAACTGACCACATTACTATTTGCAAACACAGGGTTCACTCAAGTGGTACTAAAAGGAGAAGAGGTGGAGCAAGCAGAGCTTTAAAAAGGAAAGAGGAGTCCGTCCAAGTTTGTATGTAAAAAGCAACTGCGTTTTGGAGGACGGTACCTGGAAATCTCGCTCCCTGTACTCCACTGAGGGCTGTGGTGAACAGTTTTCAAAATTCACTGCTTTTAAGATTTAAACAGCAGCTTTTGTTACAAGGAAATTCACAGTGATCCTTTCGAGCATTGCTTTTAAGCTGTGTTAAATTTGTGGCAAGTGTGTCAGGCATTTCATACTTGGCTTCCAAAAAAAAAAAAAAGGAACGAGAGAGAGGAAAAAAAAACGACGTGTGTGGGGAAGAAATCTCCCAGGAATTTCTTCAAGGTTGTAGTCAGACACAGTAAGGGCTAAAGTGACAAGAAAAGCAAGGCAAAGATAAAACTTGGTATTGTGATAAGATGTCTGAGTATAAAGTGGGAGATTGCAGAAACCTTTTGGGATTACACGTGCTCATCTTGTCCTGGATATGACTGAATACAAACTAGTTTTTCTCTAGTGACAGTTCAAAAAACGCTCAAGATTATGTTTCTCTTCCTTGTTGCTTTTTTGCCAGTGGTTTTTAAAATTGGTTTTGTCAGCCTCTCAGCTCTGCAGCACTGGAACTGTCCTAATGGATACAGATTAAAGACTGAAAACTCCACTTGTATAGGTAAGTTGCTGACCATTCACAGATTAATAAAAGTGCATTTGTATTCCTTTAATTAAGCCTCATAATTTTCAAAGAGTTTTTTCACAGATTGTTTGTGTGTTGTACTGGCAGAACTGATAAATCAACTTCTCGATATCTTTTACTTCTCATAAGGAACAGAACTCATTTTATTTAGTTTGTTTTTCAGAAATCAGTCACTTGTCTGTCAGTTTAACTATTAGAAAGCAGGATAAACTTTTATATGATCATTGAGAGATCTGAATTGTTCTTTAGTTACCAAAACTTCTTGCCATAGCTTTAGTGTCTCTGTATTTTCGGTACATATGCATGCGCATATTCTTGCTTCTCTATATGTAAAATTTGTGTATAGGTGGATTTCTGTATTTCTATATGCATATAGACTATTTTAATGATTGTGTATTAGTATATACTTACATGTGGGATAGACAACTTTAAAAACTATTTTTTATGTATTTATTGGTGCATGTAGATATGTGGTGCTTATATTTAATAATATCTCATACAATACATGAATCACTGGTGTGTTTGATACTGTACTACTACAGTCTGGGTGAAATGTATGACATAAATATTAGTATAATACCTCTAGTAATTTGGAACATGTAAAATTAAGGTACCTATTCTTTACAAAGTGTAAGATGAAGAGTAACAGAACCCTTTTCCCTACCCTGCTGCCTTGAAGTCCAATTTTTTTTTTTAGAAAGCCAGAGCCAATGAAGGTGTGGGCTTTGCAGTGAGATGAGGAAACGCTCTGTAAGGATTCAAGCAAACAGACCTAATACTTGGAGCTAATGCTTTTGCCTTAGATTGCTTGGGCTTCAGAGGCTCCGACTCAGTTCTTGACATGATTCCAGTGATTTAATAACAGGTGCCTCCTCTGTGCATTCTGCCAAGAAATACCATCTTGTAAGCAGAAAATAGAAGTATGCATGTTAAATACTCTGATATTGAGAGGGGAGGAGCTAGGCTTTTTTTGTGTACCTGATGATAAACCTGATTGAAGACTGACTCAGAACCTGATCTGAGAGCCAAACACACGTAGGGTGCTTACACACTGATGCTTGAATTCACACGAGAAGCATACTTCTGAAATGAATCTCCATACTGCTACCTCTTATTATGCCTGTCTTCACATTGTGGAGCACTCTCAAAGTGCACAAACTGGATTCCCTTTAGCCCAATCTAAATCAGAAGGTGTCCCCGTGGGAGAGCATCTATCCTCTCCACTGTTGATGGCCAGCCGGTCCATGGGACCAAACTAGACCTGGTTCTCCATAACCTCAACCTGAAATATATACAGTGTGTATGTCATATTCTCAGCAATTGTTGCACTTTACACAGCCTCTCCTGCAGGCTCACACTATTTGCTAAAATGAACATAGCTTTCAGTAGCCAATTAGGTTGCACATTAGTTATGTCTTCTCCATTACTGGATTGCCCAATTAGGAGCTCATGTATAATAGGAGAATCCTACTGACATGAAGGCTATTGTTTAATGAGTCAAAATGCACTCTAAATACTGACATTCAAAAGGCTGCAAAGATGTATTTTTTTATTTCAGTTAACGTATTTCACATATTGATGTACATTGCTCTTCCATCAATGGAGACATAACTTGCCCTGAATTATGTCTTTTCTGTTGAAGATTAGATACATTCATCTGCTGTATGAATGGGGGACTCTAGGTAAAGCACCAAAACAGAACAGCCGGTAGCTTAGCAAACTCTGCAAGAAATAATGATAGAAGTCGTCTTTGTGTAAGAGCTAATGAAACTATGACATACTCTGAGCAATTCAGTGAAACACAGAAAAAATGAAAAATGAAATGTGCTTGGGTATCTTTTTAATTGGAGACCACTAGATTATGGGATATTAAGCAAAGGTGAAATTTTGACATGAAATGTAAGTCTGAAGGATGCTTTGGTGGAGTGTATTTCCCCTGTTCTTTCCTCTGTGTGTTGGATACACAAGTCATATTCTGACCAGAAGACCGGATACATGATATTCTAGCTCATTAATTGCGTCAGATGGAGGGTACAGTGGCAGTAAGTGGTAGGAAGCTGGAGGCTGGCTTTGAAGGTAATAGTGAGGATAAAAAGGGGTGAGTGGGAGACATGACTCATACCACAGAACTGTGAACAATGACAGCAAGCTGAACTGTGGCTTGGTGGCCATTCTTGGTCAGCTGTAATCAATATACCAATTGTAAAATGTTCTTTATGGTCTGTGACTGTGGTGGTATCCTGCCAGCCACAAGGACTACCCTGAACTGAGAAGGTGTCTGCTCTCTGTTAGTGAACTGTTACAAGCAATGCTTGCTGGAAGGTGTGTAGGCTTTTCTAGATTTGTTTTCCATGCTGCCACTACAGATGAAAGTCTGGGTCATGCTCTTCTTGCGTTACTAAATAGTTCACTTCTTAATTAGTTCCTTTTATTTCCAGGGATATTCAAAGATCAAAGGACCTTCTCATCCTGTGGAAGGATAATGAAATCTAATCCTAAATATCTCACATAATTTTATACAGTTATTTTAAGAGAGATTATTTGAATCCTGACTTGGTATGCCAAGAGAGGAGAAGCCTTTCGGAGTGACTGAGTGTCCCACAACAGCAAGGTTTATAAGAGAGAAAGTATGGGAGAACAGATCATGGTCAGAACAAGACCAGTCTGGTGAATGAACATATCAATTTATCAGCAAGTTGTGGTAGAATTGGAAGCATTTCTGCAATTTTTGATGTTGTCATCTTGATTTAGTAATTTATTTTAAGCTGATGTCAGGACTGGGGACTCAGTTACCTTTAAATAATTCATCTTTCTTACACCCCAGTGAAAACATAGAACCTCCTGTCTCTAAAGAAAAATGGTCTAGGCTACACAGGAGTTATTATTCCTACAAGGTAAAAACTTGTGCAAAGTTGGTCCTGGGAGAGCTTTTTCTAACATATTTGACTATGTAAGCATACATGGTACACCAGGGGATGGGCCTTATGCCTGTTGGAATCAATTGCCTGTGCCCTCCTGAAGTACCACTTTAACAACACTATTTTTTATTCTCTCATGGTGCATAGATGCTTTCCCCACTCGAGACCAAAAGATTTCCTACATGCCACTGTTTATCTGAAGAAGCCCCTAGAGCAGCCCCTTTTATTGTCAGTTTTAGACTAGACACTAGCGCCTGTTAATCTTGGGCTACCCTAGTAAATATATTATGTTCGGGATACTGCAAGACTGGAGGTGTACTTTGGCTTCAGGGCTGACTTTGAGTACTCACTTTGTAAGTTTTAGAAGTGAAGGAAGATAATGATTTAAAAAACCCAACAATATTGTAAAAAAAGCTTTTGAAGAAGCCAGAACACAACCCACTTTATTGAAGTGTTACCTAATCGTAGGTTCTTAAATTCTGCACGTCTCTTCTAACTTCTGATATTAACTGATCAGCCTTGTCGCTTCTTCAGGGCTTCATGGAGACATGCTTGTTTGCTTATTTTTAGTAGCTGTTTTCCAGCTAGCTCACTTCATATTGTACTGCCTTGGGGAAAGATGCTTGAAAATATTGTTACCAAATAGTAGTTAGGAATTCTTGAACGTGGGTCTGAACCCACAGACCAATTCATGAGAAAATTCCCGTTAAATTCTCTGGAAATTGGATGCAGCAGACAAATACTATCTTTAACTGTAAAAACTTAGATCAAAATAGGAAGGAGGCAAATGTGTTACAAGAAACGACAGAAGTGGCATTACAAATCATATGAAGCTTAATTCTGAGGAGGACTGAGGGACAGACACCAGGACCAATGACTAATATTGCAAGACTCATCATTGTTTTGCTCAGTGGAAAACAGCAGATATTAGTTTTGTGTTGTGTTTTAAACGAAACTACTTTCTAAACAAAAGTGACTACATTCTAGTATCTAATTTGAAAGTGGATTTTCAAGGGAGCTGGATGACAGTATTTGCTTATGCCTTTCAAAGAGGGCCAGATAATAGCCTTGTGAACTTCAGCTTTGCAAAGTAAGCCAGTAACAGTATGTTGAAAGTTGCATGATCTAGGAAGTAGAGGTCCACTTCATAGTTGCTAATTTGCACGTAGAATTTATTTCACAGACAAAACCAAATTATTTTTTTTCCATTCTAGTCCCCAAAGCCTTGAGATCCGAGTCCAGAAAGGTAGAAAACTAAAGATATTGTAGTCCCTTAAGATGTCTTTTGCTGTTTCTCTTCAAGATGTCTGCAAATGGTTTCTGAATTTTATTTCAGTTCTAAAATTCATTCTACTTTATACTTGATTAAATCATATGATTCCTCTTGCTGTTGTATCTGTGATATGATCACCTCTGTGGCTCTGGACTGGAAGAATCCAGGAGCTGATAACCACCTTGTAATCACATTGTATTTCTCACCATAGTATTTGAGCACTTCACAGTCTCTATCCTCTCAAAAATTGTGAATGATCAGGTTGTACTTTAGGCCTCATTTAAAATTAGAGAAAGAAGATACTGAGCTGTGCCTCATCTATTTTATTGTGACCTGCTGATAGCTGGAGTATCTTTTTCCATTTCTGTCACTCTTCTAATCTTTGAGCTGTGCCTTTAACAAAATAAATAAAAGTCACAGGCTGCTTTCTTTGTAACCCACATGAAATTTCATGTTCAACCTTGTTGAAAAGATTATGGTGATGGCTAAATAGAGTGGATTGAATTAATCTCCAGTCCAGCTCCACAGGAACCAAATTTGAGTGAGATTATTTGAGTGTATATATCTGCACATGTGTATATTATGTATATAATTGTATGTATTTGGGACCAT
This sequence comes from Numenius arquata, assembly GCF_964106895.1. Lineage (NCBI taxonomy): Eukaryota > Metazoa > Chordata > Aves > Charadriiformes > Scolopacidae > Numenius > Numenius arquata. The sequence goes on along the minus strand of NC_133580.1, from coordinate 28,493,590 downwards.
AATGAAATGCAAGCTCTGGCTCACTGTAGTCTCTCTGTATCCCTGCCAGGCATACTAATGCTTCACCTTCTGCAATCAGAGCATTTCTCAGGACCCTTAATAAAGTAGCATATTTGTATGCAAAGTCATTGAGAGCTGCCAACATCATGATGACATGATTCATCGTTTTTGCTGATTCTCAAGGCATTTTTTGCATAAAGAAGCCTTTGAGAACTGACCAGAACCTCATTCTTCCTTTCAGGGATGGCTGTCAGGCCACTGCAGACAGCTTTTGTGTTCACTAAGCTGATTTCTTTCACAGGGTAAAGTTCCCACTGGGGGAAGTGGTTGCCAGGAGACGTAAAACAGCTACAGCAGGATGCAACTCTGCTTTGCTTTGGCACTAAGAGTTCAGGTGAAGGCACTGCTAGTTACACCTGATGGATGGTTTTATGATCGAGTTCTTCTAAGCCTTAAAAAACAGCCTTTTTTTTTTTTTACTTTTTTTTTTGTACTTTAATCAAAGAAGAGAGTGTGTTAAGCGTAGGACCCTCTTCCATTGTTAATGCTATAAAAGCTGAATGTTCACAAAACTGTGGTGTGTTTTACAATAGTGCTGTGTCTATTGGTGCTTCCTGTTTACCGCTGGAAGGGGCATTCTCCAGTGGCCCAGCTGCCTGTCACTGCTGCACCCTTTATCTTTTATCGGGTGGTTATTCTTCCACTATAGCCTTTCTTCAGCTGGGGTGATTGCTCGCTTTTCAGTACGTGTGGGGTTATGCTTTACTATGTGAACTTTGGTGGTGATGCATATGCATATGCAGATTGATAACCTGAAATCCTCTCTTCAAGTACAATTACTGGGGAGGCAGTGTAAATTCCTGTAGCCTGATCAATCAACGTGCTCTTTCTTGGAGAGTCAATTTTGTACAGTCATATAAAGCTGGAAATTCCATCCTGTAAATAACAGGTCATTGTCCAGTTACCTCGGTACATAGCTCAGTAACCTGTGTTTGGTTAAAACACATCTTCCCAGTCTGATCTTGAGAATATCCACTGATATTTTTTCCCATCTCCACATTTTTTCTTGGTAGCTAGTTCCCTTAGTGAATCGCACTTCCCACTAAAATGTGAATTTAATGTCTGGCTTCAGTTCCCAGACATCAGTCCTTGTTAAATCTTTCCTTCAAAAGATTATAGTGTCCTTTAGAAAATCTGAAACCTTTTCTTTGTGAAGGTGTTTATATACTGTGATCAATCATTCTTTGAAACTTCTTTCTAATAATCTAAGCAGACTAAGCTCTTTAAGTGTCTCATAGCAAGGCACTTTTCCTTAGCCTGAAATCAGGCTTTTTACCCTTGTATACGCTTGCTAATTTTTCAGGATCCTTTAACAATCTATATCTGAGAAATAAAAACAGCATGCCAATATAGTCTGACCACTGCCATATACTAAAGTAAAATTATTTCCTCACTGTGATTCATTTCTCCTGTGTTGATACATGTTGTGATTTGAATTTTCTTGCCCGGTAATGTGCTAGGAGGTCAGCTTTCTGTTCAGCGTGAACACAAACCCTTTTCAGAGTAAGCAGTCTTCCAGATAGGCCCGACCTACAGATTGTATCTTTCTTATTTAATGTGCTCTTTACTGTGATTGTATAATAGTTCTTTCATCAGTGTTTTACATTGCTTCGTCAATGACCTCTGTCTTTAGCAATCTTACGTCTACACAGTTGCCTTTATTACCCATACTTGTGATTTCCTCAGAGAAATAACATCAGGTTTATTTAACAAGCTGCTATTGTCATAAAAGTATATTGACTAACATGAACTATATTACAGCCTTTATCAACAGTCTTGCACCTGCTTTTGTACTGGTGGCTAGATCAGATTAACTATCTGGCTTAGTCAGCCAGTTACTCCATTTGAAAACCAGTGCCTCGGGGAGAGATACAAACAATGTTCATGCCTGCAGACTGCTTCACATCCCTGCTAACACTGACAGCAGCTGTGACAATGAGCTGAGGTCACCGAAGCCCTCCCAAATAGGTTATCAAAGAGCCCTTTAGTTTTAATGACATCCAGGCAATGTTAGCCAAGAGTAGCTACGTTTAAACTGGTAACCTGGAGCTCATGGTTTCTGTAACCCATTAACAAACTTCTAAGCCAGTCAAACCTTTCTAGAGGGGATTTGGAGGAGTTACTCCTTTAATGCTGTGGAGAATGGCATGTACATCTCTAATACATGTGAGAAAATATGCTCCAGAAAGCTGGTGGTTTGAAGATTGTGAGTTAGAATTAGAGTGCTTTATGGAATTAAATTGCTGAAAATGCTTCTGCTTTACCGTCATAGTCTGTTCAACAAATCAGTTGCGCGTGCTCTGATTACGTGTCATATATTGAAAAGTATATTTCATCTGCTATGTGGAATATAACATTGTGGGAAAACTCTGAAAACAATATGGAACATTCCCAAGTCTGTACAGACATGTTAGGTGAGTGTAAAGCATTGACATTCTTTTTGAAGAACTTTGATATCTGACACAGAAGAAACACCTAAACACTTCTGCTGCATGCAATTTTTTAAAGCAATTAAAAGAGAGTTTCAATATCAGATATGATTACTTCACTCTCCCTAGGTTACTGACACAGAAAGTTTCTTTCAAAGTGCTGGTGCAAGTTGGTTAAATTGCAGTTCCTGTAGTTATCATTAAGTGCCAGTTCTGACATTCTTTGAACTATGGGAATCCTCAACTAACACTCACAGACCTCCTGAAGCACTGTGATAATTTTCACTTGATTCAAATGATCATCTAAGATAAGTTATCCAAGGAGAAGCTCTTCTTCCATTGCTCTAAATTCTTGATCAGGAACACAGAAAAAAAATATAAAATTGTTGTGAGCTGTACTTGGAATATACACATATGTAGTTTTGGTTATGAATCAATGTCTTTTAGTGACTTAATCAAATGCATTTCTTCAAAAAAATTTGTGTTGATTTCTTTTCTCCTTGTGTGCAAAGTCGAATGATAAAACCCAGAACAAAAGCCGCTGACATCAAATAGATCTTGGGCAGGGAAAAAGCTGCTCCTTGGAGCAACCCTCACAGTGATTATACAAGAAATATGCCAGGACCTGGTACTGCCAGATGTCAAGCAGCTCGGGAAGTTACTATTAGATACATTATTTTTTTTCAGTAGGAACTGAAGTTTATCTAAATTTTCTGGGACAGTCATCCGTGGTCCTGCCCAAGGGGTTCATTTCTTTCCCCCTTAGTGTAAAATATGCTCCTCAGTGGTGACCTTTATTTTTCAAATAAAGTCCTTAATTTAGGACTTAATAGTTACTGCCTCAAGCCCTGATAAAACATCATAAATACATCAAATATCTTTTAATTCTTAAAGGCTCTAGCCTAATCTATCAGTTAAAAGCCAAGTTTCTAATTAGTTTGCTTGTTGCATTGCTTTGGACTTGTTGGTGTCAGAATATAGAGGGTATTTTAGTGCTTTGAATGTATTTTTAGAGTTTGCTCAAACCAAAATGAGCTCAATGTGGAACTCAGTGCTGTGGCAGCCCGTTTGCTGCTTTGCTGTTTTGAGATGTTTGTTAATTTGTTGGCAAAACTATTACTGTAGAAGCAGCTACAGGAAGAATTTGCATAGCAAATGACAATGCAAGTCACAGAAATGGAGTATGAGACAAGTCTGTTCCCTGTGTTTGGGCAATCAGAGACCAGAGTGCCCAGACGCTAGGGAGAATGGTAATTTCCTTGGGCGGTCTTCTTAAAAATAAATAAATCACTGTGCATGTAACAACGGACAAAACAGGAATTCTGAAACTGATACATGATGCAATACAGCCGTCCTCTTCATTTTTAATGGTGGAATATAGAATTTTGTAGACCAATTTATCATTGGTACTCTTGCTCTTTGCTGCTTTTGCTAGCTGAATTTTCCTGATCTGTTCAAAAACATGTTTCAGATATCGATGAGTGTCTTGAAGGCGGTTTGGGAACCTGTGGCCAAACCTGTACCAATGTTCCAGGGTCCTATATCTGCTCCTGTTTGCCTGGCTACACTTTGGATATTGACAAATGGTCTTGCTATGTGAACGGTAAGGTCATTTTCTTTTTCAATGACTAATAAAGATCTTTAGAGATTTAGGTAGCATTATTTTTCAAAGTGAACCATGCCCATCTGGTCCCTACTGGACAGTGACTGGGATGCTTTGGTTTGCTGATGGAAAAACTGGCTCCTTCTACTGTGTGGGTAAGCAGCAAGGCCAAAAGTGGATGCCACAGAAGAGTGATTGTGAGGAATGGAAAGTATGGTGGTGGGAGATGAATGAACATATAAAAACAAACAAATAAAACTAACCAATGACTTCCTTTTTAGTAGACATACTCTCTGTGTGCTTGGAACTGCAAACTCTTTTATCCCATCCTTACTACTTCTAGGAAAACATAGCAGTACACAGCATTTTGCTACCTTTTGTCTCTTTTAGGGACAGAAATAATAAGCAGGAAGCCCTTATTTTTGGTTTGGCCCATTGGCAGTTTCTTAATAAACTTGAGCGCTACTGTGAGTTCTTCATCTCACTTGCTCTGTCCTGAGTGTATGAATTGATTTTTGAACGTGTAAGATACATTTAAATTTTAAAAGTTTTTAGCCCTTCTAAGAGGAAAATGTCTAAAGTTATTGCCTTTGAATAACCTTCATAAGAGTCGTTTAGATGTGGTGTTGGGGGATATGGTGTAGGGGAGAACTTTGTAGAGTAGGGTTGATGGTTGGACTCGATGATCCCAAGGGTCTTTTCCAACCTGAATGATTCTGTGATTCATTTTGTCCTCAACTAATGCTACCCAGGGAAAAAAATCTAGTTGGATTTTATTGATTGTTTTAACCCTATATTTCATCTAAAGTATGAGGTAGGAGTGCTCTGAAGTTCACCTCTCACCTCTCCACCTTGGTTTCCTGAATGTCTGGGTTTGGTTCTTGTCTGGGATATGCTGCAGCTCCCTTCTGATCCAGGAGCTTGGATTTTCTTTTTCTGACTAATGTTTGCCTGGGAGTTTTGCTGATGCAGAGATGGGCTGTGACAGGGCATGTTTCTGACCCAAGAAGTAGGATACGTACTTGTGTCCCTGAGCCTTTGGGACCATGAACTTCACCAAAAATATTCTGGTAGCTCCCAAATTGGCACCAACACGATTACTTCAGTCAGCTCCTAGAATCATTGTTATTTACAGCAACATGTGACTCAACAAAGACCCAAACTGGATTTTTTGTAGTCCTGCCTAAACACCTCTAGCCTCTTAAATATAATTTTAAATTTGTTTTTAATCAAATGTTTTGTAAACTTGTCGCTTCTGAACTGAAAACAAACATGTTACCGTCACAGTGATATATGTACACAAGTATCTTTCAAAGATACCTTAGTATTGGAGGACTTTAACCGTTTTTAACACTATTGCTAACATTTATAGCACCAGTAGAAAGCAAGTGATGGCTCAGGAGTTACAGTGATGGATAAGGAACCCTTATGCTAGGTATAAACCCTTCTGTAGGGGATGCACCAAGTGAAATATCCTCATGTTTTAAAGACAGGAAGCTCTTAGATGCAGATGTTGTTTACCTGTTCATTAAACACCTGATAAAATTAAGTCCCAAGTCTGGCTGATGCTTCTGCAATCAAAGTTAGATTTGTTCTGTTTAAAGCCCTCATTCATGGGTGCCTGATAGGAAATTCCAAGAGTGGAAAGGACAAAACCAAAGTATATAAATGCTCTTGGTCAACTAATTGGCAAAAATGCAGGCAGTACAGCTGTCAAATTCCTGAGATAAATCAACCTTGCTACACTTCACCGTTCATTTACCATTTACGTAAAACAAGTCTTCATAGTTTAAATATTCTCACATGGGGTTGCTCAATGCAAATAGCAGCAGGAAAAGGGAGTCACTAAAATCCTAGAAGCAGCTATAACTGGGTGGTAGCTTAAAAACCAGTCTGTTAATGTAGAAACAAGCTAGCCTAGCTTGCTGTTCTCTTGGAGAAATCAAAAATGGGCTTGTTCCTCTGCTGTGAAAGGGGTTGAATCAAACAACCTTGCAACCATCATGAACGTGGAACATCTGGCTAAAATTTATAGAAGTGATGTCTGTTGACTTTAAAGCCTCAGGTTTCAGGCTATTAGTAAAGTATTTAGTTAAAAGGTTGCAAAACTGGTCAATAAAATCAGTTTTATTTTCAAAAGTTTATGTGCAAGAAAACTGATGATAGTGCATCTTTGATGACATCCATCCCTCATAAATGGAGACCTGCTCTGCATTACAGGAAGGTCAGTTCAACAAGTGATTAGACAGGCTTGAAAGCTGTTATTCTGTTGGATCTATATCAATGATTGCATTTCAAAGTCATTTGGCTAAACCATCACTGGTATGCCGTGATCTGTTGTTTCAGGCAACCCTGTTATAAATCCCACCATTGCCACCACAGTGAACTTTCTTCTTTGAATGTTGTTTCAGTGGTAAATTAAAGACTAGGTTGTATACTGCCAAATTTTTATTTATTAGAAAAATCCCATTTCTTTATAAAATGAAGGCTAAAATGTGACTGGCTACATAAAAACTAATTTCCTCTGCTGCATGCTTGATAAACATCCATAATATTCAGACTGCCTAAATGAAAACCACTGTGGTTTAGAAATGCAGTTAAGGTTCCTTGGGCAATCTTAACCTTGCCCTGTGGTGATACCCTAAAAATAAAAAAGGGGACTAGATAATGTTTGGGGCTGCAGATTACACTAGCCCAGCTTTACGTCCTATTAATTGTAGTTCCATACTTATCAAAGTATCATGATTTTAAGGTTGCATGAAGGCTATTTGGACCATCCTAGTTCCTTATAATTTTCAACCTTAATTGGATTTCTACAGTTCGGGGCATAATTGGAACGTCTTTCATTTTAACATATTTTGTGTAAAGCCCCTGATACACTCTTACCCTTCACTCAGTATGAATACAGTTTTTTGTTCTGAAAGGAGTTGCTGCTGTTGAGCTGTAGGAGTTTTAAGTACCGGTCTCTTGGTTTTCTTCAGCCCTCTGCATCACAAGAAGCCTTCACAGTCTCTAGCTTCTTTTGCCCCGACTTGGGATCTTCGGTTTCCTTGTTTGGATAAAGTGAGACTCCAGACCACCTCTCTGTGATACGTTCTTGCTATAGTGCAATAGTTGGAAGCAGTCTTGACCTTGAAGAAGCATCCATGGCATAATTCTTCCAACCTCTGTTGGCATGCATGCAACAGTTCTTCTGAACTCTGACTAGGCTGTAGGGTTTGGGAATAGTGGTAACAACCACTGTAATCTCAGTTTCATGACTCCGGATTTTTTTTTTTTTTACCTAATTTTTAGCATTGTGAAAGGACTTATATATTTCTATCTTATTGGTTCTCTGTGATATGCCGGGAAAGTTATCATTAAAATATGAGAGAGGTGGTTAGATTGTGACCTTTCTCTTTGGCTAATATAATACTGATGAGAACTTCATGCAGCAAAAGTGCCATGCTTATCTGTTGATTGATCTCTTTTTGTTTTCTCCACACCAGACCCTGCACCATTCCTACTTTTTAGCCATGGAAATGCCATCTTTAGAATTGACACTGAAGGGACCAATCATGAAAGGTTGGTGGCTGATACTGGTCAGTCAACGCTTATGGATTTTCATTATACAGAAGAGAAAGTGTATTGGGTAGACTCTGAAAGGCGACTACTTCAGAGAATTCACCTGAATGGCACAAAACGAGAGGTAAAATAATCAGTTCTCTGCAATTCTCCAAGTTAATCGGCGTAAAATCTTCTATGGAAACCACCTGCTCTTTCGCTACAATTCTGCCATTCCTGTTCATTGATTGCACTTCAGGGCTATTAAATATTTTTTGCTGTCGTAATAGTTATTGTCCTGAATCTAGGCTGTTATACTGGTATTCACCGTACATTTAGTATTTTCTGTGGATCAACTGAAGGGGAGTTAAAAATGAAGGAGAGGAAATTCAGACAAACTAAAGCTTCGAAGACAGTAATGTTTCTATCAGTTTTAAATTAATCCCTGGCATTATGGGAGTTTGTCTTCCAGATTACTGTAACTCAAACTGGCACAAATGGTATGAGAAGAATGTGCTTGAATTCCTACTCATTTTTTCTCAAACCTTTTGTTGGTTTCTATGGTTGCATAAACGCTTCTTTTAGCACTTCATCCTTTGTTCAGAAAAAGCTGTGCAGTTCAGTGCATCTGGCTGACTAAGAAGGGCAGACAGGCTTGTTGTGGCTGAACTTTAACGCTGTGAGAGCCTTCTTTTGTTTAGGATAGATCGCCAGTGTTCCTGTACCCATGTGAAATCTTCACTGATGTATTTTATGCTGATTTTTAAGGATCAGGGTCCAGCAACGGCACATTAGGAAGTCTTCCATCTGTAACAGTACATGCCTGGGTGCTTCATAGTGTGCCAAATGCAAGAAGTTGTAACTAAAAGACTAGTCCAGCGTATTTCTTGTGGAGAACAGTTTCCCCTTTTGCAGGGGGTCCCTCACTTCAGAAGGGGTTTGTGTAAGTACGAAGACCAAATGAAAGCGATTACAGAATAAGAAAGAGAAATATCTACAGGTCTGAGGGAAAATGAAGCAGGCAAAGGAATGAAATGGGAAGCTTCAGTCTGGGACTCTATTCCCTATACTGGAAGTCAAGTTTAGGGTAATCATTAGGATGCTTCTTGTTGTCAATTTTTTTTTTTTTTTTTTTTTTTTTCTGTTTACAGAGACTCTGTTACATAGACAAAGGCATTTCAGGATTTGCTATTGACTGGATAAATCAAGACATTCTCTGGGCCAATAGACAGAAAGCAACCATAGAAACGACAGACATGAATGGGAAGAAACGCCGAGTTCTTCTAAGAGATGTTGGTCGTCCCACGAGGATTACCATTGATGCTGAGCAAAGGTAATTTTAACTAGGTTAGTAATTTCATTGAAATGGGCTAAAAATGTGCAAAGTACTATGATTGTGGTTTATAGGCTGCTGGGCTAGTCTGTGCTCAGTGTATTATCTCCAGTCCAATAGCTCCTTGAACATTGACAAAAGAGAATAAAAGATTAATAGGCATATAAGAGATAAATAGAGAAGTGCGTGCGAAAAGCCCACTGAAGGCTAATGCAGAATCTATACTTCTTGGTCATCAGGTAAAATTTTGCTAGTGAGGAGAACTGAGGGAATAGAGGTATTGCTGGTCCTCTCTCGCTGTCCTCTCTCAAAGACAGCAACATTCGAGGGCAGCAGAAAGCAGGACTGGAGCAGCAAGGGGAACGATGTCTGCAAATGCCTGGAGTCCCTTGTGCTTCAAACATGGCACACTTAGAGAATAAATTGGTATGTTTTCTGAGAAAAGGTCTGAACTTAGGTTTTACTCCTGTTTCCTTTGTCTCTTTGTCAGTTGCTTTGAATATTGGTTCTGAAACTGCTGTTGCTACTTTGTGTCACTAGTAATTCGGTGTTCATAAAGATACTTCTTTCAGCTTCAAGCAATTTACACCGAGAACCACGCTCACATAAGAGATTTGGCCTCCTCAAGAGTTATCAATATAAATTGTCACATTGGTCTCTCCATGCTAATTTCTGAATTTCACTGAATTTTTTTTTAGAGTTGGAAGGGACCATATAGATCATCTAGTCGAACTCCCCTGCTGAAGCAGGATTGCTTAGAGAAAGAGATTGCTTCTCTTTACAGAGAAGAGATTGCTTCTCTTTACACATAAATCTCTTCCATTAAAGTTGCAAAAATAGAAGTGTTTAAAAATGGCAGTATAAAATTGGGCTGTCCTGGAAATGCTTTCACCTATACATTTATAACCCATTATAACTGTAGACTATGTAACAGTGAGGCAAAGCCATGAGGCAGGGGCTGATTCTTCCTCCTGGTTTAGTATAGTCCCTTGCCAGTGAGATCTAATCCATTTGGGGGCCTTTAACAAATGATTAACATAAACATAGCAAAGCTGTCTTTATGCTACATTGTTTTGTACATATAAATGCTGCAATTTTGTGAAGACAAGGCAAGATGATGATGCTTCTTGGAATTTTCATGCATAAGAAACCCAAGCAAAGAATCTAAACCCAAATATTAAAAAATAAAATATACATGTATGAGGGATAACTTGCTATTTTGGAAGAACTGCTGTTAACCTTAGTCACATCGATAAATCTGCGTTCTGATCCATGAATAACTTGACATATAAATAGCTTCAGTTGCACAAGTGGTTTGAGTATTGGAGCTGTATTTTGACTGTGTCTTAATTTAATAACAGCATAGTCTGGCTGCTGTAACCAGCAGGAAGGTAGAAAGAAATGAGAACAATAATAGAAATGGTATTTTTAAGTTACGCACTTAATGTTCAACTAGAGTTTCTGGAGATAGATTCCTTCCCAGAGGCAGAGGACAATGCATATCTGCCTCAAAGATGTGTCTTTCCCCAGGTTTGCAGGAGTTGCCTGTAGGTTTGAGATATTACTCCAGTTTCCTTCTCTGACTGCGTAGCCGAACAAAGCAGAGGCAGAGAATAGTGCTTCATGGTTAAACTGGGCTCATGCCTGCTTTGACCTACATGAAAGAAATTTCTATCTCATTGCTTCCCGAAGAGAGTCGTATGGTCTCTGATAGAAATGTATTTATTAAAATAAGAAAACAACTGTAACAAACTTTAGTTCTAACATTGCTTCTGTTAAACAGAAAATACTTTATTATCGTTTCCATTCTTAATAGAGCTATGTTAAGGGGAGGTGTATTTGGGCCTTTTTTTCAAATAGGTGAGTACGTACTAAGAAAGTTCCTTGCTTTATTATTAGTTTTGGTTCTCACTGTGGTAAGACTGAAAAATTCTGTATACAGGAGCAACTAAACAAGGAGTATGTAGCAGTGATGTGATCTTGCAAATGTGGGGTTTGGTGGTTGGTTTGTTTTCTTTCAAAACATGCTTCTCTTGCCTGCAGGCTGTTATTTTGGTCTTCAGATGGTACAGTTTCCAGCATACACCGAGTATCCCTCAGTGGAAGTGATGTGAGAAATGTTTTAAGAACCACAGAAAAAATAAAGGCCATCTCACTAGACTTGGTTGACAGAAGGCTCTACTGGATCCAACATGACCATGGGAAAGAGATTTCCCATATTGGATCATGTGACTATGATGGCAGAGCTGTCCGTTTGCTCAAAAATTCTGTCCGGTGAGTTTTCCTGAGCTTGTCAGAAATAAAACATGCATTTCCCCGGGATTGCTCATTCTCCCTTTTATTTTGTCAGTTCATAACACAACAAAGTATAGTGCAAATGGCCTGTAACTGTAAATCTACTACTGATAGGAGAATGGAAAAAAGTGACTGTTGTAAGGATAATACTGCCATTCAGTACTCTCCATCTTCCAGGCTTTTAGCAAATGATAACTACTTAATCCTTAGAAATCCTCTCTGAGTGTTTATAGTGGCCTTTTTTCTGCAGATAGAGAAGCCAAAAGCAAAGAGATTAAATGATTTGTTCAAGGTCACAGTGGGTGAGCTCAGGTGTCTGAGCTGTGCTCAAGAGACTGAGCTAGATCAGGTCTTTCCTATCCTCTTCTAAGCCTGTTGTCCTCCTTAGCTGCTGGGTGGGGAGGCTTGGATAACCCCCTGTGCTCAGGCTCTCCAGCAAGCATCAGCAGATGTGGTGAAAACTGTCCTACGCAACAGTCTCGTTCCCCTCTGCTCCCTGGTTCTGGGGCCGAGCACGGCTGAGGGGTCTCTTAGACCCATGTACTTTTTGATGCCTTTAATATTTGGCCTTCATGCTTTGCAGTGGTACAGATGCTCTGTGGTGGGCATGTTTTCACTGAGGTACTCAGGAAAAGCTTACCCTATATCACTGCAGATTCTATCAGTATGCCTGGGTCAGCATATGTGTAACAGGGATTGCCAACTGCAAAATAAGAAAAATACAGGGGTTTGCTGGCCTGCTGATTTAAATAAGCAGCACACCATTTGCATATGAGGAACAAAAAGCTGGTTTTTCACTGCATTGCCAGCTGTCACATTGGATTACCCTTTTCCCCTTTCTCCATTGAGTTGGCTGGTGTTCACGAGGACATCAGCACTTTCCCTTAGAGCCTGGATGATATGGATTCTTCTTTTTCCACCTGGAATACATACTGGAAAGTGGAGTTCAAAAGTCAGTCTTTCACTATTTTTTCTGCTTTCCCTCATATTTAAAACTGGGTCCTTTTGTGGTTCCTGCTGGCTGCTATAACCGACCAGCAAATGGAAGATAAATTCTTGTGATAGGAGAAGTAGCAAGATGGATTTTAGGAATGTCCTACTCCTACCCATCCATCTCCACCCTGATTTCATGGGACAGTGAGAAGCGTCAGAACGGGCACTGGAAATTGGGAAATGGGAGAGCTTACCTGGCCTACCTCCTTCAGCACAGCAAGGGTCTATTTTAGTTGCTGGGTTCACCAGGAGTGGGGTGATACCTAAGCTTTCTCTGTCAATTGAGTCAGTTCTGAACAACAGCTCTTATAACCTATGAGAAATTCAGGCTGTCCACTTTGCATCTCTTTCTTGCAAATCTGCAGGATTCTGGGTGCTGGAGTGTTTGGGAATACTGGCACCTCATCTGATTCTCATAAAATACTGTAATATATATAAAAAAATATAAGATAGATATATAAGAATACAAAGGTTATTTACAGTGAACTTGGCTCAGAAAATGTATGAGTGAGTAAATATATAGGGATCAGGTAATGTGACACTTTGTATTATGTTCTCTTCATTGTAGACATCAACTGCTTGGTATGTCTCTCTTTGCCGAGCACCTATACTATTCAGAGTTAAAGTCTGGTATGATATGGAGAGCCAACAAGTATACTGGAAACGTTGTAGTGACAATTAGCCTGAAGCCATCGTTTTTTCCACCAGTGGAGATAAAAGTGGTGCATCCATTTAAACAGCCAGGTGCAAGAACAGATTCTCAGGATTTCGGTAAGTAAACTGTAATGATATAGTTGTATTTGTGAGAGTAATAATGTCATACACTCTGAATTTCCACAGTAATAATTTTCTTTGGCAAAATTCCAGGCCTCGGTGAAGTCAAGAAAAAAACTTCCTTTAATTTCAGTGATCCACAGTTCCACTTGGTGTGTGTAACTCCAGCTGAAGTATGAGGCTGGAAGTGTGCTGAGCATGAGCTGCTCATTTCATTAATCTGAATACACATGCAGATAAATGCGATTTTCTCCTTCTCTTCCCTTTGTTTACACAAAGATGTTTTTATACTTTCCTGCTAAATGCACAAAGCATACACCTTTTTAATCCTCCATGTAGAGTATCTTAATCAAATATCTGGTCCCTTCTGGAAATTTTATTCTAATGTGCATCTAAACACCTCTGGTTATTATGGCACTAAAGGTTAAGTGCATAGCATGTCCTACAAGTGATACTGTGGATGTCTCAACTTTGCTGTGAAATGGCTGGATAAGAATCAGCCTGTTTTAGACAGACTTGAAGTTGCCGTAATAACTCTGAAATAAGAGCCTTAGGTCTCTTTGATATCAGTTGCAGCCTACAGTATGAAGTGGTCATGTCACTGCCTTGTACTGTGGGACAGAAAACGAAGGTAGTTGACTATGGATAGCTTACCCTCCTTGAGGATTCCGACTGAGGCAGTAGGGGTGGGCGGTGTCCAGGGGAAATAATGTCTTGTTCTCTGGAAAGCAGACATAGAATATTCTTGCGTTAATGGAATAGCTTTTGTCACCAGTTTTGCTTGGATACGAATAACTGAGCAAACAGCATACAGGCATCTGTGTGTCGAGCAATGGTTGCAGAACTCCCAAGGGAAGATTGCCAGGGGTTCCCAGAGGTATAGGTGGTACAAAGACATGAAGAGAAAGTAGGTTCATATCAGCAAAAGTGAAACTGTAAATTGGTGACTGGTGACAGCCAACATGGTTTTTTAAGGGCAAATCGTACCTGACAAATTTGGTGGCATTCTACGATGATGTTACAACATTGGTGGATAAGGGAAGAGTAACTGACATCATCTACCTGGACTTGTGCAAAGAATTTGACACTGTCCCACACGACATACTTGGGTCTAAATTGAATAGACGTGGATTTGATGGATGAGCCACTCAGTGGATAAGGAACTGGCTGGCTGGTCACACTCAGACTTGCGGCCAACGGCTCAGTGTCCAAGTGGCGACCAGTGATGTGTAGTGTTCCTCAGGGGTCGGTACTGGGACTGGTGCTGTTTAACATCTTCGTTGGCGATATGGACACTAGGATTGAGTGTATCCTCAGCAAGTTTGCTGACAACACCATGCTGTGTGGAGCAGTTGATATGCTGGACGGAAGGGATGCCATCCAGAGGGACCTGGATGAGGTCCTGAGAGGTGGCCATACAGAGGCTCCTGAGTGCAAACCTCATGAAGTTCAACCAAGCCAAGTGCAAGGTCCTGAACCTGGGTCAGGGAAATCCCAAACACAAACTCAGGCTGGGCAGAGATGGATTGAGCAGTGCTGAGGAGAAGGACTTGGGGTTGTTGATGAGAATCTCAACATGAGCCGGCAATGTGCGCTCTCAGGCCAGAAAACCAACCGCATCCTGGGCTGCGTCAAAAGAAGCGTGGCCAGCAGGTCAAGGGAGATGATTCTGCCCCTCTACTCTTGTGAGACCCCAACTGGAGTACCACATCCAGCTCTGCATCTCTCAACATAAGAAGGACACGGACCTGTTGGAGTAGGTCCAGAGGAGGGCCACGAAGATGATCAGAGGGCTGGAGTACCTCTCCTATGAAGACAGGCTGAGAGAGTTGGGGTTGGTCAGCCTGGAGAAGAGAAGGCTCCAGGGAGACCTTATAGCAGACCCCCAGTACCTGAACGGGGCCTACGGGAGAGCTGGAGAGGGACTCTTTGTCAGGAAGTGTAGCGATAGGATGGGGGATAATGGTTTAAAACTGAAAGAGGGGAGATTTATATTAGATATCAGGAAGAAATTCTTTCCTGTGAGGGTGGTGAGACACTGGAACAGGTTGCCCAGAGAAGTTGTGGATGCTTCATCCCTGGAAGTGTTCAAGGCCAGGCTGGATGGGGCTTTGAGCAACCTGGTCTAGTGGGAGGTGTCCCTGCCCATGGCAGGGGTGTTGGAACTCGATGATCTTTAAGGTCCCTTCCAACTCTAACCATTCTATGATTCTAAATAGATGACCCATTTCTAAATATCTACTATAAAAAAGGCTTTGTCTGTCTTCATGCCAACCAACAGCTTTATACAGTACCGTGCTGTCTCTCTTTCCTGAAACCAAGTCTAAGTGGGGAACTTTCCCCTTCAAGTGCTTTGTTTGCAGTGCAAAGAGCTGTTGAGATGCAGAAGAGAAAGTGTTCCTGGACATCAAGCTTGTAAACAGAAGGAGCCTCCCTTCAGAGACAACACCTGTTCTCTACTTCCTTCAAGGAAAACAGTCATCTTGGGAAATGGAAGCACTTTTTCTCAACTGACACATTTGGTGCTTTCACACAGAGTAACTAGGGAAGGATACATTTGTGGTGCAGGCAGTGGCATGTCCACACATCTCAGGGTTGTTGCAATGAGATTTGGGAGGTCTCATGACGCATCTTTGGGTGTCTGTCACCATGAATCTCAAAGTCTCTTGAACCTCAAGGGCTATTGTTTGTGTTACACGTCTCCTCTCCATAAGAGTATGTAGCATAATTTCATTGACTATGGGTTTAGCTTTTATTCCTCTCTCAGAAGATTAACTCCACTTCTTCCACTAGAACATGCTGCTTTCTGGTGTTTCTCTTTCCACTGGAAAGAGGGTTTCCCCCCCTTTATTAATAAATAAACTACTGGTGTATTTTAATGCCTTGCAGTACATATCCTTATATTTCCAATGTTTAGTAAATTTTTGTATGACAGTAAGTGTTGTCAGCAGTAGATCTTTTTTTTAATTCAAAATCCCAGCATTTTTACAAGAAGGTAAGTGATGGAGTAGAAAGAAGCTTAGCAGGCTGAATCCTGATGAACCTTTTGGACTTTGCATGTACATTGCTTGGCTTATCCACTGCAAGAACTGGGATGAAAGGAGGACTAATGAGCCTGGAGTACAAATGAGATTTATAGCTGATCTTACAACAGAGGAACCTGGAGATAAAAGCATACCTAGACTAATTGGATGCTCTGTACAAGCTAAGAAAGTGTATGTTGCAATGTAATGTCGGCTGTGAATTATCAGGCCTTATTTAAAGCAGATAGCAAGTGAGTTCCTTCGGATGAACTGATGAGAAGTGCTCAACTGACGTGATTTGATTTTTTTACTGGAATTTGGATTATTTACTACTTAAATTCCTCATGTCTCCCGTTCCCTTTCTCTTTCAAAAGATTTTCCTAGATTGATCAGGGCCAGAGAAGAATGTTAATTCAGCTATGGGTTTGCTATGACCCCACACAATAAACATCTGGAAGATGGCCTCTAGTTTACCTCAGCTCACTTTGATAGCTAACCCTAGATTTGATGACAGTATGTGCATTTATAAATGCCTGCTGGAATATTCTTCATACTTTTATTAATGGCTCATAAAATACCTTAATTACCCTAAAATCTCAAAGACTGCCTCTGGAATTTTTTTAAAGTATCTTGGCTGACAGATTAATGATATTCAGTACACTCAGGATATTTTTTTGGAGGAATTATGTTGTGTTTCTTTCCAGTTTAAAATATCAGCATCAGGCTATTATCTGAGAACACCCATTTACATATGAGAGGTGATGGGAGGGAAAAACCCCACAAACCCCAAGCAAATTAGAAAGTATGGTTTGTAATGCTTGTTCTTCCAGAAAAGATTACCTTAAAAACTTTGTGATTCATAATTTAATCACCATTCACTTTAAGTTTTGACATGTGATTGTTTTTTTACATATTGATTTGGCAATATTGAGTCCAAACAATTATTAGAACTCAAAATATCTTCTTGAGTTTACCCAGATGGCATAATTATTGCTTCGGTTAGTTGTCCTGTAACTCTCATGTGTCTTAGGTCTCATTAGTCTCATTAGACCGATAATGGTACAAGCAAGGGGCAAAAATACAGCACCAGTGATAAGCATAAGATACAGCCTTGAATGTAGACTTGTTTCTGTTTTGTGTTGTTTTGTGATTGCATGTACTTGCACTTTTGTCATTCTAAAGAATTCTGTATTTGAAGATTAGACAACCTACTACTGTGTGTTCCTGATTCAGTTGCAGGAGGGACAAAGATTAAGGGTCCAATTCAAAACTAGTTCTACAAAAAGAGAAGCTAGCTAAAACTGTGCAAAATTCAAGTCTCTCAAAAGCTAACATGCTTAATGAGATAGATAATATCCATTTAGTCATCCATTCATCATTTTTCAATTAGTGGTAAAACTTTTGTTAGAGAAGAATTAATCAGTTTCATGCAAATAAGTGCAATGTTGGTGATATTGAACAAGGCCATGTGCAAGGTCCTGAACCTAGGTCAGGGAAATCCCAAGCACAAATACAGGTTGGGCGGAGAATGGATTGAGAGCAGCCCTGAGAAGAAGGACTTAGGGGTGCTGATGGACAAGCTCAACATGAGCTGGCAGTGCACACTGGCAGCCCAGAAAGCCAACCGCATCCTGGGCTGCATCAAAAGAAGCGTGGCCAGCAGGTCGAGGGAGGTGATTCTGCCCCTCTACTCCGCTCTTGTGAGATTCCAACTGGAATACTGCATCCAGCTCTGCAGCCCTCAACATAAGAAGGACATGGATCTGTTGGAGTAGGTCCAGAGGAGGGCCACGAAGATGATCAGAGGGCTGGAGTACCTCTCCTATGAAGACAGGCTGAGAGAGTTGGGTTTGTTCAGCCTGGAGAAGAGAAGGTTCCAGGGAGTGGAGCCTTATAGCAGACTCCCAGTACGTGAAGGGGGCCTACAGAAAGATGGAGAGGAGCTCTTTCTCAGGGACTATAGTGATAAGATGAGAGATAATGTTTTAAAACTGAAAGAGGGCAGATTTAGCTTTGATATCAGGAGGAAATTCTTTCCTGTGAGGGTGGTGAGACACTGGAACAGGTTGCCCAGAGAAGTTGCGGATGCAACTGGAGGTGTCCCTGGAGGTGTCCAAGGCTGGGTTGGATGGGGCTTTGAGCAACCTGGTCTAGTGGGAGGTGTCCCTGCCCATGGCAGGGGGTTGGAATTAGATGATCTTCAAGGTCCCTTCCAACTCTAACCATTCTATGATTTTAGCCAAGCCCCAGTGTGTGTCTGGGAAATTTATTTCAGTCTTTTATAGATGTGATCTGTCATTCCAACAAATGGCCAGCATCTTCTCTGTTGTGGCTAGCAGAAGACTAAATGTTGAACTTCAATATTATGCTGCTTTCCATCTTTTGGAGTTTGCAGGGTAATTAGGAAATAGTACAAGGAAATTGTTCACATACAAATTTCTTTGTCTATATGAGCCCATGATCTGTTACACAGACAGCACACGGCAGAGACAGTGTCATGTGTGGGTGGCTGCATACCCACATTCAGTAGCAGCAGTTCAGCTATTCTTAGCTTGGAAAAGGGGCAAGCAACCCCAGAAGAAGATTAGGAAGATTAAAACAAAAATAATAGTTTGGGAGACAAAAATAAAACCATGAGTGTTGCATATCTGCGAAAGCACCAGCTCTAAAAGATATCTGAGCACAAACATGAGGCTCTGCAAATTCTTCCCATGAAAAAAAAAGATACTTGAATACCTATTTACCTTTTTCTATGAAGCATAAGAAGTAGGAAGGCTTCTGGGGATCTGTTGGGTACTTTTTTATGCTTTCTTTGAAGAAACTTTGAACATATCTTGAATATCTGAAACATTCTGTTTTAAATCTGAGTTCAAGATTTATAACGCTTGTCTTTCTCATAGTCAGAAACCACAATCCACTCCAGTACAAAGATTCTCTAGACTGTGCTAACACTTTCTGTCCAAATGAAATGTGTGGTCATTATGATCTGTCCAGCTATTTTTTTTGCTAAATAATGTGAGTCTTGAACACTGCTTTGTGCTAACAATTTCCAGTTTTTGCTTGCGCGCTCTCTCTCTCTTTCAAAGCTCTCTTCTCTCTTTTTGTGCTTGTGTGCTCTCTCTCTGTTGCTCTCTTCTTTCTGAGTGTTTTACGGAGCCTGATAACAGGTAACAGAGCCTGTGCAGGACTGGTGGCATAAGAAGCCCGCTACACAGGATTTTCCCTTTCATAGTCACTATTAGGTATGCACCCAAATCAAACCATCCCCTACTTCAGGCTCTCTCATCTGACACAGAGCTAGAAATGATCGTTTGCACAGACCTACTCTTAGTCTTCCAAGTAGTCTTAGTCTTCATTTTTATAGTGACTTTTTGGCCTGATTTTACCAATAGAAAATAATACAAGTTATTTTCTATTAATAAGAAGTTCCTCAGGTTGAGTAAGAAGCTCTTGAGAAGAGACATCGTTGAGCATCTTTGCTCAAAGTAGTTTCTCCTTGAAGGTTGATATGGTAAGAACTCCATTACATTTATACTATGTTTGTTCTTCCAGAAAAAGGAACCTGTGGTTTGAATAAAGAAAAGTGCAGAAGAAGAATCTGCAGGCCAGACTCAAGGACTCATCGTTGTAAATGTTCTAGTGGCTTTATTTTAAGTCGAAATAAACAGTTTTGTGAAGGTAATACATGAATCTCCCATCAGCTGTATTCCATCAGATAGAATAAAAGAACAGAAGAATTTATTCACTTATATCTTGAGTATGAAAAAAACACACTGATCTTACAAATTCTGGTTTTGCCATTTCAGTTTTGTGTCCTCTCAGGTTCTGAGACAGTTTAAAAGAAGACCTATGAAAGTGTCACAAGTATTGTTCTTGCAACAAATTTTGGTATTAGCCTGAGTAGTTAAAGGAGCTTCAGATAAGTAGACATGCTTATGGATGCTTGTTTAATTTTTAAGTAAAAATTGAAATAGATATACCACCAAAGGTGAATCATTAAAAAATCCTGCAACAAGATGGCTATCTTAAGTCCCTCTTTCAAAAAAGTCACAAATTCTTAACCTACTTCTAAATGCTTTAATCTGCATTGTGTTAATACAAATCTAACATTACTATTAATAATAGTTAAGATATCACTTTCAGAAGTATCTTTTTCACTACAAGACCAGATTTGAAAAGACATAAAGATACCAAAATTCCTAGCTTACAGATCTGCCTGAGCAGCAGCCATCTAGTTCTCAGGAAGTTCACCAAGATTGCTTTCTGAATTTCAGCTTCTAAAGCACTTCTGTGTTTTGAGAATTTTGCTTAAGTCATGTTGGAGCCAAACTGTTTAAAATAATTTTTATCTGAAGAAAGTGCATAATGTAAATTTTTTGGGTGCACACAGGGCTTAACTGGCACCGGAGTCTGTGTGGGAAGGCATACTTTTGAAAGTCCTCTAGGCACCTATGCCACCTGTGCTGGACATAAGCAGCCTTTGCAGGTTTTGCTAGAAGGTTTTTAAAGCTTATTTGATTGAGGTCTGCAAACTTGCTTTTTATCATTTATTAGGATCAATATTTTTTTGTAAAATGAATGGGAAAAAGAAGTACTTCTTCAAGACTGTTTGTTTGTTTCATTAATCTAATTACCTGACATGGTTGATGACATTATTCTGACACAGCAAGCGCTTCTTTTTGGCAGATATCAATGAATGTGGCTTCTGGAATCATGGCTGTACTTTGGGCTGTGTGAACATCCCCGGTTCCTATTACTGCACCTGCCCGAGAGGTTTCGTTCTTCTGCCTGATAGGAAAACATGTCATGGTAAGTAGCAGTAATACATAAATGCCTCCTGTATGATATTGGAGAGAGTCCTCATTTGACACTGGGAACTCTGAAAGTTTTGTGTGTTGCATTGCTCACTTCCAATCCCTTATTATGTAAGTAGGATCAGCTTAAACTCATTGAACCAAATTCAGATGTCGTGTTTAAGGAACTGTAAGTTACACGTGAATAATCAAGTATGAGCCTCTTCAGAGCAGAAAAAAAAAAAAGAGTCAGGTCTCCAGAGAGACCTCTTTGCTGAGATTAGTCTCTGTGGCACATTCCAGGTGGATAAGCAGTTAAGTCTTTTTAAGTGTGGTCTCTGAATTTGGCTCACTCTGTCTAACCTGCATAACAATTTGCACAGTCTCTGAATGAGCAGCTTACAGCCTCATTCTTTTTCTCTTCAGATGAGGGTTGATAGCATCGCTAATATCCATTAAATTAATGATATTAAATGCATGTGCATCTGTTTACAGTGAATAAGACACGTGGAAGTATTCATAAAGTTGTTTATTCTGGAGGACTGATGCACTTGTGGTGGTTTTTGTTCTGTTTTTTTTTTTTTTCTTCTAACAATTAAATTTTTTTATAAGAAGAATGCCTGAGAGAACTTACCCATATAGCATAGGTGCATAAACCAGGAAGCTTTCTGAAGCTGGATAAATGTGAATAAACTAAATGCAGAGAACACAGAGAAGTGGAGGGAAAAAACAAAGACCTGTTTGTCAATAAGCTTCAAGGACCATACTTTAGTCATAGTAAGGGTCAAGGTGAAGGTTTTTGTTCTCCCTTTATGTAGCATTGTGTATATTCAGCCTACAAATGAATGAAGCCTTTCTAAAGTAAGTCTAAAACGTAAAATGTGAATTGCATCCAAGTTTTGAGGTCTGGAGATATTCCCAGTCACTTTTCTATTTCATAATGAAGTGAACCTTAGGCATAAGCAAAGGATCCTTCTCACTTGTTTCCATGGAAATAAAAGATTGGCATTTGACCCAAGTAGAAGTGCTAGTGCACACCAATGAGTTCAGTCTGGATCACGGCAGGATCAGGACCTAGGGTATATTAAATATCACTACCAGAGAGTATCAGAGTCTAACAGACTCTAGCAGTCAGTCTATCTATTTTAAACGTCCAAGAGTCACTTCTCCCTCTCTATTAAGAGTACGATTGAGTGACCCAAACATGGAGGTCCAGGGTGTGTGTGACAGATGCAGAAGGCAGCATGATGTGACAGAAAACCTATGGGAGTCCTGCAGCCAAAGGCTATTGGGAGGTGGGATATCCTTTTGTGTGCAAAACAACACTTAGTGTGCAACTCACTCGTACTCTGGATGACTAGCTTGAACTATACGCTTACATTTTGAGGTGCTCAAATTAGGTAGAAAATAATGTTTTTCTAACACAAGCTAGTGATGCAGCGTGGACAGTATAACTCCTTAACTACTGCTGCACAAGGCAGATATATCACCATCTACGCAACTTGAGAGAGAGAGAGATGCAAGGTGAGAAGTCCGCATGCTGACCAGACATTTTGATGATTTGTCCTGCAAGTGCAGTACAAAGCTCTTCATCTAAAGCCACAAGCTCTAGTCAGAAAGAATCATAAAATCATAGAATGGTTTACGTTGGAAGGGATCTTAAATATCTTCTAGTTCCAACTCCCCTGCCATGGGCAGGGACATCTCCCACTAGACCAGGTTGCTCAAAGCCCCATCCAGCCTGGCCTTGAACATTTCCGGGGATGGGGCATTCACAACTTGTCTGGGCAACCTGTGCCAGTGTCTCACCACCCTGAGAGTAAAGAATTTCTTCCTGATATCTAATCTAAATCTCCCCTCTTTCAGTTTGAAACCATTACCCCTCATCCTATCACTACGTGCCCTTGTAAGAAGTCCCTCTCCAGCTTTCTTCAGATATTGGAAGGCTGCTATGAGGTCTCCCCGGAGCCTTCTCTTCTCCAGGCTGAACAACCCCAACTCTCTTAGCCTGTCCTCATAGGAAACAAGATCAGTTTCTGGACTCTATTCACCATGCTTAAGGGGTTAAACAATCCAGTCCAGAGCACAGTTACCCTGGAGAAGCAATATTTGCAGGAGCTATGCACCATTTACGCCAGTGTATGTGGCTGATTCAAAGAAGCAGCTGTGGGAAACCTGCATTAGTTCCAGTCTTCCAACGGGTGTTGCCATATGGCACTAGAATTGGCATAAAGAGATGCAGCACTGCAATACAGAGGGTAGAAGGAGGATATCCCGTGAAATTGCATTAAAGAAATACTCAAAAAATATTGGCACTCCAGCAATTATAATGTGAAGTAAAGGAAAGCTATTGCCAGGTCCTCAGCTTCAAAAATTACCAAAGGAACATAACTGTATTTCTGGAAGGTTCATCTCCTGTTTTCATTGATTACTCTGTTACCCTTGGAGTAGTAGGAAAATAGTTTTTCCTCATTCTCTTTGTGTTTTAGATTTATTCTTTCAGTATAACTGCCTTGTAGTTTTCAAAACCTGATCTGTGTTCTGGTGAAATGTAAAAAAGAAAGCTTTCAAAATTATTTCTATTTGGATAACACTTCTTCATACAATTTTGGAAAATTTAAAGCTGAGCAGTATAATGGCTTCAGAGACCAGCAATTTTGGCTTTCTCCTTTGCTATAGTTACGGGAGGGTGAGAAAAAAAAATTGGAAAAACCCCAAAAAATGAAAACAACCCCCAGAAAGACCACAGAAGTGTTATACTCTCAACATCACGTTTTTTTTCCTTCTTTCTTTCCTGCCTTCCTTCTTTCTCTCTTCCTCTCTTTCTTTCATTCTTCTTCTTTTCCTAGTTAAGAAAGCATTAACATCTCTTTTTGGGGGGATTCGTACAAATTTGTATCATAATTTAAGATTTTTTTTTCCTCTTTAAATTACTGTAGAGCTAATTTCCTGTACAAGTAACAACACTGAATGTAGCCATGGTTGCCTTCAAACATCTAAAGGGCCTGTTTGCTTTTGTCCTGAAGGATCTGTACTCAAAGTGGATGGCAAAGCATGCACGGGTAAGTAACATTTTTCTAGTGGTAGTGACTGCTAAACTCTGTTTGCTCTTAGCACTGAGAGCCCGAAGTGAATGATGTCATTTTATACTCATTTTTCACAGCTGTAAATGATTGTATGAGTTAGGAGGCAACAGAATGCCAGGCTCTTAGAGTGCTGAGATGAGCAATATTAATCTTTTTTTAATAGATGTTTCTTAGCAGCAACATCCAATCTTTGCGGGCCAAATTCTTTTGTTGTCAGCACAGCTCAGTGCACCTCCCAGACGTTTGTTGCAGGAGACATCTAAAATTTATATTTGAGAGGAAATATAGGTACAAAATTAAGGCTTGAAATCTGAAGATGACATTATTGACATTGCACAACCCAGGTTCAGAGTCACTCTAACTTACAGCAGTTTCATCTAATTACCCACAAATGGGATTTTTGCAGTCAGAATTTCTGAAGCAGCTACGCCCACTAATCTGTCATTCCCCATTCCAGCAAGCTTTCCAAATTCAGGGGACTGTATCTTTTCAACTGTATCTTTTCTGTCTTAGGGGTCAAGATAGCTCCATTGATAACAGCCTTACACTTTGAAAAAGAGTTTGAAAACTCTGGGAGAAGTTACTACCAATTTGCTTTCATTTCACTAGACTTCTGCTTTCAGCAGGAGGCCTTTCAGTAACTCTATCAGTGACTGAAGTGCTTTGCAGTGTAGAAGTCCTAGGCAGAGTGAATCGTTCTCTTGCTTATGCCTCTGATTTTTGGTTTTTTGGTTGTGTTTTTTTTTTTTTCTTGGAATGGCAAAGTTAAATTTTTCAAATTCTCTGTTTAAGGTTGTACATCTCCAGATAATGGTGGCTGTAGTCAGATATGTTCTTCTTTAAGCCCGTCCTCCTGGGAATGTGCTTGTTTTCCTGGATATAAGCTTCAGCGAGACAGAAAGCACTGCACTGCTATAGGTTGGTATCCTGGTATGCCTGCATATTTCTGCCAATAAAAGGAAAAGCATTTTAGAGTCATTTAAAGTGGATTGCATAACTGGGATCCATTTTTGCACTGCTTTTAGGTTACTTTGTGAAACTTGGGAATTACTAGTTGTTTGGGAAAATAACCTATTTTGAAAATATACCAGAACAAGCACCAGCATATGATTCAGCCTCAGAAAATTCAGTTTATTAACCAACTTCTGTGTTTCACTCTGGGCTCCTGTACTGGGCAGGTCTGTCTGCAGTATTCAGGTTTTTGCACCTTCATATAAATGCGGGTGTACCTTCTTCCCAGTGTTACAGAATTGGGGTTGAGGTGTCTACATTTGGAGAATAGGGCAGGGAATAGTCTGTTGAAGGACCTTCCCTACAAGGATATTTCTCCCCCACTGGTCCCAGGAAGCCCAGATATTTGATGTGATGTTTGGATTCCAAACCTTTCTGTTTCTTCTGAGAAAAGGGCAGAGCCTGGTGAGCAGCAAGGTATAAGAAATTGCATGAGAGAGAAGAAGAAAGAGAAATTTGTGATTTGTTTCAGGAATAAGGGAAAAGCTTTATTTTTTGGAGGACAGCATTTTTCTTGCTTTTACTGTGAAAGGCTTCTCATGTGCAAAAGTCAAGTGTTCTGGCATTTACGGTGATGCTGTGAAATGCAGAGGGAAGATTACCTTGAGGCAGACTCGCTCAGTGTGAAATGCAACAGGGCTAGTGACTGCCTTTATCACAAATTTTGGCACTGATGCTGAAAACCCATATTCATGTTTATCTTTGATTTCTGATGCAAGTGGGATGTGGGACAAGAGCCTTCATTTCTTTATGCTTCTGTTACTCATTTTGTCTTCTACTGTTACTTTCTTGCAGTGTTAGCTAGGGAGTGATGCGGGAGAGAGATCACTTTGAACCCAGTGAGATTAACCTGGGTGCAAATTTTGATCAACAGGTCCTAAGCCATTTTTGTTATTTGCAAATGGCCAAGATATCCGCCAGATCAGTTTTGATGGAACAGATTATGCAAGTTTACTTGACTGGCAGATGGGAATAGTCTTAGCACTGGACTCTGACCCGGTGGAAAATAAGGTAAGGCATTAAAAGCGAGAGGATTTTGAAGTGTTGCAAGGACAAATGGATTGGGCTTTCATGTGCCTTAACCTTTCTGCTGACAGTGATCCAGATTACATGTTGTGCTGCTTGTTCTGTTGCCTGTCCAGGAGCACAACTGGTACAAGATGCCAAACACCAGTTGAAAAGTTTCATCCTTCACTTTCCGATTTAATGTGCTTTGTACTTCAGGCCTTCTTTCAATTTCAAAGAACTTTTGTGTGATTGATAGTTTTCTTCCTTAAGATTTCAATACTGTTTTCTGGAAATACATTGTGGGGTTTTTTTCACTAGGTAGCTGTAAAAACAACAGTATGGGTTTTTTTCTGTACAGCTACATCCCACAATCCCTACTAAATGTAGGAGTGATCTTAACAGGAATTGCTATGTCCTGATGTTATTGAATAAAATTGCTGAACGCTCACTGGGTTTATTGTTCTTATGAAATGTCTTCCTCATATTACAAGATATTGCTGTTGGAAACGGGAATCTGCTCATCTTCTCTGCATTTAAGAGTTGTTTGTATGGATGTGGCCACATCCCAGTGCCCTACTCCTTGCCTGTAGGGGTTGCCCCACTCCTACAAGGAGTGCCCTACTCCTTGCCTGCAGAGTTGGGAAGAACAGGAGTTCAGCTGTACTTTGCTAAACCTTCTGTGGCAGGTAGTTATTTTTTCCCACGGTGAGACTTATTTACACTGTAAAAGTGTTGCAAAAAGGTACTGGGTGGTACAGTGAGAACTGATGAGGAGCTCAGTTAAATTGCTGGAAATATCTCAAGGCCTGGAAGGACACAGCTAAACAAATGAGAATGTTACCGGATCTGCATTACAGGAGGATCGTTTCAGGCGCTGCTGGAACATGGCCACTTGCTCCTGAAATAGGGCCCTGCTAGGGAACTAGCAGTTGTTCCGTGCTGTGCTGAATATAAATCAGCTGTGCTGGTGACATTGGGTGCGCACTCTCATTCCGCTTCTCTAGGGAGCTCTGCACAACGGTGGGGCTGGCAGCGTGGAGGTGAGGTGACGTGCAGTGGGCCAGTCAGGCTGCAGCAGTCTGGGCCTGATGGCACACAACTGAGGTGCGAGGTAAATTAGCTCAGCATTGCTCTGTGTTCCCATGGTAATTGAATTAGCTGGTTTAATGCTAGAGGCCTCCCTCCTGCTTTGTTTGGCCTCGTGGTTAGCATCAAAACAAAGTTATTTGTTTTGTTGCTACCATTTGCAAAGAAAGCCTCAGCATTGCTTTGTATACAATTCTGCCATACAGCGTTTGGCTCCCTCTGCATATCAAATACATGGCAATTTTTTGTTCCTCATCCTTGGAAAACACAAACCTGATTTCCCCACCAGCAGACAACTTTTATTTAGACCCAAAACTGAGAAGCCTTTTCTGGAAATGTTAGAGCCTCACAGAATAGACACCTGGTAAAAAAAGTAAGATATGTGCAGGCTGAAAGAGGGAAGAAAAAAAAAAAGAGAAGTAAATTATATGACTCTTTTTCCCTTCCCAGCCCTTTGACACACATACACTACTACTCTCTTCTCCCCACTCCCCCCTTTTTAAAAAGAGCAGCCAGTGAAATGATAACATGCTGCTTTTTGCCTGCTCCTACTTTTGCTTCCTCAGCTGTGCTTCATGTGAGGTAGCTGCTTGCTGAAACAAAACCACAGGATATTCAGAGGGCTGTATATAGGGCAACCAGGATTAACAGCTAAGCACAAGCTGCCTGTAAAAGTCATCCTGGTGGAAGGATAAATGCCTTTTTATTTGATCAAGGATCACAGGTTACCTGTGCAGCTTTTTGTGAATAAGAAGTTGAGGGAACTTGCAAGATTAAGAAGTTGTTTTAGAAGTGGAATTATTAGGCAAAGGCAATAGAGCAGACAGTGAGATGGGAACTAATAACACCTCATCTGTTATCTCTTCACAGATTTACTTTGCCCACACAGCCTTGAAGTGGATAGAACGAGCTAATCTGGATGGCTCAAATCGTGAAAAAGTTATTCATGAAGCTATAGATATACCCGAAGGCCTCGCTGTGGACTGGATTAACCGTAAATTGTATTGGACAGACAGAGGGTACATGCTCCACAGTGCATTTATGTTGAAGCATGCCATAAAATATTTGGAATAAATGACTGGTGATACAGAAATAGCTGAGCTATCACTCTAAATTCAGTAATGCTTCGTATTCTGATTGGGTAGCTATAATCTCAAGTATATACATTTGGAAGATTCTTTGAAATGCTGGAAGTTCACTTTGTGTCTGTTATTGTATTTTTATCTTTGTCTTTCCAAGAGGCGAGGGTTTGGACACAGTTGTAAGGAATCTAAAGCATGTACTGCATGTATACATATATGTATGTGCACATGCACGTGTGAATATATATATGTATATGCTCATATTTATATACATACACTGCATGTGTGTATATATAGGTATATCTTTATTTATATAGAGATATATATAAAAATAATGAGTGTTACTGCACGAATACATCTTGGACAGCTAGCATTGTTGACAGCTAGAATCATGCCCCTTTAAGCTAATGGAGAATCTTTGTCAATTATCTCTGTTGAAAGAGGAAAGGCTGCTGGCAGGCAATATGGCTTCACATTTCAGCTGATACCTAACCTTACCTGCAGAGAGAAAAAAAAAAAAGACCTTTGGTGAAAAGGCAGTGTCAGATCAGAGCACATAATGAAGACTCCTTGAAGAGCAGTCATGATGTTTCAGTATGACCCATCTTCTTTTAGTCAATAAAAAGTGCCTTTGAATGTCCAGATCACTCTCTTTCTCCCTTTTCAATATGCTGCTAGTCCACTTCCTTGCTATTAAATACAATCTTGTCTGCACAATTGTGCTCCAGTATAAATACGCTGGCGTGTCTTGTGAAATGGGAAATTGTCACGCTTATCTCTGTAAGACAAAGAGGCAAGGGTGAAGCTGTGAACTGGTACCTGCCGCATCCTTCTCACTTACTGCATTTACCTGTTTGTATTGTCCATTTGCATGAATACATTTCTCCTTTCATGTTTGTGTGGCCTTTCTATGCAGGTTCAGGTAGGAATGGAAGGATGTAGCCTTGCTTTCAGGTAGAGGCTGATATTTGTTTGGCAAGGTGAAGTTTGTAGCAATAAGTACATTTTTCTGGAAAAAGGTTGTATTGAGAGACTGGCAATACAGATTCCATACTTGACTCTCCCATGGATTTTTATGGGTGATCATAAGGACCTCAGCTTCATTCTTTCCTGTAAAATAAATATAATATGTAAAATGCGTGGTGATTTCTGCATGAAAATTGCTATATATAAGTGCCATTTTAAAAAAATTCTTTACACATTTAATAATGCCATTCAGTTAGGAGCTTGTTTTCCTCCTGACTCCTTTAAAAACTAACATTCCTCTATTACTGGTCATATTTCCAACTCCTTATTTGCCCAAAAAAGGAGAGCATCATGTCTCCTGCAGAGCAGCCGGTATTTTATCATCATGCCCTGGACTAGATAATGAGGTTGTAGCATGAATTACTGGTTGATAAAACAACTAGACACACCATATCAGCAGGATTATTTCCTGTCGTTGTAAAGTTATTTATTACAGTTTTGTGCTAAACTAAAGCAACGCAAAAACTTACGACGTTCTGCCTGAGAAGGTAATTAAAAAGAGAGCAGGGAAGACTTAACAGTGCTATGTGTGTTGCAGGAAGGCATGCATCGAAAGGAGCAATCTGAATGGAATGCAAAGGAAAATGATCATCTGGGAGGGTATCTCCAAGCCCCGGGGGATTGCCATTCACCCGTTTGTTAAGTAAGGAGTGATAAACCTGATTAATTGTCTAATACCTGGGGAGGCTTCTTAAAAATGAGCATGCCATCCTTGCCCTTTTGGCAGTCAAAAAGTGCATTAGTCTCATGTTAGGATAGTAACTGCATTGCAGAGTTGTGTGAACTGCAATGTTTTATTGCTGGATTTCTTTTGTGAGTTGGGACATGTTCATTTCTTGTATAGATTTACATAAATATCAAAAGCATTAACCATACTGTATGCAGTTTAAGCTAAAGAAAAGCACAACCAACCAAGGCCACCCTAACAGTTGTAAGCACCACACTCCAAACTTTGATGGTTTCACATCTATTAGCGTGAAGAAGGTAGTCATTTTTAACCAATGGTGCTTACAAAGAATTTTTTGGCCATATTTCAGTTTCTGAGGAAACTAAACCAAATCTACTGTTGTGGAGATGTGTTGATTGAAATGTACTGTCTTATTCTCTAGTGCTGAGGTAATCACAGGAGTTCTGAATGTTTAAACTGTTGATGAAATTCTCGTCGTTTTAATCAATGGCAAAGTCCCATGGATATGCCTGTAGTAGGATGGCTTTAAATGTGTTGATTTTTTTTTTATTATTATTATTATTTTTATCCTGCTGTAACTAAGTACTGATGAATGAAGCTGAGTTGGGAAGGGTGTTTTGTTAGCTTCACTCTGTACAGAAAAGACCTGAAACAATCTTTCTGTAGAGGTTCAACATAATGGAGACATTTTACAGGAAAACTTTTAAGAACAGGTAAATTCAGGGAGATTGTTTATTAGAATTACTGGTAGAGGCAAGGGCTACGAGGAGAAAGGGAGGAGGAGACATGACTAAAACCTTCCTTATTAGAAAGCTAATATTGAAAGGAGGAACAGACATTATAGCAGTTTCCCTAATTGTACAGTCAGTATTAAAGAGAGATCTGAGACACAATTAAGACTGTTGAGAATACCAATCTCTGCTTTGGCTACAGCAAAACTGGTCATGTAAATAAAGCTAAGTGAATCTGTGAGTTATCTCCGTAAACCGGACAAAGGCAGCTGATGCCTAGGAAGACTGGAGTCCAAGCTTCAGAAGTAATTTGTGGCTTTGGTTACCTCTGTTTTAGGTGGCCATCTTGTACTTGTGTGTTCTTTGAAAAAAAGTAAGCACTCAGTGGGTAACATTCAGGACTCTAGAGGGAGACCCTGAGAATCATGATTTTATTAAAAGAAGAAAAGAGGCTGGGCCTGATACTGGTTTATTTTTTAAAAACAAAATAACCCAAAGACTCTTGTTTGCTTTCCATGGGTGGCAGGTAATTTTGGTTTCATTGTGCTGTTACACCCCTGCTTAGACAAGAGGCTGGATAATGCATCATCTGTTGTCTGGGTTTGCTAAACCGCCATCATCAGTCATGTGGAAAACTCAAAAGGCAGATAGGAAGAGCTGGCAGTTAGCATAGGTGGGAGGATATTTTTTCAAAGGTTTTGTGCCAACAAGCAGAGTGGGGATTCTGTGTAAGTCCCAGTGTAATCACCTGGAGTCTTATGGCAAGTGTTAAAAGATCAGAAGCCAGTATATTTTATTGAAGTGTACACTTTTTCTCATGTGCCTCAGGCCTTTTATTGCTCTGATCTGATCTTTCTGCTTTGAAAGAACTCCACGAAGAGGAGGACAAATATTTACTTACTAACTTCCTGTATGCATTTTGTTTTCTAAAGGAGATTATTCTGGACTGACATGGGGGTCAATCCCCGGATTGACAGCTCTTCGTTAGAAGGCATCGATCGGCAAGTTATAGCCAGCACTGGTCTGGTGTGGCCCAGTGGAATAGCTCTCGACTACTTAGCTGACAAGCTGTACTGGTGTGATGCTAAGCAATCAGTGGTTGAGAGCGCAAACCTGGATGGTTCTGGTCGGCGAATTCTTGCACAGAATGATGTAGGTGAGGCTTTGGGGTTGATAAATTACCTACTGCTGCTTGTCAATGTGCACGTGTATCTGCATGTGGAACTGTGCATGTGAATTACTGGCCAGTGGCTCTGCTGTATATCCAGTGCAACTCTGTGTTGAGGTTAATGGCATCACTTAGTTCTTCATTCTGTCACCCAGTTGACTTTTGTTTATGCATTTTAGGAAGAGAACAACTTTCTGACACTCTCTGCTTTTACTAAGCAGCTACTTTGCATTGCATAGAGAACTTCTCTGCCGTCAGAGAAAAGTGAAAAGAAGGAAGGGGTTAAAAATGTGTTTTGCTTGTTCCATGTATGGCTGCTTAGTGTAATTCAGTTTTTGCTGTGTTTATTACACCAGTGAGCTATATTGATGTAAGCTGGAAGAGAATTAATCTTGGCCGCTAGGTCCTTGAGCAAAGAACCTGCGTCTGCACAGTGTTGAACATTGGGAACACAACAGACACTGAATAGAAAAATTATTTACGCAATATGCTGGTAGTTGTTATGGCTGAGATTTCTGTCGTTTGACACGGTACTGTGTTGTTCTGGAGCAAAAGAACAGAAATACTACCAATGAGGAACTGATGTTGTACCACATTGAAAGTAAACCATGCGTTTAAGAATCTCGTACAGGGCAAATTAGTAGAGGACAATTCCCTTTGTGCATGATATCTCTCTGGGGATCATTTTGTAGGTATGCATGCAAAACATGGGCGGAATGAGGACTCTTGGCTCAAGACAGTGATTGCCACGGGCAGAGACTTTACAGCTACTCTGTTAAGCAGCTGCTGTTCTAGTCTTGTCTCTGGGAAGGCTTGTGTTCATCTCCTAAGCCAGATGCCCTCCCACTTATTTGGAGGGGAGCAGACTGAGGTCTTGGAGGAAGCAGTGTTCTCCAGTTTATAAGACATCAAAAGCCCTGAGCAGGCTGACTTGCCAGCCTTCCTCTCTTTTCACCTGCTGCACATATTCTGCTGTACACTGCACCTTGCAACTGACCTGCAAAGGAGGACCTTGAAGCCTGTTGGAAGTTTCACTTTGTTTCTGCACAAGGAATGGGACAGTGTCTTGGGGGAAAAAAGAGGAGAGCTAGGAGTGCTGGAGAAACACAGGATATGGGAAAGGAACAACGACATGGATATTTGAAGGTGGGAGAAAAGGACATCAACACCTGATGGAAAGAAGTGAAAGAGATGAAGTGCAAATTCAGAGAGGAAGAGAGACTTGATATCCTGATGTTTTGCTAATGCTGTTAGTGAGACCAGAAATCAGCTTCTGTTCCTGGACAGCTGAACACTGGAAGACGGCATCTCTTCATAGGTGTTATGCTGTAACATGAATTTTTATTACAGCAGCTCCCTCTAGTGCCCCTGTACTGAGAATGCATTCACTATAGCTGCATGCAAAATAAGTAAAATTATTTCTGCTCTTCTGCTAACCCTGTTTTCAACTGTAAGTAAAACAGCCTGTAAGCACCCACTTAAGGCAGTGAAGAACACAACCATTCCCTTTGTTTATGCAATGGGTTGGGTTTGCACTGTTGTGGAAGGAGTTCATGTGGTTACTAACTTTTCCTCCTGTCTTTGTTTTTGACACTACACTTCTATTTTTAATCCTTAATGTATTGGTAAGTTAAGAGGTTAAGGAGTTGCTGGTCGAAGCGTGTTGTTGTTTGTTGGTAGTGCAAGATATAGATCCTAAAATTGTGAATAAAAGTTTGGATGGGGATAGTATCTAGATCTTGGCCTGTTGCTCAAATTTTGTGAAAAGAAAAACTAAGAACCTTGCCCAGCAATTAAGCACAGTTCAGTAGAGGTAGTGAAGTGCTAACAGAATAAAAATATACTCTTTAACTTAACCCTTAAAAACACGTAAAGAGTGTTTAGAATTTTTCTTATGTAGGAGTGTGTTTTTTTCAGTTTATTTATGATATGTATTTAACATATACCAACACACACACCTTCTCCAAGGTTCTAACTTATCTGCTATTTCATTTGCTTCTTTGCTTCACTTTGATTTTTTTTTTTTAGTATTAATTTTTTATTTTTTAAATTAATATATTTTGGGATCCCAATTTCATTAGTGAAATAAATATTGCCTACTTGAGGCCTACATCAAAAAAAAAAGGTCATAAAATCACGTGCCTACAAAACATGCTTCTCAGAGTGGCTCAAACTGCAGTGGTACAAAGTGAGGTGCGTATTCAGACTGCAAATAAAGACCAGGACAAAGCAAACCAGCTTCAGCCAGGAAGAACCCACTCTGAAACCAGGTGGACATCCATGGAAGAACAGTATATGGTCTCACCTTCCACCGCAAAAAGCTTGCCCAAAGGCTATCTTGAAAGCAGGAGTTTTCTAAATGAATAGAAAGAATGCATAGTCCCCTACGGACTGATGACAATTTTCTATCATGACAGAGATATTAAAGAGAGTCAGAATTGTTTTGCAAAGATCTTTATATCTATAAGTATGT